>NC_140938.1:26557639-27157639 GCF_014529385.1 Adiantum capillus-veneris
GAGTCATTAAATGGATAATCCTGGCAAGCAACATTGCGATGCAGTGATGTATATCCTCAAGTACTTGAAAGTACAACAAGGAGGTGCTTACACTTCAAAAATAGTGATGCAACCATCATTGGATAAGTAGATGTGGATTATGTAAGGAATGTAGACAAAAAGAGATCTACTTTTGGCTATGGTTTTATATTTGCTGGAGGAGCTATTCCTTGGAGATCATGCCAATGCAAGATCATGTAGACATTGTTGGATGTGTATCTGATGTGGATTATGCAAGGAATGTAGACAACACGAGTTCTACTTTTGGCTATGGCTTCATATTTGCTAGAGGAGTCATTTTTTGGAGATCATGCCTTCAAAATTGCATGTCCTTTTCCACTATCAAATTGAGTATGTTGCAGCATTAAAGGCCAATAAGGAGGATTTATGATTGACACGTTTAGTGGGAAATCTGAACAAGGGCTAGCAGAATCCAGTGTTGCATTGTGATAGTCAGAGTGCCAACAAAGTCCACACATATGACAACCCTGCGGATGCTTTTACGAATAGCAGCGTTTTGCACATTGCATACAGTTGATGGGTGTGGGGTGAAGCTACTGTCATGCTTCACAGTTGTACAAGCTCCATAGTCCACTTAGGCCACATTGGCTATTAAGTAGGAGGTTGTTAGGGTAACAGCCAAGTGGCCGGCTAGACAACCCACTCACCCATCTCTAACCCCTATTCATATTATGCTTAAAGAATAAGGGGGCATAGTATATTGTTGAACGAGCTCCATGCCCTACGCACATGCTCCCTACTCCCACACACTCTTCACAATAGCTAGTTAGTAGGCCTCCAAACTAATGCTCTCTCTCTCTCTCTCTCTCTCTCTCTCTCTCTCTCTCTCTCTCTCTCTCTCTCTCTCTCTCTCTCTCTCTCTCTCTCTCTCTCTCTCTCTCTCTCTCTCTCTCTCTCTCTCTCTCTCTCTCTCTCCACCAAACTCATCTGCTATCGAACACTCAGGTTGCGAACCCTAACACCTAACACCTCACGTTGTCCTCCCTTAGGCGAGGGGCAACCCTGTGGGAGGGCGTCGAGCCCAGCCCTGCCCTACACAACGCAGCCCAGCCCTGCTCCGAACCAGGCATTTGACAACGTGACATGGTGCAGGGGTTCACTTGCTTCGCAGCCCGCCCGGGCCCGCTCATACAGTAACACACGGTCCTGCTGTCGACACAGAGGCTGTCGGCACAGAGCCCGCTCCTTCATTCTTCTCTTTGCGAGCTGCAGCAACAATGCTTACATGGGGCTTGCTCACACAGTGAGCGGCTCTCAACACAAGGCTAGTGAGCGGCTCTCTGATTTGGAAAACCACAAGCACAATGCCCCACGGGTTACGGAGAGCCGAACTTATAGGGTTTTTACACTGCCCACACAGCACTTAAAGATTTACCCACTAAGCCATGTCTTCCTTCAACACGCCGACCCCTAGCACACATAAGAGCTTTCTTGCTGTGGTGGCAGGCACCCCGAAAGGACCCCGCCGCTCACCAAGACGCAAGGATCACAGCCCTCGAGGCTCAGATCCAAGCACTTGTTTCAGAGAATGATGCACTCAAACAACGCTTGAATAAGCTCGAGAATGTGACAAAGGTGAATGCAACTCTACTTGCAAAGAAACACGAAGTCCAAGCTTCCCTCAATGAGACTGTCAAGGCAGCTCAACAAGAACCAAATGCAGCAGCACATAAGCAGATTGACATTGAAATACAAGCAGCCCTACAAGAATGTCGGCTACAAGATTCCCTTGCCCTCAAAATCAGAATTGGAGGACTCTCTTCACCCTAGTGCACCAAGGAGGACACCCTCGAAGAAGCCATCACCAAGCTTAATGATACCCTTCAACCAATCAACATCGAGCCCGACACTGTCTCCTGAATCAACGACATGCATTGGCATATACCACTTGGCCAATGTATCATCACTTTCAAAAACAAAGAAGAACGAACAAGGCTGCTATACCAATCCTACCATCTCAAGGGGACAAAGCTCTGGATTGCCGAGGAATTGACTACAAACCAACTCAAGCTTAAAGCAAGCGAGCTCAAAAAGGTGCATGACGCACATAAACAAGGTAAATGGGCAGTCTACCGCGGCAGCAAAGCCATCATTTAGGAGTTTTGAACTCCCAAGGCAGCTCCCCCTCCACCTGACCCCCCTTAGGGTTTTTCTCTTTATCTTATCCTCCTTCCCCCTTGATGGACCCTCAGTCCCTAACTGATATGTATCCAACACCTTCACTTCAAAAAAGAACAGATGTAATGTTTTGTTTTGGTCCCATAGGTCATATATGACCTTCGTGGACGATAATTCATCGCTCTCTCTCTCTCTCTCTCTCTCTCTCTCTCTCTCTCTCTCTCTCTCACACACACACACACACACACACACACACACACACACACACACACACACACACATAAAGCTTGTGATGTTGCTTCTCTTGCTAAAGATAGCCCTGAATGAAAACAAGGACTTTTCTATGAGCATTGTTCGACAAAAAGTTTCAAGTTAACTAATAACAAACTCTTGAATAGGATTGCATAGATGCGCACTTGTTTATTGCATGTAATGTAATTTAGGATGGATGATTTAGTGTATTCACTAAATTACAATATGTTCTAACAAGCTTTGGGTTGTTTTGAAAAGAGTGTCCCTCTCCATATGCAATCACCCATGCTTATATCTTGAAGGCATGTCACATTACACAAGACATCGACTTGGAAAACAAGAATCATGATTGATGAGATCGCTACTTAGAGACTCTTCTTTGTAATGTCAATTGCTATATGTAAGGCAAACTTTATCACATGCTTCTCAAGTCTCCATCATCACATGCTGCTCATCTATGTATCTAAGTATCAAAGGAACCATCACCAATCCAAATGATGTGATTTCCCTCCTTTTTGCTTCACATCCACTTGGACCAAATCCAAGTCCTCAACGGCAACAACTAGTCCAAGCACCATACGCAAAGTGGTCACCTCAATAATAGGTAAGAAGATTTTGTCAAAATGTACACCTTCCTATTACTCAAAATCTTTAGCTAAAGTCTACCTTTATACTTGGGCTTAGGATCTCCTGATGTATACTCCTTCTTGTAAACTCGTTTGCAAGTTAAAACTTTTTTTCCCTCAAATAATTTGAGCAATTCCCAAGTCTCATTGCTAACAATTGAGTCATATTTTGATTGCATAGCTTGCTCTCATTGTAAATTTATTACCATTTGCATGGCTTCTTGGAAGCAAAATGGTCCTACACAATCAGTCATTATAACATAATCTATGCCTGGTTGAAACAGCTCAGGCAGGCATGAGGCTCTACTAGAGCATCTCAAGCCCTGCCTACTACTCTCTACTCTCTACTCTCTACTCTCTTTGGAGCGTTGCTAGTGGAAGGCTCCTCACTAGACTTCTGAGTTCTTATCAAATGTGAGTTATCTTCAAATGTGACTCTTTTGTACTTAACCTCTTTTACATTTTTCTTATGCATCCTTGGATTCATTGAAAATTCCCCCCTTGAACCTTTAGGTGAAACTAACATAGCAGATGAAAATGGAAAGACAACATTGCTCAAACAAGGTAGAGGTTTGGGTAGAATTAGCATAAAAAGGTAAAAGGGAAAACAATATGCATGGCTTAGACACTAAGTAAAAGTCAGCATAGCTCACATGCATGTGTCCCATATGATATCAAAAGCTAGTAACATTTCCTCCCTGAGATAAATATTATGAAAGAAGGCCCCCAATAATAAAGCTATAGAATTTCATAGATGAAAATGGAAAATGCATAGGATGGTCTTACATATGTGAGATGCATGTGCAATTTTTAAACTCATACAACATGCGAAGTTTTATGGTCCAATGGATAAAAACCTCGAACACCTTTGAATTTATTGGTTTATTGCATTAGAAACACTTATTCAAACTAAAGGAGCCTATGGGCTCCCAAGTGAGATTTTGAGAAGCTCCTTTAGTGTTAAAATCATGAACAATTTGAACAAGTGCGAATGATCTTCGGCAACTTGAACAAGTGCTTACTCACAGCCCACTCACTTATATGATCATTCACCACTATTTCCGTTGTGGATGTGCATAAAGCTCAATTAAAAGATGAGGCGAGCGGCCCTAATCCTACAAGTATAGTTGATTTTATGTATATGGCTAAAGATGCCATGGCATGGTAGATCTTTCTCATTCACTCTCTTGAGTCCACATCTTCATCTGAGAAGATGACAGTTATAATTTTTGGCCATGGTGACTTCTATATATTATTTTCTCTTAGTCTTGGAATTGGAGGTGGACTTGAAAGAATCTTTTTTATAAGTAAGTAGCATTGGGTAGAAATAATAGGACCAATATAAGAACAATTAGAATAATAATTGTAGCATTGTCGAGTAAAAGTAGAGGGAGTGCAATATTGGCATTAGGGACCGAATGCTCACCACGTTGATGCCAAAAATATAAAGTGGCATTAGGAGGCAAAGATGATGCCATAAAGCAATGCTATGTGAGAGTACTAGTTTGCCAACTTGAAAGCAATATTATGCAGTAAGAGAATGGTAGTTGGTAGCATAGGCTACCACCAATAGATTTACCAAAGCTAAATCCATAGTGTTGCTAAGAGTAGCAATGTAGGATTGTTGAAGCTAAATCCCTAAAGGCTTAATGGCTATTGTGTCTGAAGGGCCACCAAATATGTTGTATAACAACTACAAACAATGGCTTAGAGGCAATCAAATGGGATGTGACCCATTGTGAGGGAGATTTCTATGCCATGAGCAATGTGTGCTTGAGAGACCAATGACAAGCTAAGAAGTGGCAAGCTCATTAAATAAGGTTTATTGTCTTGTAGGGAATATCTCCTTGGCTATAGATGAGAAAATTTTGTCTTTAAAAGAGGTAGCCTAAAAACGGTTATGCAATACCTATACCGTCATCCATATTCTAATAGAGATTCCATCACTAGAAATCTTGATTAATGAAGAGATTATTTGAATTAGAACTAATACTAAGAGGTCATGTAGCTGGTTACTATCATCTATGTCATCCCTAAAGTCTCTCACATCTCCTAAATAAGGAGATCTCTGTATCATTCTCATCCTAATTGATTGGATAGAATTTGTGGCGCGTTTTCTCTTTGTATGGCTCCCTCTCTAATCCTTTATCATCCTTCAACCCTTTTCTCTTGTGCAAAATCCCCTTTTGCAAGTGAACTTGCATACTTGTTTGAAACACCAAAATGGAAAAGAGAGTATGTTTACTATGATTAGAAGCATCAAAATACTCAAATTATCACCCTCAAATAAAAAAATCACCTCATATGTTCCTTTAAAAAATACACTTGTTGAATATTGAACAACCACAAGGTAGCGACTACCTTGCAACCACATTCTGAGACAAACAACATTAAGATCACATGATAAAGATAACCCTTAGTATGAGGAACACACATGATCAAGCCAAAGGAATGGTGCCTTTTGAAAAGCCAAAGATTAATTCACGCTATTTTGATTTCTGTAAAACTGATTTTCCTTTTCCACTATGGTTTGATCATGTGTGTCTCTCAATAGCTTGGGAAAAGTAAAAGCCATGGATTTCTTTGGAGAAACTTTCAGAATGATGCTATGAGTGCACATGAGAGGACAATCTTTATTAGTACAAAACAATGTTATAGAGAAAAGATTTTGGTAGGTGGGGAAACATGCAAGCTACATGCATAAGTATAAGACAAGATCATAGTAACGGGGAGTAAAGATTGCAAAGAAAAGATATTGTAAGCAAGATTGCATTTAGGTGATTCATGTGCCTTCTATTTTGTCAGCCCTCCATTTAGTGATCGTCATCACTTGTTGATTGCCTACAACTTGTGTTGAGAAGAGAAGTATGCTTGATAACATGTTCAGTCACTTATGTTGCCCTGCCTTAAATTTATACCCTCAATAAGCCCTCAATCTCACATGCATTAATTGATTTTCTTTGTGGCACCCCCTTTTTTTGAGAAAAGCTTATACGTGCAAATTGCTCTTGCAACCTTGGTGTGCTTTTTTAGGAGTTGGTCTTATTGTCTTGCCCCTTACATGCTCCTAATAATTTCTCCATTTATGTTGATGTGATTATGATGCTTTTTAGCCCAATGAGATTGGCTAAATCTTCTCAAAAGTTTTTAGTGTTCCTTTGGTCAGGAAAACCTTATTGGTGCATCAATAGCATCAAATTACATCTTCTAATCTCCAATTTCCTTTGATTAGCTATTGTTGGCCTCCCTCGATATAAATGGGAAGCTTTTATATTGTGTGGCTTGTTCACAAAGCTTTAAATCAAGCCTCTTAAGACATAAGGTTTCCCTAAGGGTGCTTCTTAACCTCAATTTTGATTGAATTTTGAGCTTATAGTGGGAGATCCACCATGAGGTTTCCCCAAGTTTGCTTCTTAACCTTGGGTTTGATTGAATTTTGATACCTTACGGTGGGAGATCCACCCTCATGTTATTGGGATTGATTTTAGATGGGCAACCTAGCCTATCGGATATCCTAGAGTTTGATTTTGGTTATTTGGTGTGCTTTTTGAAGGCTACCTCATATTTTTTCCACTGTCATAAGTGCGTACATGTCTCATATATATCCTTGATTTTTTCTACATACATCTATCTATCATTGCCAAAATTGGGTACCAAGATCAAAGTGGTTTCCATTGATTAGGGTAGAGGAGCCACTTAAAAGGTGGTCAAATGGTCTCCCTACTCATTCAAAGGAAAAGCAATCTCTTGAAAATGCTATTTGCAAACTACTACAAAATAAGAATGATTTTTAATGGGCAAATTTGCATATCATAAAATTTTCATTTTGGTTATTTGCTGTGTTTTTGGAAGGCTACCTTATATTTTTTCCACTATCATAAGTGCATACATGTCCAACATACACCCCTTCATTTACCTCTACATTTAACTATTTCGCGTTGTCAAACTTGATTATCAAGATCAAAGTGAACTCCATCCATTAAGGTAGAGGAGCCAATTAGAATAGGGCCATCAATCACTGCTTGAGCAACCTTGATTTGGTGGTGGCGCTATCCAAAATTTCCTAGTACAATGGCAAAACCAAATTCATGTCAACATGGTCGTGATAGTGCTCCACTATGCACATGCATATAAAACAATGCTGATGAGCATGCAACTGAGTCCTTCCATCTTGCGATCTGAAATGCCATCAGCCATAGTGTGGTGAAGGGCCAAGGCCAAACTTCAATTGAGGGCTTCCAACTTGCCAAGAAGCGGTGAAGGGGCAAGCCAACCTTGCCTGCATGATCATGGTGGGGAGAGCACCCCTATGTGCACATCTGCAAGACAAGGAAGGTAGGTATTGCACAAGACACAACAACATTCAACTGATGGTAGCAGCATTGTCCCCTTGCTCCAAAGGAGTGCTAACCAAATGCATTTGTGCTATCTAGTGAGTGGGGTTCGAGAGAGGCTTTTCCAACTTTGCCAAAATTGCGAGAGTTAGAATGAGGACGCGTAGTTTGTTGATGAAAGAAAGTTGGAACGCCTGTGCAAAAGTGCCCTAAAACACTTCATGATTAGACTCTCGGTATACAACCTTTCATCCACAACTGCTTTTGGATATCTGTGAAAGGGCTCCTCTTCTCTATAGATAGTGTTATTGCTTCCTTTACTACCTCACCGTGGAAAACTCTAGTGCATGTTTGTGAAGAATTTCTAGATGTGGCTTGATTCAACTTGTGGCTTCCTTTAGTATTACTAGTATTGCTATATGATGGAGATGATGTGCATACGCAAAGAGGAGAGTGGAATGAGAAAACACACAAATATGGGGGGTGGAGCTATGTAGCAACAACAACCATTCAAACCATTATTCACTAGTACTGATAATGAATGGTAGTGTGAGTTAAGTTAGAAAGTAGGCTATTAGACACGAAATGTCTAGCCAAGTCATATTGGCCTTTTACCAAACAACCTTCCACTTAAAGGCCAATGTGCTTTTAAGCAAGCTACGAACATATATTCAAGGTATGTAGAGTTTGTATCTATAATGGTGCAAGATCTTCATTGAACATCTTGATATGTTGCATGGCCTACTTGTAGATGTCACTCATGAGATAGGCATAAGTTCAAGTAATTTTAGAGGGAAATTTTCTTTTCTTTTATACAATACTAAAGACAATCATAGTGGAATAGTTGTGGAGTTGCGATGCATTGATACCTTGTGGCACTTATTTAGAGCTTGACCTCCATGAGGTGTATGCTATACCCTTTTTAGCCATGGACCTTAAGGAGAAGGGAAAAGGAAAGATAGAAAGTGCTCAAGTTTGTGTACATAAAGTCTAGTTATTTCTCAAATATATGTGTAGTCAAAATATGTAAGGCAAAAAAAACCTAAACAATGAGGTGCCTCATAACTTGAGTTGTTGAAGATATCTCAAGTCCATCCACTTTATTTCATCACAAAAAGAATGTAGATTTCTTCAGAGGTCTTGATAGTGCTCATTGAGCCATACATCTATAGTCCACGTGTACCTTAAAGATCTTTGGGTATAGGGATCATCATACCAGGAATGAGGTATATCAAAAGTTTCAAGTGATGTGAAAGGACATAGAAAATGTTGTGCCTACTTTGGAACTTCTTTATGCTATTGTGCTAAGTAGCTTTTTCACAGGTAACACCAAGGTTCCAACAAGAAAAAAAGTGAAGACAAAGTGCATGTGCAAGGGTAATCAAGGAATGGACTAACACTATGCTTATACCATCACCTATTGTAAAATCCCTTTTATTTTTACACCAATGTAAACTTGTATAAGTGGGTATGGGCTCATTTTGAGTTCCAAGTGCAATAAGGACATCAGTTAGTATGCTTAGGTAACAAAGACAATTAGTCTGCATCCTTGATGGCGTTGGGCACCTATGCAATGCATAAATGGAACGCTAGGTATACAAGACAATGTGCATTGTATGAAAGGACACTTTGTTTTATCATTTTATAGAGTGCTCTTGTGTGTGTGGTTATGCTACGGAGTCCTTGAGCCTCTCCATGCTCATGCAATTTTGTAGTTGTTTATGCAATGTTCATTCTCTTTTCACATTCTTTTATCCTATTTTCAATGATTGTGGTTAAATTGTTGTATGTACGCAAAATTGGAATGTGCATTAGGTGGTCAGTGCATTGATGTGCTGAAATTGGTTGCGTTTACTTGCTAATTGCGCCATTTCGGTAAGATTTGACACAATTTTGCCATGGTTTGTAATTTTGGGTTTTAAATCAATGGAAAATTATTTACTCGTGTGATTATTGATGCTATCATGGCATTAGTTTGTGCTTGATTGCATGGAATTTTGAGATTTTCTATGGCTAAATTTTGTAAATTATTGGCAATTTTTTTTCTAGTTATCACACTTATTACGGGTTAATTCAATATAAATTGATTTATGCACCATATTAGCAAGCTTATTTGAATGTATATTTGTGCTATGGTTTTGAGCGCATACATGTGCACATTGTCTTCTTTTGATGCATTTTTTTTTCTCTTTTGGATGTAATGTTGTTCTTCTAAATTTGATTGTTTTGATGTTTTCGCTATTTTTGGTGGCATGTGCATGTGAATTTTGTTGGGATTAAAGCCCAAGTGGCCTCTTATGCGGATATGGCCGGCCGGCCGCCTAACTCACTTACCTCTAACTCTTTGTATATACTAACTTATACTTTGTGAATACTAAGATTAATTGGGAGATAACCCTTCTAACAGTTCTCTGCGTAGTGTACTGTGTAAGCTCACTGTGTGTGTGTGAGAGAGTCGGTCGACCCACGCTCCGCTCCGCGACTTCAATTGGTATCAGAGCCTTGGTTCAGTGCGGATTTGCGCAATCGCGCGCGCGTGCACTTTTCCGGCAGATTCTGGATCCGGAGTTCGAAAATTCACACTCGGCGTTCCGGGAGCGTTTCCATCAGGCGACCTGGGGTTTTACCCCCCTTTCGAAGCCGTTTATGCCCTCAGAATTTCGTTCTGAGCACTACAGTAGAAGATAGATTTCAGCCGCAAAGAAATCCGTCTTGTGTAGATTGGCAAGCAGGAGGTGGTCGACATCAATATCGGCATCGACATACATCACCTATTAGTCTTCAGAGCATCATCTATAGACCAGGTACACATATATATCATCAGATATATATATTGCAGTCTGCATTGTTACTTCTTGTGCTTGCCAGGTTCCAGGGGAGGTGTGGCCATACGACGGCTTGACACCACTGGCATGTATTGCAGATTGATGTACTGTGATTGTGGGTCTGCTAGTTGTGAGTCACGCTAGCAGACAGACCGCCGCAGCGGTCATAGGACAGTGATTGGTCTATTATAGGATGTATGCTAGTTCTGGGCAGTTTGCTGAGCCATCTGAGAGGGTCGTGTGTGAGGTTTTTTGAAGCCAAGCATTGGGGGCTGGGTTACCCAGTGTGAGGTGGATTAGGTTGCTGGAGTTCCCCTCTACACGCATCTTCTTCGGCGACTTTTATCCCTTAGGATGTATGACTTTGTGTAGACACTGGATTGCATCTTATGCGTCTTGAGATAGATACAGGTTTTGTCATCGCCCAGAGAGGAGACAGTGTATGCTTATAGGACAACATATTACAGGGATTTTTTAGATTTGTCATTGGTCAGCTATTTATGATTGTTTCTTGAGCTATCTTTTGGTTCCCAGAGCTCAGTTTACAGGGGAGACTCTGTCAAAAATTTTCAAAAATACTGACAGTTCCTGAGGAGAGGTGTTCAGCTTGTTGATTACAGCTTGTTTACTGTGTACAGAGGCCAGTTTACAGGGGAAACTCTGCCGGATTTTTCTCAGGAGTAAACAGTTTGGCAGATATGGCATCTTCTCAAAGTGAGACTCTTTACAACATAAAGAAGCTGGATGGCACAAACTTTCCATTCTGGAAGAAGCAGATTTGACAGGTTTTGGTGCAGAAAAAACAAGTGAAGCCACTGAAGCTCAAAGGGGAGAGACCAGAAGGTATGGCTGAAGATGAGTGGGAAGAGCTTGACGAGTTAGCTTGTTCCACAATCATGCTGACACTGGCAGAAAATGTTTACTTCAACGTAGCAGAAGAGACTACAGCGTATGGCGTATGGCAAAAGCTATGTGGTATGTACGAGAAACAAAGTGCTGCTTCTCAGATTTACTGGCTCAAGAAATTGGTGGATTTGAAGATGAAGGAAGGGACAGCCATGTCAAATCATCTAAATGAATTTCACTCAATTTTCAGCCAGTTAACAGCACAGGAGATAGTCTTTCCAGATTCAGTGAAGGCTATGTTTCTCTTAATCATTTTGCCAGACAGTTGGGATACTTTTCGTACAGCGTTAAGTAATTCTGTCGCGCCAGAAGGTCTTACAAGTGCCAATGTAGAAGGCAGCTTGCTCACAGAGGAAGTGAACAGGAAGAACATTGACAAAGGCAAAGGCAATAGCGCTTTGGTCGTTCGAGGGAGACAACCGTTTAAAGAAAAGAAGAGTTCAGTGAAGATTGAAGAGGTGAATGTCACAGGATCTGGTTCAGACAGTGATTCTGGTATAGTAGCTGGTGACATCTTCCTTACAAGCAATCTTGATTCTGTTTTCTTGACTGCAGAGGATGGACATGCTATGAGTGATTGGATTATCGACTCAGGGGCATCTTTACATGTTTCTCCGCACAAAGAGTGGTTTACATCATATGTGGCTACTAAAGATTATGTCAGACTTGGCAATGAGCAGGTTTGTGACATACTTGGAGTGGGAGATGTGCAGTTGAAGTTTCAGAATGGCTCTTCTTTATGGCTCAAGAATGTCAGACATGTTCCAGCAATCCGAAAGAGCTTGATTAGTACAGGGAAGTTGGATGATGCAAGTTATGTGACAGTTTTTGGGAACAGCGCTTGGAAGATCTCCAAAGGTTCGATGACTGTAGCACATGGCAGCAAGTCAGGAACTCTGTACACTTTACATGTTTCAGAGGTTAAAAACCATGTAATTAATGTGATTGAGCAGCCAAGTGTGTCACTGTGGCATCGTAGGTTGGGACATATGTCAAAAAGAGGAATGGAAATACTTTCTCATTATGGTTATTTGCCTGGATTTTCATTTCAAGATTTCGAGTTTTGTGAGCATTGTGTTTATGGTAAGCAAACACAGGAACCGCACAGATCAAAGAGGAATCGTAGGGACGAACGGTTAGCTCTTGTACACAGTGATCTATGCGGACCAATGCCTAGTTTGTCACTAGGGGGAGCAGCGTACTTTTGTACATTCATAGATGACTATTCTCGCAAAGTATGGGTTTACTTCTTGAAGCACAAGGATGAGGTGCTCAAGGTCTTTAAGACATTCTTGCAGCTGGTGGAGAATCAAAGTGGTCAGAAGCTGAAGTGCTTGAGAACTGACAATGGTGGAGAGTACGTTTCCAAAGCTTTTCAAGACTTTTGTGAAGCAAAAGGGATTAAGCGGGAACTTACTGCACCATATAATCCTTCACAGAATGGGGTTGCAGAACGTATGAATAGGACCATACAAGAGAAGGTCAGAAGCATGTTGTCAAATGCTGAGTTGCCTGATGGATTTTGGGCGGAAGCAGTGGCTACAGCAGTCCATTTGATCAACAGGTCTCCTAGTAGGGTTCTGGATAAGAGTGCAGTGGCCGAGATGCTATGGACAGGGAAGGCACCTTCGTATAAGCATCTCAGAGTCTTTGGTTGTGAAGCTTATAGCCATATTCCTAAGGAGTTCAGAAATAAGTTAGAACCAAAGAGCAAGAAGTGTATATTTCTTGGCTACGGAGAATCGGGCGAGATGGGTTACCGGCTTTGGGATCCTGAGTCCAGAAAGCTTATTCGTAGCAATGATGTGCATTTCAATGAAGCCAAGTTTCACGCTAAGCCAGAGAAGACAGAGGAGATCAGAAGAGTTGTCTTCAGGGAAGATGGACCTAGTGCTAGCACATCAAGACAGCATGGTCAGGCTCAGGAACAGCCTATAGTGGCTAGAGAGGCAGAATCAGTTGTGGTGAGACGTTCTGAGTGTGTCTCCAAACCACCTGATCGTTATGCGCCATCTCTAAATTATGTCATGCTCACAGATTGCGGAGAATCATCTTGTTACAAGGAAGCATTACAAGTGGTTGACTCGAAAAAATGGCAGTTGGCCATGCAGTCAGAGATGACAGCTCTGCATAAAAACCAGACATGGAAGTTGGTTAAATTACCACAGGGCAAAAAGGCTCTACCTTGTAAATGGGTTTACAGGTATAAGATCACCGCTCATGATAGTCAGCCAAAGTACAAAGCAAGGCTTGTTGCCAAGGGCTTTAAGCAAGAACAAGGCATTGACTTTGATGAAGTCTTCTCTCCAGTGGTCAAGATGACTACATTGAGATGCTTTCTTGCATTGGTTGCTATATTGGATTTGGTGTTGCACCAAATGGATGTCAAGACAACGTTCTTGCATGGTGATTTAGATGTGGAAATTTACATGCAGCAGCCAGAAGGTTTTGTTGAGAAAGGCAAGGAAGATTGGGTATGCCAGTTGTTAAAGAGTCTTTATGGCTTAAAACAATCACCGAGGGCATGGTACCATAAGTTCCACCAGTTTATGCTTTCTCAAGGCTACAAACGTAGTGAGTTCGATCACTGTCTATATACAAAGAAGGCTAAGGATGGCAGTTGGCTGATCCTTATTTTGTATGTGGATGACATGTTGATTGCTGGCAAACACTTGGAAGAAATTTCAGCTTTGAAGTCAAAGATGGCAAAATCGTTTGACATGAAAGACATGGGTGAGGCAAGTCATATACTTGGTATGCGCATTGAGAGAGACAGATCAAAGAAGTTGATTTGGTTATCTCAAACAGAGTATATTGACAAGGTTTTGCAACGTTTCAATATGGAGAAGGGAAAGGCATTGAGTGTTCCATTGCCACCATATGTGAAACTTAGCAAACAAGATTGTTCTGTGTCTGAGGAAGAAAAGGCTGAAATGGATAAGATTCCATATGCGTCTGCAGTGGGTAGTTTGATGTATGCAATGATTGCTACACGTCCGGATATTGCATTTGCAGTGGGAGTGGTTAGCAGATATATGTCAAATCCCGGCAAGAAACATTGGGAGGCAGTGAAAGGTATCATGAGATACTTAAAACATACAAAGAGTATGCGCATATGCTATGGTAGTCAGGATTTGAGTGTCAGAGGATACACTGACTCAGATTATGCAGGAGACTTGGATAAGAGGAGATCTACATCAGGCTATGTCTTTACATTGGCTGGAGGTGCCATATCATGGCGATCTCGATTACAAGATTGTGTTACGCAGTCTACTACAGAAGCTGAGTATGTTGCAGCAAATGAGGCATGCAAAGAAGCTATTTGGCTTGGTAGATTGGTTGCAGACTTGGGAATCAATGCAGATATGCCAGAGTTATATTGTGATAGTCAAAGTGCTATACAATTGGCAAAGAATCCAGTGTTCCATTCGAAGACTAAGCATATTGATGTGAAGTATCACTTCATTAGGGAAGTACTTGAAGACAAGCAGATACAACTGCTGAAGATCCACACCAAGGACAATCCTGCTGATCTACTCACAAAGGGACTTCCAGGAGAGGGCTTTGTGCATTGTCGTGAGTTATTGGGCATTGGATAGATGGCAGCCATGTAAATCTTTGTACATTTATGTTCATAGATTTACAGTTACTTAAAGTGCCACATTGGACTTTAAGTGGGAGGTTGTTGGGATTAAAGCCCAAGTGGCCTCTTATGCGGATATGGCCGGCCGCCCGCCTAACTCACTTACCTCTAACTCTTTGTATATACTAACTTATACTTTGTGAATACTAAGATTAATTGGGAGATAACCCTTCTAACAGTTCTCTGCGTAGTGTACTGTGTAAGCTCACTGTGTGTGTGTGAGAGAGTCGACCCACGCTCCGCTCCGCGACTTCAAATTTAAGTTAAACGCAATTATTTTTGTGCGCACTTGCACGCACGCGCGTGCACACACACACACACACACACAATAGCATAAGAATTTTTCATTGTTGGATCGAACACTTAGAAATTTTCAAGGGAAGCACTTGTAAGCCTTGGTCCCAAAAATATCTCATCTCATGAGACTGGTGAGCAAAGATTCTAATGTAAAACTAGGAGATGTTATTAAAAATTGAAAGTGACACCATAGATGCATAGAGCTCTGAGGGAGATATTTCTAGGCAAGCAGTTTCCGGTGAGTGCTTTTTAGGAATCAGGTGAGCAAATTCCTAAAAAGATTCTCTCTTCCTCTTTGTGGACTATCTCTATCTCTCTCTTTGAGAGAGAGAGAGAGAGAGAGAGAGAGAGAGAGAGAGAGAGAGAGAGAGAGAGAGAGAGAGAGAGAGAGAGAGACAGTCAAAGGTATGGAAGCTAGACAAATTGTTTCAAAAACAATATAGACAAGGGTACTTAAAACAAGAACTCCCATTAATAATAAAAAAGTTACATTTTATTAAACTTGCAATACATAAACAAGAAGTGTTCATCTTCTGGAAGGCCCGGTTTTAGTAGTTGATGTGCTCCCTTTGATTGGCATATTAAGATTCACCACGTTGCTTAGCTACTGCCTCATTTCCTCCTCATCCTCCTCTGTGATGAGCCCAATCTTCTTCCAGCAAGAGAAAGCTAGTTGTCCCGTCTCGTTCAAATTGATTAAGCTCCGCATATTGAGTTCCTTGTGGCATTGATAGAGGCGATACACGTTGATGGTTGCCTTGAGAGCCTGACAAAATCAGTCGGCTCCATACAATGCCTCTCCGTTTGGAATGGCTTCCATGGCATCCCACACAGATTTTATTTTACTCTCAAGATCGTCGGACATCGTGAAAGAAGGAGAGGTGTGCTAGGAAGCTAGTGGACGCTTTCACAAAAATAACTCAAGCTATGGCAATTTATAGCCACTGTGGTAATATTATATTATTTTATACATGATTTGACACATAAACAACTAGTACTCAAATATGAAAAAAAGTTGCAAATGAATGTATCCCAATGTGACCATCCTAAGATAAAATTAGAAAGTAGTACAATTGTTTAGGTAAAGCATACTAAGAAAAAGTGAGCATTGTCAAATGCTATGCATCCATGCCTGGATAAGTCCGGCTTCGACTCAGTGCCCTGAAGATATCAACATGTGCCACGATTGGTTGATGGATAAACATGTTCTCATTTTGGCTTAGCCCTAGCACACGCAGATAAATAAAATACAAATGTTTACATGCAAGATATGGTTTTTGCTTTGACACCCGTTCCATGAAGTCTGGGCATGTGCATGATGGCTGGTTGCTAATACAAACTTTGTACATCCTGACATGACCATCTTCACTGTTCGTCTCTAGTTTGAAGACCTCACTAACACCATCTGCTGCATATATCTCTTCTACGACCTTCGCTCTCAAGGCTAGTGCTAGACTGATCTTGCGAGCAGCATCCTAGGAAATTGAAGTCCGATACCGTACACGTAGACCATCTCGCTCTGTGGCTCTTGCACTGCCTTCAGGAGTGGATGCATCTTTTGACTTGAAAGGAGAGTTCGTCATATTTTGTTCTTGAGCAACTGGCGTTACATTAGATACTCCTTCTTTGCTTAGCTCCACTTGATACCCCCCTTCATGCAATATTTGCACCTCATCCTCCGATAGGTTGGTGCCCACATGCACGGGCCAAGTGTGTGGTGGATGAAGAGGCTGCGGCTCAATGTTCTGGTCTACTATATGACAATGCAAGACATGATCCGGACAAAACCAAAACCATTGATGCACAACACCATTTGGATGTTTTCGATATCCTTCAAACGATGGGGCTGGTATACCAAGGCTAGAACCTGCTATACTGCATCCACACCTACGTCCGCCTCTTGGTGTGCCGCTACATGTGACCCTACTACCTTGTGGAGTTTGACGTATGGCCCACATTGCCTCATTGACCTTGCGCTCAACTATATACTGCCCACCAGAACCTATACTTCGTTTTGGGGTTTGTGATATCCCTTCTTCTGCAAAGTTGATCTTACGTGGTCTTCCACACTTCTTGTGATCTTTGGTGACCGAGTTGTACTCAGGCCTATGCGATGCATCATCTTCCACGTTGATAACCTCATTTGGCTTCCGTTTTTGCCTTGATGTCTCCTTATCTCCTGTTAATGGAGTTGGTTGTTTATACATTGGAGTGCCCTCAGTAGCCGCATTCACTGCTCTAATCACTTGGCTAGGACGTTTTTCATGGCGTTCCGTAAGCTTTTGTATTGATGGACCCTTCCCAATGTGTTTTCCATGGCTGTATGAAATGGCCTTTGTGCTGTGTAAGATGGAATTTGCAAGGTCAGTTGTACATGCATCATATAATTATATGCGTTTACGGAAACCCTCCCCTGCTAGCCAACTGCTATGCTTTAGTGCGTGGAGTGTTTGGTCCATCAGAGCTACTTTCTACGCATGTCATAAAGCCGCCCCAATGTGCAATACAAATTTCCCACCAACTAAGCCATGAATCCATGTATGGAATGTTACGGTCTATGCAATGACCGTTATGCCACCATTGGCGTATCAGACGAGCCTCTGTTGCTGCAGCCTCTTTTGTTGGTGCTTGCCTCCACTTCACACACATTTCTTTGGGTGTGTGTTGAGAAGCTTGCACCACATACTTCATTGTGTGTTGATTCAAGCTTTGCTTCCAATGGAAAAGACAAGAACGCTCTCGGCCGCTCATTGTATTGGTCTTGTCACCACGATTGAAAACAATTCGAATTGCATTCCAATTTACTTGAGCTTCATCAGCCATGTAACCAAAGAAATTTGCTTTGTCACACCCACATGATATCATTACATCATTAAGGCACTCCCAAAACAAACATTGCGTTTCCATGTCTTCCTGTTTCATTTCACAAGTTGCAATAGTCAAAAGGTCCTACATGCTGCAAACAAATTGTTTTAGAGAGAGTAAATGGAAAGCCACAAAGCTCTTAAGATAGGCCATGTACCTTGGATCATAGACATGACAGGCCATAGTAACCCAATCGTTAACACGTCTAGTGTGATCAAACTGGATCCATGCACGTCGAAGATCACCATCCCGATCTTGTCTCATTCGGTTGACTAGGTCCACACCGGATGCTGGACCAATTGTGGACATTTTGAAGACATAACATTTCTCCCCCTCCATACCTTGACTAGGAAACCGGCTTCCATGGAAAAACTCATATGTGCAGTCTCGCTTCAGTTTTAGGAGTGCATCAATGCCAAAAGATTCTTTGTCAACCCCTCTACGTAAAATAGATACTGACCTCCGAAACCTGTCAAGTGTTTAGGTTAAAAATAATTTAGCATAGAGTTTTGCATTGAAATAAGAATCTAGGAAATGCTCATACCAGTTATCTTGCACCAATGGGCCCAACTCCTCAGCGATTGCAAATAGTTGTTTCTCGCCTAAAATACCTTCGTTGGTGTTGTTGCGAAGAAGTGTTGTACTTATAATTTCTTTTGCCAAACACATTTGAACCTTCCTGGCTCCTGCGTGTGGGTCAACAGTCAAAATCCTTTGCACCATCAGCTTGGTGTTGTCTGTTAGTGTTTTGGATGTGCCGCTGCGCACATCGTGTCGATGTGGCACGATGAATCATGACTCTAGTGGCAGTCTCATCGGATGGAATGACATAGTATACTACACAATCACATGTTGCAATACAAAAAGCAATTGCCTTACAAAAATGGCATGTAAGGCTCTTATCTCCTATCTTACAATATTCCCCAGGTCCAGTTGCCTTTTGTATGTACCCGTTGAAATGACTTGTATTGGGAATATGGTAATTAACTAAGCGGACACATTGTTCATTCATGCACTTGAGAAATCCTATGCAATGACTAAGACGCACTACACCTGCAAATACAATATTGGATGTAGTAGGCTTCGACCACAAATGAGGATCATACTTGTGCTCCATCGCATCCATATGGTGCAACTTTCCCATGGTAGGTGGAAATTCTAGAACGAGATTGATTTGCATTAACAGCTTTGTCAATGTGCCCTTCTTCTCGGCCTGTAAGAGCTTTTGTCTTGTACTCATTTTGAAGCTGTTTAAGGGCAAAACTAGAGGGGGGGTACATAGATCTATTAACTCCTTTGGACCGAATTGCATCTTTGACGGGCTATCCACAATGGAAATGGGAATCATGCTAGGTGAGCCGGCATACTGTGTTTGATGAGATACGTTGACTTTGTATTTACGTGAAAGTTGCTCATCCAATACATAGATGAATTCACCCAAATTGTTGAGAGTCCTCTCAAGAGGCAAATTCATTTCAATATCACCTACTTCGATAACAACATCTAAAGTTGTAAATTGCATTGGAGAAATTAATTCTAAAAGAAATGATTCAGATATTATGAATTTACCATTGTAAAAAGAATAAGAAAACTCTTTATCCAAGAAAAATAAAGAGCAAGCCATAAGAATATGCTAAGCAAATAATTAAGCACAAGATCACATTGTATAAGCTAAAACAAATTGATTATATACTCACGTCTAATAAGTAGCCGTTATAAAATTGAAATTAATATTATTTTATTAATTCAAAAAATTAATGTTAAAAAAATAAAATATTTATTAAAAAAATTGTTACAAAATATTTGTTTGTGATTGTGTGTGTGATCACGGGCTGGAGCGTTTTGCGTGGATGGAAGCAGGGCACTAACGCAAGGGGGGCGGAGGGAGAGAAACCAGGGCAATGGGCGGCCGGGTTTTGCGTGCTGGGCCACCAATAGGGACGGAGGCGGAGGTTGGGTGGGGGCGGAGGTTTTTTGGGGGGGGGGGGGGGGGGGGGGGGGGGGGGGGGGGGGCAAGGGGACGCTGGAGCCATCCAACCAAAACACCTATCTCTCAACGAGGATCTTATGTCCTTGTAACCATTCCAAGCATGCTGTGCGACGGACAAGACGCGTTTCTTTGCAGCACGTTCGCGAATTTGGCGAGTTCGATCCATCTATTATAGATCGAGTTGTTTCCAATTATAACTCGTCAGACTCTGATGCTGGCCAACATGCAGCAATCTTGCAACCCAAAAGACGTGTTCGCAGGCGCTTTGGTCAAGCAACATATGTGAGGCCACAAGATGTAGCCTCTGACAGCTCGGGGGATAATCATGCAGACCACATTCCCAACGAGGCAATGTTTGAGCCCGAGATTGATGAAATGATCGAGACGATCATAAAGGCTTGTCTATGATGATATGAAAAGTGAAGCTGATACTCCATTGTATAATGGAGCACGTGTGTCTAGATTGAAAGCGTTCCTGGTTCTTCTCAACATGCAGACAAAGTTTGGATGGAGTGACACTAGCGTCACAACGCTTTTCAGGTGATCTATTACAATTAGTTTACTTTAATAAAACTCTAAATGTATAATGATCTGATAGATTTTTCCACAATTGTATCGTATTTTTATGTTGTGTAGATTTCTCAAAGAGCACATACTACCAACTGATAATGTGATGCCAGATTCCCGAGAGGAAGCAAGAAAGATTTTGCGAAACTTGGGGATGGATTACAATTTGATCCAGGCTTGTCCTAATGACTGCATTCTTTTCAGAGGGGAATACATAGACATGGAGAAGTGTCCGAAATGTGATTCCGAAAGATATCGAGTAGATCTCCACGGAACAAAAATTCCGCAAAAGGTTTTGTGACATTTTCCTCTACTTCCTCGCATCAAGCATTTCTTCGAATGTAAGTCCATGGCCGCCCTAGCATCATGGCATGAGGAGAATAAATCTTCGGATGGTGTTCTACGGATTCCTACAGATTGTGCAGCCTGGAAACATATAGATGGAACATGGTCCGATTTTGCCAGGGAAGCTCAAAATTTGAGCTTAGGCCTGGCTATGGATGGCGTAAATCCTTTTGGTCAAATATCAAGATCTTACAATGTATGGCCTGTTGTCATCGTCAACTACAACATTCCCCCATGGTTGACTACGAAGAAGGGGCACCTATGGCTAAGCTTGATTGTGCCAGGGCGATATAAAGTGGAGAATATGGATGTGTATCTTCGTCCACTATTGGAAGAGCTACAACAATTGTGGATTGGCATAGAGGTGGTGGATATGAGCCGACACACAGGACGACGGAATGCTTTGATCAGAGGCATTCTAATGTGGACCATGCATGACTATCCCGGGCTAACAGAATGCTCAGGTGATCTATTGACACTCCTCACTCAGACACTGTAAATCTTGTTTTTTCCCATAGTTGATCTATTATCATGTGTATATATGCAGGGCTTCAAACAAGCGGATATAGAGCATATGTCACATGTGGACCTAGACTGAATGCACGTAGGGCTCCCTCATTGAAGAAGCAAATCTACGAAGGTCATCAAGCATATCTTCTAGAGAATCATGTGTTACGCAACGGCTTTTTGGGAAGAGAGCCACCAAGGATGTCTGCACAAGCATGGTTAGAGCAGAAGGAGATGTGTGATGACGGATTGCCTCCAGGGATGAAGAGACTATCTCTATGGTACGAGTTACCATACTGGCCCCGACTCATGATCAATCACTTGCTCGATCCAATGCACATATTCAAGAATGTGGGTAATCTAGTATGGGACCATCTGACTGGCAAGAAAGATACTTTGGGAGCCAGAGTTGACCTTAGAAATGTGGATCGTATGGAGCAATATTGGTCGCAAACAACGTCCGATGGATCGATAAAACTCCCTAAAGCACCATGGATTTTCACAGGAGCCCAAGAACGCAAAGTAAAAGAGACCATTCGATCTTTGCGGACCCCCACTGGCGTAATGCACTCACTCCAAACGTGTTTTACTAAAGAAGAAAAGCTTACCGGTTTGAAGTCACATGACTGGCATAAAATGTGTCAGGTATGTTCATAGTGGAGTATATCATAGTGAGAATTGTGTAACAAATTCGTGTGTGTATTGTAATATCATTGCTGCACGTGTTTTGCAGTTTATCTTTCCGGTTTCCATTGAGGGATGTTTGTCTCTTGACGTCTGTAACACAATCTACAAACTTGCGAAGTTGGTGCTATGGATCTCACAAAAGCAGATCAACGTAGACTCCATACCATTCGCCAAACTAAATGCTGCAGAGGTTGTGTGCATGTTTGAGAAACATTTTCCTACTACCATGCTAACCATTTAGGTGCATCTTCTTGTTCACATAGTTGATAAGGTGGAAATAGCTGGCACAGTACATTCTAGATGGATGTTCTTTTTAGAACGTTTCATGAAAACGCTCAAGGGATATGTGCGTTAGAAGGCACGTCCGGAGGGTAGCATGGCAGAAGGTTGGCTGGTATCAGAGTCCCTAGTGTACATTGGAGAGTGGCTAGACGGATTTGATAAAGTCCGGGACACGCTATGACGAACCATAGATGATGAGCACATATCTGGAATTTTCATGTGCAATCTTGGTGTTGAGAAGAAGATGACGGAAGATCTAGAGGCTAAAATCAACCGATTTTGCATGCTTCACAATCCAGTCGTGTAGAAGTGGATTTCACAATATGAGGATGCAAAGCAAGAGCGACAAAGGGCAAGAATCGAGTGGAGATGGGGAAGACGACCACCGATGCACTATCCGACAGGTCTGGAGAGCCTACCAACATTCATGACCTTAAGATGGTTGCACAACCAATTGAAAAGTGCACAACAATGCGGTGAAGAAGTGACTGAGGAAGAGTGGGAGTACTCTAGGGGTTGCGCGACCAAGGTAAGTTTGCAATGTACGACTAGTAACTTTCTAGATGTTTGAACGGCCACTCATAATCTTTGTTGGTTGTAGTATAAGTCATACACAACAGCATGGTGTAAAGGTCAACATTTTAGGGTGGAACCGATCGAAAAAAAACGTTTTACTCAAGATTGTGGAATCATGGCAAAATTTGAACAGTCTAGTCGACGACGGTCCTCTGATGCAGATCCTGTGGTGGCGGAATTCATTTACTTCGGTACGCTACAAGAGATTTTGAGGATCGATTATAGAGAATTTTTTGTCAACTTGTTCGACGTGCAATGGTTCAAGATAATCATGGAGGGTCGCAACACTACTGTGCGTAGAGGAGAGTCCGATTTTCTTGAGGTGGATTCAACTAAGAAATAGACTGACCTAAGAGACACTTTCGTACTACCCGATCATTGTGAACGAGTAAGTATGTAAATAGTTAACATCCCATTTTAGAATTTATGTCTTGGAAGCTCTCATGTAAGTTATGTGGCTCTGACAGGTGATATTTCATCCTAAAAAGTCTGCATCAAACTGGTGGTACGTCATAGAGGTAGCCCCTCGTAGTGCACGGACGTATGAAGGCTACCATGTGCCAATCACAGCGGCATCAATGGAGGAGATCGGAGAAGATGCTCAGTCAGAAGCCATGGAGGTGGTGCCAAACGAACATCAAGCTGCTACTCTCTATGGGGTGCATGCAGAGGATCTACAAAATGAAACAGAGGACATCTGTTTAAATAGAGAGCTCTATATTGATATAGGAAGTTATGCTAAGCTATGCGAGGATGAGAGAGAGATCTCTTAAAGCCATAAATATTGTATTTGAACAATTTTGCTCCATTTTGTAAATTCAAAGTTATGCACTTGCCTCTTCCATCACTCAAGTTGAATAGAAGAAGAACGCTTTCTATTGCTGCTAGCCTTTGAACATTCCAAAGCTACAAGCACATTCAAGTTCTTCTACGATTCTCCGGCTCTTTAAGTATTTGCGTCATTGTATTTAATGGTCTTTGCGTCCACTCCAGGTACGTATGCTCTAGGTATGTTCTCATAAGCAGAGACGACGAGCACCTCCTCTCTCTCTCTATCTCTCTCTCTCTCTATCTACTTGTCCATGTTTTCTACTCCATTCATTCAATATTAAGTTTAAATGTTTGTGTGTTTAATGCAGGTATGGATGATGAGGAGTTTCTTTCTTCTTTGTCACCCCAGCAGAGCAGTGGTACGTGGAGCGTCATCACTCTAGCACACCATCGCGCGTTCCTACTCCATCCGCATCTCCCTCTGTTTCGGAGTCCTCAGTGCGCTCCGAAGCTTCGGTGTCGACGAGACGATCTTCACACTCGTCTAGGCACCAACGCTCTAGTGGTGGCGGTGGCAGTTGTTGTGGGGGTGGTGCCACCGATGCTTCAACACCGCCTCGTGTTCGACAAGGCTCTTTACCCTACCCTTGTTTGCCCGTCCCGACACCAGCCACAACATCACCATCGACACCAGTTTTGTGCGGCTGACTACCGTTCCCCGCAGCTACACACCACTAGCTACTCCTCCAGGAGTCACTCCAGTGGACACTCCTCGCTTTGGGGCTCAGACTCCAGTGGAGACACCTAGCGTCCGTACCCCCATTGACACGCCACTAGAGACCCCGACCGAGACACCTAGGTTCACGCGTCAGCGGCGAGAGGGCTTGCCTTACTTTGTCGACTTCAGCGGCGGCATCATCTTGGATGATGAAGGCCAGGAGGTGATTTCGCGCATGCGCGGTCTTTTCTCTCAAGTGTTTAGACACTACATACTAAACACATGGAGTGAAGTACCGAATGAATTAAAAGACAGAGTCATCAGCATGCTTCATGACAAGTTTCCCGTTCCAACACAGGATGACCACTTCAATGAAGATGTGATGAAGGTTCAAATGCGCGAATACTGCAAGCATAAGCGTTCCGAAGTGCAAAAAGCAATCAAGCATGGGTGGAGCAGCCCAGATTGGCTGGCCAAAGAAGATTGGAAGCATGCGAAGAAAGAAGAGCGCGAGAATCCCGACAAGTGGAAGCAAGAAAAGGAGGCAGCCAAAGCGCGAGTAGAGGCAGGGAGCTCGCACCACTTGGGGAGTGGCAGGTGGGCATCATTTGAGGCCGATTTTGTAAGTGTTTTTGCATCTATGTTTGATAATTTAGGGTTTATGGGATTTGAAATTCTAACATAATGGATTCTTTGTATGTTTTGACAATGGTCGTTTACAAGACGTCAAAGGTAAATAGACAAATGAAACAATATGGTTGATGGGTGATGCCCTGCCACCAAAAAAATTTCATCTCGAGCGTCGTTATGACAGTCGCTATTGATGGCCCTGCAGCGTCGCTATAGCCGTCGCTCTAAACGTCGCTATATAGCGACGTCCCCGTATCGACGCTAATAGTGATGCTCTTAGTGACGTCGAGGGTTATAAAAACCCAGTGTATTTTCGTCGCTAAAAGCGTCACAAGAACACACAACCTCTTGTAGATCAGTTATGATCCATGTTGTAGTTTAAAATATTAGACTATCTATTTTCCTAAAATAAAAGAGATTTTGAAGTAAAAGAAGTTTCTTTTCTTAAAAAGAATTTTTGAAAATTAAGATAAGATATTTGGATGTCATGCCATTTCCAATGTAACGCCATAATGGAATGTTTAAAAGCTCTAATTAAATTAAGTTATGTCTTTCCAAAGTTTTCAATGTCTCAAAATGGTTTTATAGGCTCAATTTTTTAAAAAAAAATCTCATCAACAGGGTAATCCTTGCACCATGAGTCACCTTAACAGATTTAAATAAGTTGTGAATGATTCCTTTTTAGTAATCCAAGAGAAAGCTCAAAGCCATTACTACACTCTCAAGGCAGTATCCAAATGATCATGAGAGACCTGAAAGTAGCCTTTTTCTTCTTCAAAGAGTTCAAAGTTGTTCAACCAATCTACAAGCCATCCAATATATATTTGTTTTGTAAGCTTCGTTTGAGCAAGTATGTTGAAATCACTACAACACTAAATGAAGATATCGACGTGCCTATATCGACGGCCATGCTTTTCTACGCGTATATCGACGACATTAGCGGACGTCTCTATACGCGTCGCAATGTGCGTCGATATACGCATGGAAAGGCTTTATTTGCCATGCGTATAGCGACGCGTATATCGACGCCAAAAAAATTGGGAGAAAAAAGCGAAACCCGCGCGTAGGGGCCATTTTCGTCTGCTCGGATCTTGGCCGAAACCTGATGCGCATGTATTATGTCCATCTCCACCCTCCCCAACCCCTCTTTCTTGCTCTCTCTCTCTCTCTCTACCTCTACATTGTGTGTGTGTGTGTAGGAGAGAGAGAGAGAGAGAGAGAGAGAGAGAGAGAGAGAGAGAGAGAGAGAGAGAGAGAGAGAGAGAGAGCGATGTGTGTGTGTGTGTGTAGGAAAGAGAGAGAGAGAGAGAGGTGTGTGTAGGAAATAGAGAGAGAGAGAGAGCGGTGTGTGTGTATGTAGGAAAGAGAGAGAGAGGTGTATAAACGTAGAATCTTGCGATGCATCGAGCTCCATCACGCGATGAGGAGTCAGATGGATATCGCAAAGGTATCTATGAAGTACTGAATGATCTTGAAGCTTCAGGAGAGCCTGTAGACTTGGAGGCCTTACAGTCTCGCTGATCGCTTGAGGTGAGACGTTAATATGTGTGAGTTGATTTAATTAAGTCAGTATATGTGAAGTAATATCAATACTAATTTTGTGAGTTGTCCTATGTGCAGGTTGCGACGCCTAGTCATTAGTGGACCAGATTTCATCTATATGCTTTGTGAGACACAGACACGCTTCTGTGTCTCTTTTTTGTACAAATAGTTAGTGTTCAGATAGTTATTGTTTCCCTTGTGGTTATGATTATTGTCATTGTCATTGTATAGACAGTTATTGTTTCTCTTTCTGGTTATGCTTATGGTTATTGTTAATTTTGTTTATGGTTATGGTTATCTGCATTATGGTTGTGATCAAAGTGGTTATAGCCGGTTATGGTTTTAAATTATGGTTATGGTTCGTTATGGTTATGCTTTTAAGTTATGGCTATGCTTTTCAGTTAGTACAGTTGTCTTTCATTGGCCTTAAATCTCATGTGAGATCCTACATGGATAGCATGTAGGAGGCGTATACATGATATGGTTTTTTTTGAAAAGTTTATGTAAAAACAAAGGGAACTCTGCCAAAATTTCTGCGCGCGGGAGCATGGTTGATATTTTGGTGTTGCTTGCTTTCTTGGACAGAGGGCAGGAAGTCTGGCTGTGGCTGTGTCCATCTTTTAACTGGGCACAGGCTAGGCTACCTGCCCTCTGCCCAAGAAATTTTTTTTCTGCTATGGTCGTCGCTATGTGCGTTGCTATCCGCGTCGCTAATAGCGACTGGTTTCACAGCGACGCGGATAGCGATGGGCCGTGTCGATATCTGCGTCGATAACACGTTTTTTTGTTGTAGTGAATATATCCATTAGGGTAAGGATCTTATAGGATTTTGAGAAATGTTTATATTCTTTTACATGTCATCCAAGACTTCTAGTAAGGACAAACCATGCCAAATGTATAGACATTGAGCTACATCCAACCAAGAAAGGTTTGAGCAAAATGGAATTGTAACGATAGAGTTCCAAAAGTAAACCTAGTTCTAAGACCCAGTTGAGAAAATAGTAATCAAGCCCTTATTAAAGGGTAGGTAGTAAGTATGGGATGGTTTGAGCAACCCAATCAGGAAGAGGGATCTTAGAGCCAGTCAGTTGGGAAACAAATCCACATTATTTCTAGATAAACAACCTCCAACCAAGCGCAACGTGTCAATTTAGGACCCTTTGAATTAGAGTGGACATATCATTTATAAAACTAGAGATGGAAATCTTGCCATCCAAGCCCTTTTCATCACAAAAATCAATTGTTCAAGAAGTTGTTACAAACTAAAGAGTCAAACCTAGCAGTGCATTGTCATATCAAGGCTCAAAACCAATGCAAGCCAAGATGATTTATCATCATAGCATCAAGAGAGCAAGTGTGCATTCCAAGAGTTGTTAACCCAGTCAAGAAAAAGTAAAGCAATTTTGAAGACTATTTTGAAAATCTCTAAAGAAGATCCCAATACAAAAGGATCCAATCATGCTATCCCATGTCTCACAGCAGCTCAAAAAATATCAAGTTCAGTTCTCATGCCATCCAATCGAACCAATCCATACCAAGAGTCAAGCAAATATCAAGTCTTAAACAGAGTCAAAAACAATAAGGGACACACAATTCCTAAACTTCAGCCTAACAACCCCACAATCCCTTTTAAGGTATGCATAGACCTTTCATTTACCCAAAAACCAAATGTTATGGTGCTTCCAGCAACAAAGTAGAAAAAAACATAGCCAAGTATCACCATCATACAATTGGGGTTTTCATATACATATGAGGGTGTTTTTTTTCAAAACAAGCTAGGTCAAGCACATGTATCAAGAAAGCTTAAGCTAAGTGAACCATTTTAAAACTCAAGCCCAAGCATTGCTAGAGCAAATCCAACAATTATACAAGTCTAAGATCCAGTGCCATCCAAAGGTCAACAAAAGGCACATCACCATAAGACATATAAATTCGAGAAGAATCGCTGCCAAGGACTGTAGTGAGAAGCCTGTAAAACTAGAAAAATACCACTTCATTTGAGCAAAGCAAAACCCCTTTAACACTAGAATGGTAACAGGACACTTTTATGTCCTTGGACACTTTTGTGTCCTGTTAAGTGACCATTTTGCTTGAATTATTTGAAGAGTATGAAAATGAATTTTTAGGTGCTATATATCCACAAAGTTGCCTTATGAGCTGAAAAAAACTTAGCATTTTTTTTTATTATCGATCTCACCATTAACCTTACTCTTGCACAACATTTTTGAACCTAAACTGTGTGAAAAAATGGGTCCTGTTTTTGGCTTTTTTTCAATTTTTGGTAACTATACCACTCTAAACTTCATGTTAGTGAGGTTTAGATGGCTAGAGGTTAGGCCTTCATAGTTCTCAACATGTTTTGATGCTTGTAGAGAGAGCTAAGTGTTAAAATTGAAAGTTATGACCAATTTACAAGAATTGCATAATCCTTTTTTTGGCCAAAATTAGCACTTTTATGATTTTTTTGGTGGCTTTCTTGATATCCAAATTCAAATTTGATTGTGTAAGTGTAATGTATAACATAAAGCTAATCTTCCTTGAGTTTTGGGGACCTAATATGCTATATAGCATAGTATATGCTGATGGTTGAGTTTTTTGATTGCTGAAGAATACGATACATTTTAGAGTAGCAAGTATAACTTTCTCAATATTGCTAGTTTCTTAGGCCAATTGTGTGTATTTTGTAGGTAGTAACCATATATAATCATAGACTACAGACTTGGCTATATATTGAGTAGTTTCTAGAGGTTTCTAGAGGTCATAATGCTAAACCCAGTTTTTTCATGTTTGCTGTATTTAGCACTTTATCATTGCCCCCAAGGTTCCAATTGTAAGAGATCCATTATCCTTTTGACATGTTCCATGGCTCCTTTTGAATCCAGAGGCCCAAAGGAAACTAAGAAAACATGTATATAGTATCTGTATTGAGCGTGACTATAGAAACTTTGATGATAGGTCCGCAGAATGGCAAAAATGTAACTTTTTTGTACCTATTTTTTTAACCCAAAAAAAAATTAGTGAGGTGAAAGCAACCATATGTTTTGGTCACCAACCCATTGAAGTTAACGGGGCATTTTATCTCATGTCCTACAAAAATCTCCACTCTTATTTATATGCAATCAACCGTAAGAAATTGTTGTTTTGGGCAAAATGCACCGATCCATCAACTTTGGAGGCTTGTAGTGACCAAGGGATGAGAAAAATTACAAGTTTCTCATTTTTTCCATATGTAGTAGTTATTGAACTATAAGCTCATGAAAGGATTTTTCAAAATGAGTAGATCTCTATGGTTTTGGAAATTTTTCCCAAAACCTGAAAAGACACTTTTATGTCCTGTTAGGTTACCATTCTAGTGTTAAAAATTCATATATTATGGGCATTTCAAAGCATCATCATCTAGTTTCAAAGCCAATAAATAGTAGTTTATCAACCTTAAGATGTCATTGATTAAACCAAATGCCCAGATTTCTCAATACTAGGATAGTAACCTAGCTAGTTAGTAGCCTTAAAATCTTTCTCCACTTATTCATATTACCTTTAGCATCAAGAATCCAATACTAGCTAAGAGTGCTTGACACAAAAGAAATTGAAACTAGATGGATAGATGTTTGCCAATGCTTCGAGTATCGTGGCCTTTTTCAATACTACCCACAACAAGCAGTGTCCAATGGCAACCAAGAGGGCTGACCGGGTGGCCATGGTCTAGGAGATCAAGCTCGATGATGTAGACAAAGACACACGATAGGATTGCATGTGAATCAAAGGCTCTTGATCTTTGCATTATGTGAAAAGGCTATTCTAAATCAATACGTACATATTAACACTAGGTTGGTAACCTAACAAGACATAAAAATATATTATTAAAGTTTGGAGAAAAACCTCCAACACCAATATAGTAGATCCACTCATTTTAAAAATCTTTTCATGAACTTATATTTCAAGGACTACTACATATTATGGCAAAAATAAGAAACTTGTAAAATTTTTCATCTCTTGGTCACAACATGCTTCTAAATTTGATAGACCAATCCAATTTGTCCAAAACAACGCTTTTTGATGGTAGATTGCATATATTTAAAAATTGAGAATTTTTATAGAACATGAGATAAATTCTTGTTGATCAAAACATATGATTGATTTTGTCTCATTGTTTTGTTTCTTTGGCAAAAGAATTATATACAAAAAAGTTATATTTTTGTCATTCTACGGACCGAACCTATCATCAAAGTTTCTATAGTCACACTCAATATAGATACTAAATACATGTTTTCTTAGCTCCCTTTTGACCATTGCATTCAAAAAGATCCATGGAACAATCAAAACAATTATAGTTCTCTTACAAAGTGGAATTGTGAAGACAATGATGAAGTGTTAAATATAGTGGCTCAAAACATGAAAAAATTGGTTTAGCATTATGACCTCTTAAATCCCATAAAACTACTCAATATCTAATCAAAGCCGAAGTTTTTGATTAGATATGGTTACTACCTACAAAATGCACACAATTTTGACCTAAAAAACTAACAATATTGAGAAATCTATACTTACTACACTAAAATGTCTTTGCAAATGAGAAACTATCATTGTCGTATACTATACTATATAGGATATTAAGTACCTCAAAACTTAGAGAAGACTAGTTTTATATTACACATACCACTTGCACAATCAAAATTGCATTTGGACATTAAAAATTTCATAAAACACTACAAAAGGCTATTCATATTAGCGACGCTCACACAGCGACGCTAAAAAAAAAAAATCTCGGCGTCGTTATGAACGTAAATTTACGACGCTCATAGCGACGCCGGCTGGGCTGAAAAAATAATAGAGAGCGCCCAAAAACTCAGATCTCAGATATGAGTTTAGATCTGAGTTTTTTGGCGCCCTCAAGCAAAGAGTAGGTAACGCTCTCCCTCTCTCTCTCTCTCTCTCTCTCTCTCTCTCTCTTTCTTCTCCACACACACACACACACACACACACACACACACACACACACACAAGGAGAGGAAGGAGAGCCAGGTATGCTCCTTCCCTCTCCTCACTCTCATGTTCCCTTCCCCTCTTTCTCTCTCCCTCTTTCTCTCTCTCTCACACACACACACACATAGTGTTTTTGAGAGAGAGAGAGAGAGAGAGAGAGAGAGAGAGAGAGAGAGAGAGAGAGAGAGAGAAAGAGAAAGAGTACAAACATAAACAAAAACGCACACACACATACATAAACAAAGAATGCACACACACATTGAGAGAGGAAAAGAGAGAGAGAGCATGCATAAACAAAAAACGCACACATTGAGAGAGGAAAAGAGAGAGAGAACATGCTTAAACAAAAAACGCACACATTGAGAGAGGAAAAGAGAGAGAAAACATGCATAAATAAAAAAACGCACACACATTGAGAGAGAAAGAGAGAGAAACTAATTTAACGTCGTAGGAAACTAATTAAAATTAAAAGACCTAAAGATCTAGCCGACGAGGAGTTGAACTCAAGACCTATTATTCAAGAGGGAAATGGCATAACCAATCTATCATACTTGGCATGGGTGATAGAAAGGTTATACCATTTATCTCTTTTTATTGGCACACACGCGCACACACACAAGAAGAAGAGAGTTATAACGTCGTAGAAAACTATCCTAAAAGACCTTAAAGATTAGGTTAGATGTAGACTTACGTTAAATTAGATTTAAGTTTATTTAAGTTAAATTAGATTAGATTTAGGTTTATTTTTAATTAGTTTACGTTTATTTACGCTAGATTTAGATTTACGTTATATTAGATTAGATTTAGGTCTCCATAGACTGCGATGCCTGCATGAAGCGGGTGAAGAAAGCCCTCAATGGAATATAGGGTATTGCTGTCTTCACTCATGGTGGGCTCCGTCGATCCAAAAGTACCAGTGAAATGTCTTCAGAAGATAGGGAAGAAGGTGGATCTTCAGGGCGGCAAGAGTCACTACATCCCCGACAATGACCATCTAGACAACCTCTAGTCATTCAACAACAACTTCAAAGTTAGTAACAAGAGCAAGAACGGTCCAAAGGGCCAATTGCTGTCGTCAGATGTGGATGGAGATGAGGCAGCGTCACCGCCGGAAGTTAACTCTTACATCTTTAGTGATGAGAATGCCAACTCTTGCCGAGTTATGTGAAAAATTATGTGTTAAATCAGTTTTAAGGTTCTTATAATCCCTGTTAGTTTAGTTCTTTGTTTTTAATATAACATAATTTACGTTAGATTTAGATTTATGTTATATTAGATTAGACTTAGGTTTATTTAGGTTTACCCACACACACACACACACACACACACACACACACACACACACACACACACACAAGAAGAAGAGAGTTTTAACGTCGTAGGAAACTATCCCAAAAGACGTTAAAGATTAGGTTAGATATAGACTTACGTTAAATTAGATTTAAGTTTATTTTTAGTTAGATTTACGTTTATTTAGATTTACGCTTATTTACGTTAGATCGAGTCCACGCAAGAATTACTTACGGTTTAGGGTTTAGAGTTAGACGAACAGTGAAAAGATCTATTGTGAAAAGATGTTAAGATGCTGTGAAGTGCTACAGCTAGAGAAGAGGCAAAGGGGTTTTGTCCACTACATGCAGTATCATGTAGACGTGGGTCTGTAGATTTCTTGTACCCACAAATATAGGTATTGACCAATAAAGACGAGATTATAACCCGGTGGTTCTGATCTCCGTGCACCTCTAGACCGAGGTGTGCGGGGATTGGACATGACTAGAGGATGTGAGGTAGAGAGAGAGAGAGAGAGAGAGAGAGAGAGAGAGAGAGAGAGAGAGAGAGAGAGAGAGAGAGAGAGAGAGAGAGAGAGAGAGATAAGACGAAGAATGCCAATAGAATATTAAATTTGTTGTCTAGGTTATAAGATTTTTATCCTCATTATGAGTAGTGACGAGGATGTGGGACCGTCCAACCAAAACACCTATCTCTCAACGAGGGTCTTATGTCCTTGTAATCAATGTAAGCATGCTGTGCGACGGACAAGACGTGTTTCTTTGCAACACGTTCGCGAATTTGGCGAGTTTGATCCATCTATTATAGATCGAGTTGTTGCCAATTATAACTCGTCGGACTCTGACGCTGGCCAACAAGCAGCAATCTTGCAACCCAATAGACGTGTTCGCAGGCGCTTTGGTCAAGCAGCATATGTGAGGCCACAAGATGTAGCCTCTGACAGCTCGGGGGATGATCATGCAGAGCACATTCCCAACGAGGCAATGTTTGAGCCCGAGATTGATGAAATGATCGAGACGATCATGGATTCAGAAAGGCTTATCTATGATGATATGAAAAGTAAAGCCGATACGCCATTGTATAATGGAGCACGTATGTCTAGATTGAAAGCACTCCTGGTTCTTCTCAACATGCAGGCAAAGTTTGGATGGAGTGACACTAGCGTCACAACGCTTTTCAGGTGATCTATTACAATTAGTTTACTTTAATAAAACTCTAAATGTACAATGATCTGATAGATTTTTCCACAATTGTACCGTATTTTTATGTTGTGTAGATTTCTCAAAGAGCACATACTACCAACTGATAATGTGATGCCACATTCCCGAGAGGAAGCAAGAAAGATTTTGCGAAACTTGGGGATGGATTACAAGTTGATCCAGGCTTGTCCTAATGACTGCATTCTTTTCAGAGGGGAATACATAGACATGGAGAAGTGTCCGAAATGTGATTCCGAAAGATATCGAGTAGATCTCCACGGAACAAAAATTCCGCAAAAGGTTTTGTGACATTTTCCTCTACTTCCTCGCATCAAGCATTTCTTCGAATGTAAGTCCATGGCCGCCCTAACATCATGGCATGAGGAGAATAAATCTTCGGATGGTGTGCTACGAATTCTTGCAGATTGCGCAGCCTGGAAACATATAGATGGAACATGGTCGGATTTTGCCAGGGAAGCTCGAAATTTGCGCTTAGGCCTGGCTATGGATGGCGTAAATCCATTTGGTCAAAGATCAACATCTTACAATGTATGGCCTGTTGTCATCGTCAACTACAACATTCCCCCATGGTTGACTACGAAGAAGGGGCACCTATGGCTAAGCTTGATTGTGCCAGGGCGATATAAAGTGAAGAATATGGATGTGTATCTTCGTCCACTATTGGAAGAGCTACAACAATTGTGGATTGGCATAGAGGTGGTGGATATGAGCCGACACACAGGACGACGAAATGCTTTGATCAGAGGCATTCTAATGTGGACCATGCATGACTATCCCGGGCTAACAGAATGCTCAGGTGATCTATTGACACTCCTCACTCAGACACTGTAAATCTTGTTTTTTCCCATAGTTGATCTATTATCATGTGTATATATGCAGGGCTTCAAACAAGCGGATATAGAGCATGTGTCACATGTGGACCTAGACTGAATGCACGTAGGGCGCCCTCACTGAAGAAGCAAATCTACGAAGGTCATCAAGTGTATCTTCCAGAGAATCATGTGTTACGCGACGTCTTTTTGGGAAGAGATCCACCAAGGATGTCTGCACAAGCATGGTTAGAGCAGAAGGAGATGTGCGATGACGGATTGCCTCCAGGGATGAAGAGACTATCTCTATGGTACGAGTTACCATACTGGCCCCGACTCATGATCAATCACTTGCTCGATCCAATGCACATATTCAAGAATGTGGGTAATCTAGTATGGGACCATCTGACCGGCAAGAAAGATACTTTGGGAGCCAGAGTTGACCTTAGAAATGTGGATCGTATGGAGCAATATTGGCCGCAAACAGCGTCTGATGGATCGATAAAACTCCCTAAAGCACCATGGATTTTCACAGGAGCCCAAGAACGCAAAGTAAAAGAGACCATTCGATCTTTGCGGACCCCCACTGACGTAATGCACTCGCTCCGAACGTGTTTTACTAAAGAAGGAAAGCTTACCGGTTTGAAGTCACACGATTGGCATAAAATGTGTCAGGTACGTTCATAGTGGACTTTAATATCATTGCATAAAATGTGGACTTTAATATCATTGCTGCACATACTTTACAGTTTATTTTACCGGTTGCCATTGAGGGATGTTTGTCTCTCGACATCCGTAACACAATCTACAAACTTGCAAAGCTGGTGCAATGGATCTCACAAAAGGAGATCAACGTAGACTCCATACCATTCGCCAAACTAAATGCTGCGGAGCTTGTGTGCATGTTTGAGAAACATTTTCCTACTACCATGCTAACCATTCAGGTGCATCTTCTTGTTCACATAGTTGATGAGGTGGAAATAGCTGGCACAGTTCATTCCAGATGGATGTTCTTCTTAGAACGTTTCATGAAAACGCTTAAGGGATATGTGCGTTAAAAGGCACGTCCGGAGGGTAGCATGGCAGAAGGTTGGTTGGTATCAGAGTCCCTAGTGTACATTGGAGAGTGGCTAGACGGATTTGATAAAGCACGGGACACGCTATGGCAAATTATAGATGATGAGCGCATATCTGGGATTGTCATGTGCAATCTCGGTGTTGAGAAGAAGATGACGGAAGATCTAGAGGCTAAAATCAACCGATTTTGCATGCTTCACAATCCAGTGATGCAAAAGTGGATTTCACAATATGAGGATGCAAAGCAAGAGCAACAAAGGGCACGAATCGAGTGGAGATGGGGAAGACGATCACCGATCCACTATCCGACGGTTCTGGAGAGCCTACCAACATTCATGAGCTTAAGATGGTTGCACAACCAATTGAAAAGCGCACAACAATGCGGTGACGAAGTGATTGAGGAAGAGTGGGAGTACTCTCGGGGTTGCGCGACCAAGGTAAGTTTGCAATGTACGACTAGCTAGTGACTTTATTTCTAAACCTTTAAACGGCCACTCATAATCTTTGTTCGTTGTAGTATAAGTCATACACAACAGCATGGTGTAAAGGTCGACATTTTAGGGTGGAACGGATCGACAAACAACGTTTTACTCAAGATTGTGGAATCATGGCAAAATTTGAACAGTCTAGTCGACGACGTTCCTCTGATGCAGATCCTGTGGTGGCGGAACTCACTTACTTCGGCACGCTACAAGAGATTTTGAGAATCGATTACAGAGGATTTTTTATCGACTTGTTCGAAGTGCAATGGTTCAAGATAATCATGGAGGGTCGCAACGCTACTGTGCGTAGAGGAGAGTCTGGTTTTCTTGAGGTGGATTCTACTAAGAAATGGACTGACCTAAGAGACACTTTCGTACTACCCGAGCATTGTGAACAAGTAAGTATGTAAATAGTTAACATCCCCCTTTTACAAGTTATGTGCTTGAAAGCTCTCATGTAAGTTATGTGGCTCTGGCAGGTAATATTTCATCCTACAAAGTCTACATCAAACTGGTGGTACGTCATAGAGGTAGCCCCTCGTAGTGCAAGGACGTATGAAGGCTACCATGTGCCAATCACAACGGCATCAATGGAGGAGATCAGAGAAGATGCTCAATCAGAAGCCGCTGCGGTGGTGCCAGACGAGCATCAAGATGCTACTACTCTATATGGGGTGCATGCAGAGGAGCTACAAAATGAAACAGAGAATATGTGTTTAAACGGAGAGCTCTATATAGATATAGGAAGTTATGCTGAGTTATGCGAGGATGAGAGAGAGATCTCCTAAAGCCACAAATATTGTATTTGAACAATTTTGCTCCGTGTTGTAAAAGCTCTGGCTCTCTAAGTACCTTCCATGGTGTATAACGCTCTTTTCTACTCGCGCTCACATCTTTTGATTGAAAATTCTGAGTTTTCGACTTGCCTCTTTTATCACTCAATTCATTGCGTCGTTACGTCATTGTATTTAATGGTCTTTGCGTCATTGTCTACTCTATTCATTCAATATTAAGTTTAAATATTCGTGTGTTTAATGCAGGTATGGATGATGAGGAGTTTCTTTCTTCTTTGTCACCGCAGCAGAGACAGTGGTACATGGAGCGTCATCGCTCTGGCGCATCATCGCATGTTCCTACTCCATCCGCATCTCCCTCTCTTTCGGAGCATTCGGCGCGCTCCGAAGCTTCGGCGTCGACGAGACGAGCTTCACACTCGTGTAGACACCGGCGATCTAGTGGTGGCGGTGGCGGTTGTTGTGGGGATTCCGCCGCCGATGCCTCCACACCGCCTCGTGTTCGAGGAGGCTCTTTACCCTCCCCTTCTTTGCCCGCCCCCACACCAGCCACAACATCACCATCTACGCCAGGTTTTGCGCGGCTGACTGTTCCTAGCAGCTACACACCTCTACCTACTCCGCGAGGAGCCACCCCACTCGACACTCCTCGCTTCGGGGCCCAGACGCCGGTGGAGACACCTGACGTCCGTACCCCCATCGACACGTCGCTAGAGACCCCTGCCGGGACACTCAGGTTCATGCGTCACCGGCCAGAGGGCTTGCCTTACTCCGTCGACTTCAGCGGCGGCATCATCATAGATGATGACGGCAAGAAGGTGATCTCGCGCATGCGTGGTCTTTGCTCTCAGCTGTTTAGACACTACATACTAAACAAATGGAGTGAAGTACCAAGTGATTTAAAAAACAGAGTCATCAGCATACTTCATGATGAGTTTCCCGTTCCAACATGGGATCAACGCTTCAATGAAGACCTGATGAAGATTCGAATGCGCGAATACTGCAAACACAAACGTTCCGAAGTGCAAAAAGCAATCAAGCATGGGTGGAACAGGCCAGATTGACTGGCCAAAGAAGATTAGAAGAATGCGAAGAAAGCAGCGCGCGAGAATCCCTACAAGTGGAAGCAACAAAAGGATGTAGCCATAGCACGAGTAGAGGCAGGGAGCTCGCACCACTTGGGGAGCGGTGGATGGGCATCATTTGAGGCCGATTTTGTAAATGTTTTCGCATTGCTCTTTATGTTCGATAGTTTAGGGTTTATGAGTTTTTTAATTCTAACATAATGAAATCTTTGTATGTTTTGACAGTGGTCGATGACAGGACGTGATCCCACACCGTACGAGCGCGAGTACGCAGGCAGGAAGGGCTTAAATGCCCTGATAAACATTCTCAGTTCTCGCGGCGGCATGATTAGTATTAGGGTTTACTCTTTTCCATTTTTTGTATTGTTTTACAAATGTCGTTATATGTTTATACTTACTGAAAGCTGTCTTATTGTCTTTTTTTGCAGAATCCGACAGATACGCCGCTTGGACGCGATGAGACGTCTGACTAGACGACTTCAGTTTAGCCGTAGCTAGATAGCATTAGTTTAGGGTTTCTCATAGCTTATGTATCATGAGACGGATTTTATACGTCTTTTTGAACCATGTATATTATTACATTTGTCACCGCAGTTCATTTTGCCAATCAATTCTTTATGCCTATGAAGTTGTACAATTGTCATTATTACATTTGTCAATCAATTCATTTTGCCTATGATGTGTACAATTGTCAATTTTACGCTTGTCAATTTTGCAAACAATGCGTCTTGTGAGTGACTATTTTGGGTCTATTATCTACCCTTGCACTTTTTTTAAAAAGTGAATCAAATACAATATGCTTGATGGGTGGCAGAGCATTCAATGCCCTGTCACCAGAAAAAAAATCTCTCGGGCGTCGCTATAACCGTCGCTATTTATGGCTCTGTAGAGTCGCTATGAGCGCCGCTATAGACTTATGTGTAAACGTCGCTATAACCGTCGCTATGACCGTCGTTATGAGCGTCTCTATATAATGACACTTATAGCGACACATATAACGACGCTTATAACGACGCTCTCGTAACAACGCTATTAGCGACGGTTTTAGCAATGTCGGGGATTATAAAAACCCAGTGTATTTTCGTCGCTAACAGCGTCACAAGAACACACAACCTCTTGTAGTGAAAGAGTTAAATTTAACAAAAAAAAAACAAGATTACGTAATTTTTGTAATTTGATCATAACTTTTAACACTTAATTCTCCCTAGAAGCATCAAAACATATTGAAAACTCTTAAGATTGATCCTCTAACAAGTTGAGCTTCACAAAGATAAATCTTAGAGTTGTACTGTAGTTACAAAACTTTGAAAAAAGACAAAAACCAAGACCTTTTTTTCACAATTTAGGTTGAGAAATGTTGTGCAAGAGTAAAGTTAATGGTGAGATCGATATTCCAAAAAAATGTCAATTTTTTTTTAGTTCATAAAAAGACTTTGGGTATATATAACACCTAAAAATTCATTTTAATCAAACCCAAATAATTTTTTAAAAAAAGATCAAGCAAAATGGTGACTTAACAAAACATAAAAGTGTACAGTGTTACGATGCACAAAATTGTCTTGCTTTTGACTTGGATGGATGAAAAGCCAGTGGAGGAGCAATGGAGAAGATGCACACACAAAGACCATGTAGAAAGCTTGAATTACTTGAGAACACAACCCATTCATAGTGATCAAGTGGATGGTGATGCATTTGAAGCCTATGAGTTTGCAAGAGCCCCTATGTATGTTGGCCACCACAACCACATGAGTAATGCGTTGATGGTTGGCTACAACTTTGTATTGAATGAAGAGGAGCCAAAGTGGACACCTCAAGCCCATAAAACAAGGAAGATTCTTAATTAATCAAACCAAAAGGCTTCAATGCCATTGCATTACATGGCAGGAAAGTCTAATTATAGATTATGATTTTCTGTTTAAAGACTAATCAAGGCAATTATGCAGGCTGGATATAGAAAAGCATTTCACAAAAGTGCCAGCATTTTTTCAGTATTTGTTGGAGTGTCAAATTAGTACAACCGCATGGCAGCTAATTACTTGGGTTTAGAATTTTGTATGAGCGGTTCATTAATATGTAGACTCCGCCTGGCCAAGTGGTTCATATAAAAAGAATCGTTAGGATCAGCTAAGCCTAAGAGGAAAATTGAGGCGCTGGCGGCTGCGCTCACTAGAAGTAGTTTTATTTGCAAGGCCTGACAAATGAGGCGACGTCTCAGTACGGTCATGGCGCAGAATGCTTTCACTGTTTTTGGAAATTAAGCACATTGCGGCGCTACTCATGGAAGTGAATATAAATCAGGAGTCGAGAACGATATAATTGAATGGGACGTGCTCATATATATACAAGCAGGGCTTAAACTTTATTATCTGCATGCAGCATCATATTGATTTATAGTATAAGCAGTGAGCACTCTAGTCTTGCTAATGAATTATTATGTGTGTGAAGATGGCTGATGATTAAAGCATGTACGTACAATATATATATTGCAAGTGTGACTCTGCGTGTTCGCGCGGGTGAAGGCCAGGGTTTGAAATTCATAAGTGTTCAAACTGAGAGCCAACAAAGGTTTGGCCAAACTGCCATCCGGAAGGAGCTGCATTGTAGGATGTCACTGTATTTCCGTCACTCACAGTAACCATGAAGGAGAGAGGTTGGCCACACATATTACTGTTGGATTGCCAATTCTGGCCCCAATTTCGGGTCATGAGCTGCCACCCTGTTTGTGTGCCCTTGATCGACACCGCAATCACATCACCCGCACCACCCACGTTTGTTATCAACACCAAGGTGAAGAAGGCATGCCCATTCACTGTAAACCGCACACCGCCGTCACGTTCACATGCCACTCTGCATACACAAATTAATTATTGTTAGTTTGTCACTTTGTACTAGTAATCTCTCTCTCTCTCTCTCTCTCTCTCTCTCTCTCTCTCAAACAGCCTTATCGGCAAAGAATCGAAAACATCACCTTCTATACTGCACTGGTACAATGCCTCCTCTGTAGAGTGCAATCTTCTGAAACGCAGGTTGCGCCATATCGAAATGTTGAAGAGGAGGGTTGCACCATCCTCCATCAACGCTCGAAATCGCATAATTTGGTGGGCAGAAATTAGTGGCAGTCACAACCACAGAGGTGCCCGCCAAGCACCATTGGTAGTCATCGGTGCATTTGATCTCAAAGCACGCCCCACATGCCATGCCTCCATTGAAAAGCGCCGTGCTCAGCGCAGCTGTATTGGTGCCATAACCTTGGCTGTAAAGGTCTCCATACCCACACGCTCCATCTACAGTTTTTTAAAAAATGACAACATGTTGGACAATACCCAATAAAACAACTGATATTCAAGTACTCAGAAATCACTCAAGCCTTGAGTACCCATGGTGCCCGATGCGTCGCTGCCTCCATAAAACGTTGCATGTGCATCAGTCCATGGCCCATCCGAGTACGAGAAAGCATCACTTGAAGAGATAACAAGAGCAAAAATCAACCACAGCATTAATATAGCTGCCATTAATATACTGCTTTGTAACTCAGACAGTACGTTAGTGTGGAAGTGATGTGCGGGTGTGGTGCGCGTATCTATCTGCATGTGCATCACTCGACACAAATATCTCTGTGTGCATGTGTTAAGCTAATTATGACGTGGATGCTAATATTACAAGTAAGCCCAATTATACTGCTTGCAGCTGTTGGCTGTGTTTAGAAGACAACAGCCGTCTAATTAGATGCTCAACACTGCTTTTGACTGTGATTGTATCAGCAATCATAAATGATCAAGCAAACACAAAATGGCGCAGACCATGCAGGAACAATTTGTGAGCTAAAAATTGTGAGATTAAGCAGCTGCAAGAAGGAGCGATGATCCAGCTTTAGATAGAGATGGGATGAGAGAATGGGGCCCTTCTGGATGATGAGGTATATATTTTGTTGTTTGTTTAAGGATGGGAGCAGCAAGTGAAAGGACAAGGACAAGGCGGCAACAGGTGGTCATGAGCGTGAGATCATCATCATCTCCATTCTGCTCAATTTTGAAGCTCTTCTTTGTTGGCCTTGCGCACATGGCCGCATGTGCAGTTCGCCTTTCCATTATAATTACCAGCGGCTATATATTAAGTTCTGTATACTGATAATATTTTCCTCCAAAAACGACTACATACAATATGGCGTCAGTCGCACAATATTTGATTCAGCTGCAGACGAATCATGTGAGAGAGAGAGAGAGAGAGAGAGAGAGAGAGAAATCCCCCTTGATCACAAAACAGTTATTAACAAACCCTCACAACCCAAAGACATAGTCCTGGATCACATATACTTAAGCCCAGCCTAAATAATTATGAGAGTGTGCGCCTTTCCCCTAAGGTCTCCTTTTCTTAATTTTTCTCATCTTTTGGCGCGCGGGGGCTGGCGGGTACTTTCCCTGGATGGTTCGATTTTGATATGGAGGAGCTGGGACAGCCCTCCCAAATGTTAATCAAACAATAGATAAATATCTAGCCTAGACGCAGCAAGCAAGCCCAGTGCGCCGATGAGCCGCTAGCATGTCTTGCAAGTGGGTACACAATATGTTTTGGGATACGTGTTTCATCACTAATAAGTGATACATACTTGGAGTTAACAAAGTGATGAGGCCTGCCTATGAATGTCTAGCCTCAATGTGGAAGAGGCATTCCCTTTTACGACTTACATTTAGGTTGGGTTCAAATGAGCACGGCGAAAACCTCCTTGCTCGTTGACTACCTCCAAGCAACTGTTCACACGAGGTGGAGGTAGCGATTTAAAGTAAAGTGTCGAGCCAGTGATAGGCTAGTGGTTCCATTGAAGCATGGTGTTTGAGCGATTTGAGATCAATCTGTGTCATTCGGGCCACCATTTTCGCTGGAAAGTGCCTGGTAGTATCTTGTTTTTGAGGGCGGGGTCACCCAAGGAGTGGCAGGTCCAGAAATGTATGTTGAATTTTTTGGCCAATAGAATGGTGCCAGCATGGACAACGCGCACCTATCGTCGTCTTGTCTGAACTCAGTCTTAGAGGGACACCTAGGATAAAATTTTGGGAGACTCAAGACGTTTTCTTGTTTAAGAAATAAAGACAAACAAAAAGATAGGTGACACTGACATCCCCTCCCCCCCCCCCCCCCCCCCCCCCCCCTCTCTCTCTCTTCCCCTCTCCCTTCTCTCTCCTCCCTTTCTCCCTCATTTCTTGGAACCGAACCTGCTCCACCGCTTGTTGCCTGCACCTGGATCCGCCCCATAGCATGCAGAGCCTCCAAAACATCGTCGCATGCATACTCAACAAACGAATCTGCTTGGCTCCGCTAGTTGTCGCAACAACGCTAGAAAATTGGGAATGGCCCATATGCCCTATCTCGTCCAGATCCCCCTAATTGTCCATATGCGGCTATGAAAATTGGGATGGTCCATATGCCCTATGAAAATCTCTAATTGTTTATCGCGGCTTTTTACCACGTTTTGTAGAGAGGGTCCAAAATCAACTCGAGAGGGAAAGAGAGAGGAGAATGAGAGGGGAGACTTTTTTTCATTTCAAATATTACTGCACTTATTACTGCAATAGTTACCTCTGTTATTGCCACAAAAAGTATTGTGTTTATTTCCACTGTAAGAGGAGTTGTCTATAGCCGCTAACATTGCCGCGGAAAAACAAAGGAAAAAGGGGAGAGAAAAATTTGCGGGTGCGGCAATAACCGCGGCTATGGACGCGGTAGTGGTTTCTCAGCAATAAGCGCGGTAATAGTCGCGGCAATATACCCGCTGCTATTACGGTGCCAGTTGTCGCATTTATTACCGCGCTTATTGCCGCTACACGCCAATTCAAAAATAAAGGTACTCATTTGGGCCACCCAAAATTGGGTGGCCCAAATGAGCACCTTTATTTTTGACCTGTATAAAACAATGAAACATCAATTGTTTTTTGGAAGAGTATAAAAAATACCAAAGAATTGATATTGAATTTACTTTACCTCGACAATTTAATATGCAGAAGATCAACTATTTATAAAAGTTATAATAAAAAGTAAATAGTTGTATATACATTGTGCCACATTGGGACTTTACGAAAGTTTGGACAAAATATTTTTTTATCTAATCCTCTCATATCTCGTCGTCGTCCTGAGGCACGTATGTTTGAGCACTTTGACTCTACATAAACCCAAACCAAATTAAACAATTCTCAACATCTCGAAACAATTTCTAACTAATGAATTTATTTGGCAGGCACATCCAAGCAGGATATCCGTGCCTCGTACGCGTCGGATGAAGTAATCTTTCGTCAAATTCAATAAGTCCATTGAATGGAATTCGTACGTACTCCGCAATATCCCCTGTAAATACTCCACCTGTATGAAAAGTCCTCGATGTCAATTGAGTTCCCGGTTCTCCAACTGATTGACCCGCAATGATACCAACATTGATACAAAATTACTTGTTTAAACTTACCGCTTGTAGTGATCCAACCGCCGCATCGAATTGCTCGCGAGAGATGTAGTTGTTTTCGAACAACCATCGCCAAGTATCAAATTTTGTATGTCGCTCCCGATACTTGACCATCTCTCTGGTTGGTCGAGAGAGAGCGATATTTTTCTAAGTTAGCAATAAAAATACCAAATCATCAAATATTGCAATCTTTATAATCATCGATCGATGTTATAATTCAATTAATCTTACATATTTATCCTTCCAAGCTCCCTTGCCTCCTGAGCCATAGTGCGTGGGAGTTTGTCTTGTGCGAGCCTCGCGTTATTGTCTGTATGATGAGCCCGTCATAGCTTGATTGCTCTTTTCTTGAAATACCCACTCCCGCTCTGCGTCTACCATGTTGTCACCGCGGTAACTCTTGTCTAGATCTCTGACCTGGTTGGCTGAGGCACTGCGTGCTGCACACTGAACTGCTTGTTTTTCAGAAATGTCTTTATGTAGCCCTCCAACCATTGTTGTGAAAAACAATGATCGGGGGCATTTGGAAATCTCGCATCGACGGTGTTCTGGCAAAGCAGGAGTGGAATGGAGTAGCGTAGGACCCTGTGATGCCATGGGAGTGGGATCCTACGATGCAATGGGAGTAGGACCTTGCGATGGAATGGGAGTAGGACGATAGGAAGGGGTTGTAGACTGAGGTGCCGTCAGTGCGAGGCTCTATAGGTAAGGAGTCCCTCCCTGACTCCCCCATGGTGTAGTCTGCAGAGAAATACCATAGGTCGCAAGTTGCTGCGGAGTGTAGCAACCAAAAAAACTCTTTGTCTCTCGGAGGTACTGGTCTCGTAAAGAGAGAGCCCGGCAGGTCTGGATCTACGCTCGGTGGAGGAACCTGAGAAGGGTAGGTGTAGGATGGCCATGCCTGCAAATAACAAAAATAAACCTATGACACTCATGGTTTAGGGTTAACTAGACAGAAACATTCTTTATTTCTTTGCTTGTTTTCACCGACTTAAGACTCAGGTCCCACTGGAGGCGATGTCCACCCCAGGTGGGAGCCCACCTGGGATGTGAACCAACCAAAAGAAGAGCCAGTTGGCTGCTCCCACCAGTTGGTCTCTCGTTTGACATCTACATTACAAAGAGTAATATAAGATTAAGTTTTCCACCCTACTCACTCATCTATAAATATGTACATAAGTATATTAGAACACAAACACGTAGATACATATACATACTAGTAGACCTAAGTAGAGGCTAGTAGTACCAAAGGTCAAGTGCACCTCTTTAGATATCATCACAGTCTCAACTGTGGTAAAACCAAAGGTACATTGCAGTAATCCATGCATGAGTGGATCAATGACCGCAACGCCACGATAAAAAAAGACCTATACTCAGGAGGAAGCGTCTAACCTTCGGGTGCTATGCTCCCGTACTTAGTGCCTACATACATGCATAAACAAATATATATGTACACACAAATATATATACATATACGTAATGTCGCAATCGTTTTGAGTAGAGATAAATAGTTATGGTTATAAATGTAGTCATCATTTTGTGTTGTGCGCAGTGCGAGAGTGCTCTTGCTTCTGTAGAGTGCTATGAAGAAGAGCTTCTTTATTGTGCTTCTTGTGCAGCATCTCTTCATAGCAGCTCCGTGTTCGAGGGATTACTTTGCCTCCATTCTGACATACGATATCGTTAAAAGCTGTCCAGCCTAATGCCTATTTGGTGGAGAGAAAGAGATAGGAAGAGAGATAGAGAGAAAGATAGAGAAGTTAAGGAGAAGAGAGTAGAAAGTAATTTCAAAGGGTCTATTGACGTCACGTAAAGAAGGTCTTTTTCATAGCACCCTACGGAAGCACGAGCATACCCGCACTACGCACACCACAAAATGGTTGCTCCGTCTACAACCATTGCTCTTTATCTCTCTATTTCTTCATATTTCTCTCTCTATCTATCTCTTTATGCTGACGGATATCTCTATCTCTCTCTCTCCCTCTTTCTCCTAACGGATATCTCTCTCCCTCTCCCTCTCCCTCCCTCTTTCCCTATCTCTCTATATCTCCCTCTCCCTCCCTCTTTTCCCTCTCCTCTCTCTCCCTCTCTCCTCTCTTCTCTATCCCTGTCTCTCTCTCCCTCTTTCCTCTCTCTCTCTCTCTCTCTCTCTCTCTCTCTCTCTCTCTCTCTCTCTCTCTCTCTCTCTCTCTCTCTCTCTCTCTCTCAATATGATTATCATTTGTAAGGCCTTTGTTCTTCTTGAAGCCCAAAAACGCCTACAAGGCAACGATTTTACACCATCTCCTCTAGGGATCGAGGGAGTTACCTCCCTTGTGCTAACATTTCTTTCTCAATACACCTTTCCAGAACACCACTCCCTCCCCTACCTTACCGGCATATACAAACTGCATAAGGCCTCTTTTAGATGGATTACATGTGGGGCTACCTGTTGCTACTCAGAAATTTCTACACTTATGGCTTGCTTGCTAAAAACTTGTATACCACTTCTCAAGGAACGAGCCAAAAAACTTAATAACAAAGCACTTTTATGTCACCATCTTCATTTACAATCTTGGTGGATTGTAGATTCGGTTTACGATTGCATCCTCAACCTCCCCTCTCATGCAACACAATTCTATTCAGGGGATGTGAAAAGATGCTTCGAGAACATCCCACATGCAAGGGTACAAGGCCTCATCCATCATCTTACCTTGTTAATCTCCCATGCCTTCTCCGCATCTCTAGAAACGTTCATCTCTTTCAAAAGATTCCCATCCAGTTGCATAGAGGGTACTTGGTCTTCCTATAGATACAAATCAAGCCTTTCATTTAATCTCAAGGAAGTACTCCAACTTAACGATTGGCTCATTAATAACATGTTTTTACAATGTCAAGGGAAAATATAGGCAAACCAATGGAATCCCAATGGGACTTGCATGCTCCCCACTATGGTGCAATCTCTACCTCCACTCCCTAGAGTTTGAGTTCCTCTCTAACACTCTCAACACACATAATGCTAAAGAGATTCTCTCAACTTTAGGCCATCCCTTTAGATATTACGACGATATCTTACTCATAAACTCTACAAACCCATCATTCTTCATAGAGCAACACAACATCTACCCCAGTTGCTTACCCATTGAAACCACCTCTGGTAACTCTACCAAATTTCTAAACCTCCATTTGTCTACCCAATTTGGCTATCTCACAAAAAGCTTCACGCCAAAAGAAGATAAAATCCCGTGCACACCCATAAGATACCTCAAATGATCCAGCAACCGACCAACTGAATGGGCACATAAGGTCATTATCTCACAGCTCAAACCAATACTCTATTGTAACTCCAACGCTACGGAAGCCGCTAAAGACATTAAAATGCTTGTGGACTCTTTTTGTAAAAATGGTTTTGAAAGAGCTAAACTTTGGAGACTTGTAAGAAGATTCCTTTCATATTTTTCAGCTTCAAAATTCTCATGCCACCCAACTCTACTCGTGGACTTGCTAGATTTTGGAGGGCACTAGGACCCTTTTGGGGGGCCTAGTGCCCCCTTTAGGACAAATCCTCATCCTTCCTAGTGCGGGTGGAGGAGGGTCTCTCTCACTAGCACAAAAACCACCTCTAAAGACTAATCTAGTGCACACATTAGAGCCTAGACCAAGAGGCTTATAAGGTTACAAGATTTTGGATGGAAGTATCTTTTACTTCAGCCTCACCCCCCAATTTATATATATATATATATAAAAGACTCCACTACCCCCACTCCACCCCTCCCTAACCGTGCACCCTTGGGCTTCCCTCTCTTTGTTTTTGAGGTTGCACCCTTCTTTCTCTCTAGCCTATAAATATAGAGGTTTGGTTGTCCATTTCAAGGTGACATTTTTTCACAAACAAGCTGTCAAAAAAAGAGAAATCTCACCACACCCTCTCACCACTCTACTCAAATGGAATCTTCCTCTCAGGTTTGTAGCTTACTTTTGCTTTTGATTGTTCTTTTTTAGCTTGACATCTATGACATGTAGGATCATCCTATGACACTTGCCTTCCACCATTTTTTCCTAACATTTTTATGTTTGTTTTGATGGTGATGGTGACAGGTAACAGTATCTTCCTTTGGCTAAAACATTGCAATCTAGCTCAAGCTACCAAAGTTTAAGCTTTCCTCTCTCTCCATTGTTTGTAAATAAACATTTTTTAATTATAATGGCTTCCAATAAGAGTTCTATTGAGCATTCCTAACCTCTGTGTTTTAATGGTAAAAGTGGATCTTCATTTTGTAATTTCCTAGCAACCTACTCTCTCTCTCTCTCTCCTTCCTTCCTTCTTTCCTCTCTTTCTCTCTTCCTATCTTTCCTTATTTCTCTCTCTCTCTCTCTCTCTCTCTCTATTTACTCCTCTCTCTCTCTCTCTCTCTTTCTCTCCCTCTCTATCTCTCTCTTTTTCTCTATTTCTCTCCCTCTCTATCTACTCTCTCTCTCTCTCTCCCTCTCTACCTCTTTCCCTATCTCTCTATTTACTCTCTCTCTCTCTCTCTCTCTCTCTCTCTATTTCTCTCCCTCTCTATCTACTCTCTTCTCTTCTCTCTCTATTTCTATCCCTATCTCTATCTCTCCCTCTTTATCTATCTCTCTCTCCATTTATTTCCCTCTCATTAATTATCTCCCTCTTTCCCTCATTCTCTCTTTATCTCCCTCTCATTAATTATCTCTCTTTTTATCTATTTATATCCCTCTCTCTCTCTCTCTCTCTCTCTCTCTCTCTCTCTCTCTCTCTCTCTCTCTCGATCTATTTCCCTTCTCCTCTCTCTCTCTCTCTCTCTCTCTATTTATCCCTCTCCATTTATCTCACTCTCTTTAAATTTATCTCTCTCTCTCTCTCTCTCTATCTCTCTTCATTTATCTCTCTCTCTCTCTCTCTCTCTCTCTCTCTAACAGACTTAACATTTCTATCTGACATTCTTTCCAAACAAGCTGAGCAAAGCAATCATTTCCAAACAAGCCTAGCAAAGCAACCATTTTCAAAGAAGCCGAGCAAAGCAACCATTTCCAAAATGAACGAGATATTCTATGGATTTTTTTATTTTTTTATTTTTAATGTGTGTGTGTGTGTGTGTGTAGTAGAAAAAAAAAGGGAAAGAGGGGGGAGGTGCTTTGTTTTGTGTTTACCTCTTTCTTTGTAGCGCGGTTGAGCTTTGGCTAGGTTGAGCTTCCAAAGACGATGGCGGAAAACCCCCTTCGACAAACCCCCTTCAATGTTGTGCTTCCAAAGACGATGACGAAAACATGGACGAAACCCCCTTCGACGAAACTTGGGAAGCTTGGAGAAGGAGAGAGAGGGAAGGTAGAGAGGGGGGGAGCTTGGGAGCGATGGCGGAGAGCAAGAACGCAGAGTATGCAGCAAAAAACGCGGCATACTCTGCCTTCTTGCCTATTTTAGGCGCCAAGCATCACCGCAGGTATTACCGCGGATATTATCGTGCCGTCCATTATCGCGGCCGGTCATGTCAAGGTTGCAGAGAGGGGTGGGGGGGGGGGGGGGGGGGTACAAACCACCCCCTCTACCCTTAGCTATCCATTATTTTATTTTTTAGCCTTTTGAGTTTTTTAATGAAGATTTTTAATTTTTTATGGATACTTTATTTTGTAGTACTTTTAAATGTTTATTTATTGCATTTTTAAGTTCTCTTTTAGTTAAAAATAAATCTAGCACTCATTGTCATTTATTCCCTTTGACCTTAACTTTATGTAAATTTTTTAATGGAATTCGGGGCTTTTCTAATTATTTATCTTTTAGGACACGTGACTAAATAAACAACATTTTGCGTGTACAGGACATCGACTGGGATGATTGTGGTCCCACTGGAGGCCCTGAGCGCGATTGTTGGCTTCAAGGAAAAACTCCCTTGTCCTTGCGGCAAGTGCAAAAGGGCAATCCCTCGCGTGAGGCGCATTGCTTTGGAGCACCTGGAGAATGAAGAGTTTTGGCATCCTTGAAAAAGCACTCGGAGAGATCAGAGCGTGACTCACCCGTCGCTTGAGGAGGTGCCCCATTGGTCTGTGTTCGGTGGTGGTGCACCGGTGCGCAAGGCCGAACGGCAGAGGCAAGAGCGACTAGGCGATTTGGGTGCACTGCATGGTGATCCTCCTGTTGGCTCTGCTTTGGCAGATCCTATGGCGTCTCCATCGCACTTTGAGGCAAAGGATGAGCACATGTTCGACATGTGTGATGAGTTACTAGTTCATGAGCGCAACGTGTGTGAGGAGGATTGTCAGCCGTGCACTAAACCGGTTGCCAAAACGGAGGATAGATTGATGACGAGTGCCCGACCACCTCTTTATGACGGTGCACGGCACTCGGTGCTCCGAGCGTTGTTGGAAGTCCTCAACTTGCAAGCAAAATTGGATTGAAGTAATGCAAGTGTCGATGCACTACTTCTGTAAGTATGGAATGTGGCTTTTATATACTCTCCACTCGCTTTATAGTGTCGTCTTCTAGCAATTATATTAATACGCATGTTTGTTGTAGTTTGATGGAAAAAATGTTGCCAGAAGATCACCACATGCCTCCAGATCATTGACGAGCTAGATCGTATGTCCCTGCACTTGAAATGGAGTATGAGCGCATCCATGTCTGCGTCGACGATTGCATGCTATACTGCAATGAGCATGTACATGCTACCTCATGTTCCGTGTGCGGGCAGGCACGATACAAGACCGGATTGAGTGGGGCGCACCTACCCCGCAAGGTATTGAGACATTTTTCATTAATTCTTTGTATCCAACACATGTTTAAAAGCAGTTCTATCGTGGAGCTTCTTGCGTGGCACACGAACCATCGCTCAAATGATGGAATGATGTGTGTCCCTGCCGATTCACTTGCATGGAGGCACATCGAAACTCAATGGCCATAGTTTGGGTTGGAGCCTCGATACTTGAGGCTTGGGTTAGCAAGTGATGGTGTCAACCCCTTCGGCACTAAGTCTACTTCATGGATCACTTGGCCTGTGGTGATTGTCAACTACAATATTCCACCATGGGAGACAACCAAGAAGGGCAATATACTTCTTTCCTTGCTTGTGCCAGGGAAGTACAAAGTGTCAAATATTGACGTCTACCTCGAGTCCCTCATCGAGGAGTTGGAGGAGTTATGGAGAGGCATTCCTGTTGTCGATGTCTCATTTGCAAAGGGGGGGAGAGAGGCCATTGTGAGGGGAATCCTTATGACGTGGACTATGCACGACTATCCTAGGCTTGGAGAGATTTTTGGTAACCCCCTTTCCTCTATCTCTCTCTTCCTCTTTCCCTCTCTTCCTTTAGTTCACTTTAGTTCACTCATCTCTCTAACCATATGATATGTATGTAGGGTTTTCCAGATTGGGGCACAATGCATGTCCTACTTGCGAGCCATCGTTGGTGACAGAGAGGCCCGATTCCTTGCGCAAGGTAATCTATCCAAACAACCATCGTTTCTTACCCCAAGGGCATAACCAACACAAGGCTCAAATAGGAAGACCCCAATAAAGCTCATGATGGCAGATTGGGCAACCATTTGGGAAGAACACCACAACAACAATCCGGCTCTGTGTCCTCCACCAAAAGTATGTCAAGGTATTCCATATTTTTAAGGCTTCCATATTGGAAGGACTTAAAAATACAACACCTCTTGGATCCCATGCACATATTCAAGAATGTAGCCCAAACACTATGGGACCACATTATTGGCAAGAAGGACTCTTTGGGTGCAAAGGAGGACTTGAGGCTTTTAAAACGTCTCCCCACCTCTGCTACTCCACGTCGTGTCCCAAATGGAAAGATTGTGCTTCCTAAAGCACCATGGATGCTAGTCAAAGAAGGGTACTATTGCCTCAATTCGCACACCAACAGGATACATGAGGTCGCCAAAGGGAGCTTTCACAAAAGCGAAGAAGGGTGGAAGCGTTCAATTGTATGGGTTGAAGTCCCATGACTAACACAAGATGCTTCAGGTAATCTTCATACTCCCTATTCTATCTATAGTTTGTGTGTGAGACTATCACTCACTTTCCCTTCCCCTGATTTACATTGTAGTTCATTCTGTCGGTGAGTATGTGTATATGTCGGGACAAGAAAGTCAGGGATGCTAGGAGAGCTAGTAAGGTACACCACAAGACTCCACTCAACTACACCTTTTTTATGTACACAATAATTTCAACTAGCACTTAGTGTATCCTTGTGTGTTTTCTTGTAGATTTGTGAGCTCCAAGGAAATCGAAATAGATGCTATGCCTGTTGCTCAAACACTTGCAACAGAAACTGTGTGTGCCATTGAAGATGCATTTCCTCGGTCGGTCCTTCTTAGTCAAATTCACCTCTTGGTTCACGTGGTGGAGGAGATTGCTATATGTGGAGTAGTGCACGCACGATGGATGTTCTTCTTAGAGAGGTTTTTAAAGACTCAAAGATTTTGTGCGGCTACGGTCTCAACCAGAGGCATGTATGGCTGAAGGGTGGATCATTCAAGAGGCATTTGTTTACATATCAGAGTACTTGGCACAAGTTGATCCGTCAATGCCTCGCATGTGGTCAGACGAGGAAGATGCAAGGATGACTTCACACTTGCCAAGTGGAAAGGGGAAACTACTTAACATGGATATGAATCTATCTCGAGTGGTCAATAAGTTTTGTATTCTCAATGCAAAGATTATGACCAAGTGGGTGGACTTGTGGACAGTGGCAAAGGCAAGGCGTTTGCAAGAGAGGAAGCATGGAAACAAGCACATGGAGGAAGGAGGGCACCCCTAGGTCCTAGACACCTTGCATGTTTTCCAGATCTCATTAATGCAGAGTGGATTCATGAGAGAATGACCGAGGCAAAAGCGCGCGGAGAAGACATCACCAGCAAAGAATGGGAGTATGCACGAGGCTACGTACCAAAGGTAGAGTACTCATATACCTAAACCATATTGTGACGCTATTTTTTGAAATTATCTTTAATATGTATTTGATAAATTAATATATTTTTCCATTTTGTAGTGCCTTTCCTTTAACTCTATGTGGTCAAAGGGTCGTCACTTTCATATGCGCCACATTGACGAGCGTAGAACCACCATGGATTGTGCCATCATGGGCAACTTTGACACAGACGGTGATGAAGCCAGGTACTGCGGAACTATTGAAAGGATACTAAAGCTTAATTTTAGAACCTTTCATACCAACTTCATCTTTGAGTGCAACAGGTTTGCAAATGTGTCTAGACGACATGAGAATGGCCTCTACATGGTGGACTCTAGTGTGTATCACAAAGGGAGGTATGACAATTTAGTTTTAGCGCGCAATTGTGAGCAGGTGAGTGAGATGTACCTTTTTTATTCTTATTTGCTTGTAGCGTTAGTTATACCACTGTTACTCACTTTGAGCTTCTATTTATAGGTCATCTATATCCCAGCAATCCACCAACCAAAACTTTGGTTTGTAATTCCCGTAACACCTTGGGGGAGAACCATTTTTTCCAGTAATGAAGTGGAGACTATCTTCGACCCCCTTCCACCTCCGACTTTGGATGAGGTGGAAACAGAGGAGAGGGAGGTCGATGAATCAAGTCCGGCGGCAGCAAGTCTTAGCGAGGATGATTGTCATGATGATGAAGATGATGAGATGGAGGATGACGAACTTGAAGATGATGAAGGCAATGCATCCACAAACGACAATTCCATTTCTCTCTTTATTAATTTAGGAGTCATGGGCTTAGAATTGGATGATGCCTCATGTAGAGATCTTTTGGAAGATGATTCATAAACATTTTGCAGTTGAAGCTTGGAATGTGCCAAATGATCAAAGAATGTGAGCGTTTGAGGCTTAGAGGCAGTGCAAGAACATTATGTATGTATCCATACATACATAATGTTCTCTTTCCAGGTCATCTTGGGAGTGACCAACAACCACATGTGTTCAAGATAACCATAATTGGACCAGGCAATGGAGTTGATCTAGTGAAGTGAATGCATCCGAGTGGGATTTACAGCACATGTGGGTGCACTTTGACCATGTTCACCATGTGCATGGATGGCCTACAATGTCTGCACATGTGTATGATCCATTTGTGTGTGAAGTTATGACAATTGCAACATGTAAATTTACCGTGGAGAATAAGTTTACACAGATAGAGTTTTGGAAGATGCTCAATAATGTGGTCCAAGGGCAAGGACATGATAAGCTTGAATTCAGAGGTTTTATGGCAGATGAAGAAAATGCAAATTGGATAGCAGTAAGAACTGTTTACTTTGGGGGTCCTGAGATGATTATGCCTGCCAAGGAAATGTCGTGTTTTCCATTGGGAGCAATCAATGATCCGACACACTATCAAGTGCATTCGACCTTCCTCTCAAAAGGAACATAAGATTTTGTGCCGCAAGTGGCAAAATGTGCCATCAGAGAACCAAGCAAAAATTTACAAGGGGAGCTCCGTTGTTATTGGAGGGTTGGGCATGCTATTGATAGAGAGGTTTCCCGTTTGTAAGCATGGTTGGCATGATGGGATGTCAGAGTTTCACATTGGGGAGGAAGATTTGTAACACAAGATGAGTCTTGCATTTTTGTTCCAAACACCAACTTATCCAAGACTAAACATGCTAGCATGCAGACAGCCTTCGATTACAATTATAAAATTAGTTTGTATGAGGTTGCAGGGGCAGCTATGTCAATGACTGTGCTTCAGAGTGTTAAGCACAATGCCTACCTTAAAGGTGCAAAGTTGAGAAATGTCCCCAGTATGCAAGATCTTGCCTAGAGATTCTTAAATCGATCATCTACTGCCTGAGCTATGAAAAAAATTGGTCGATATGACTCAATCCTCAATGGCAAAAATGGGTTTTCAAAGTCTAGAGATGAATAGGTCAAATATAAGGGAGAAAAGTGTGAAGACGAAGAGGCCAATCTTTATAGATCCACGTGTGGTATTGGAGGAGGATAGCCATAGGCCCGAGTTTGTGACGGTCACTGAACCCATTGGTGGGACAGGGTATGCATCCGCACTTCGGAATACAGAATATTGGCCCGAGGTAAAGGTTGCAAAGATAGTATGGGCAATTAGAAGAACTGAACCAGGGCGTAAGATGACATGTTTTGGGATTCTACAAAATCAAGCAGACAGATGTGGACAATTTATTAATGAGGGGTCACATGATATTAAGCATGGGGTTGCTGCACCATGTTTTGGGGTCGTAGAAAATACCCCGCATTTGGGTCTAATCCTGGAGGGTTTGTTGAGGGTTATGTTTGGTTTTGCAATACAAGCAACATGTAGACATGGAAGATTCATGAGATGATAGTGGGACCACTCGGACCTGCACTAGGTGTTTGGAGGGTCGCTGAGGGCACAAACCTGTTGCAATTTGAGGTAGAACAGCTTGAAGCTAATGGATTTGTGCTTCTTTGACATGGAACTGAAGGTGCAGGTTTGAACACGGACAGTAGAGCAGCAAATAGGGTTGCTATTGCCTTTCAACAAAAATATAGAGATAGAAAGATTGTTAAGTGGCGATCAAAGCTAACAAAGAATTTCAAACTAGATTTGATTTGGGCAGATGCATGATAGAATAATTAGATAAAGAGGTTATCATTGTGTGCAATGATACACATGTTTTCTATGTTAGCACAGATGGTCAAGCGCAAAGGGAGTTACATTGACTTTGTCTGATTTTCCACAATGTACCTATGAAGACTTCCAAAAGAGAGAGTCCAAGAGACTGACATATGTGCCATGCAAGCATATCTACTACGTGTTTCTCCATATTTTGGGTTTGGACTCTGAAGCCCATGAGTTCATGCACCAAGCAGCCTTGACAAAGGTGGAGCACGGCCAAATATATAGTAGTAATTCAAGTCTCTTGGGTTGTAATAGTTTTGCATTGTAGGGTATTTTGTTGTCAACCATTTTCGCCGTATAGTGTGGCATGAAGTGTTTATCTATGTTAGCACAACTTTTTGGAAATAGTTTTATTAAGAGATTCTTGTTTTTAGTATTGATTCTCTCTTTGCTAGCATCATTTGCATATGTGTTGTTGACTATATATCAATGTGTATGAACACTTTGAAGTAAGAGTATAATTCTTTTGTTTGAGACTATTTGAAATGCAACTTCTTTACTTTGCTACCCTATCATCTACAAAGCAAGGTCATGATCTGATCTTTTTCAATGTACCTGCTTGCTTGGTTTCTTGTCTCGCTCGAAAGTACTCGCAAGGATTGGGATTCCTCCCACACACACAACCACACACCACACACACAATTCTTTTGTGACCATTCCCCCAAGAAACATAGTCGGAGCACAAAACCAATCCCAACACAATGGCTAGTGCAAAACAATGCAAGGTTGTTGATATCGACTTCGAACAGACCTCACTCCTCTTTGATGAAGATGAATCAAAATTTGCCAACAAGTCAAGACATGCAGGTACACTATTCATTGGCATTAGGCTTGTGTTAATTAAATGTTGCATGTTCACTCCCTGTGCTTAATGTGACATTTGAAGTTAGATGTACAATACCAAATTTGGTACTCTTGAGTACCGCATTTGGTACTATAGGTCATCACACCACATTTAATCTATATCTCAGTAATGTTTTTCACATTTCAGGTAAAAATAAAATGGAGGAGTACCCTCAACAAACCAAGTTTTGTTACACAGTACAAGACTTGCATGAGCAGTATGGTCTTAGTCTAGAAGGAAAGCTCCCTAAGGACCTGACTAATGAAGACTTGCCATCCGATATGTGGTTAACTGTTTTTGAGTACAAGTACCAAAAGAACAACAAGATCTATTTAAACCATTTGCAGGGTACTATGTTGTTACTGTCTTTGGTACTTTTGGTGCTTCCTTCTTTGTTTTGGTGCTATTTGGAAATATTTTGGTATTGCATTGGTAGTATTTGGGCACTACTAAATATGTCTTGGGTGCTATATTGATTCTATCTTTAGGTTTTGGTGCTTCATTTGGTACTATTTTGGTAAATTGGTAGTGGTTTGGAATATTTTTGTTACAAGTTACTGAGTCTCATTGGGTCTTTTTGGGTATCTCTCATGAGTTTTGGGTTCCTTATTGTATCAATGTAGTGCTATTTACAATTGCTTTGGTTCAATTTGACTTGTTTTGGTACTGTTTTGCTACATGTTTGGTACTCTGTTGTCATTGTTTCAAAACTGTTTTGGTACTACATTGTTACCTATTTCTTACTATTTTAGTACTGCTTGGGTTTGTCCAGATAGTTTTTGGCACTTCATTGTACCAATAAAGTGATGTTTATAAATGTTTTAGTACAATATTACCTGTTTTGATACTGTCTTGGTCCGTATTTGGTACTGTTTTGGGTATTTTTGTACTGTTTTGGTTCTATTTTGGTACTGTTTTTATATTGTTTTGGTACTGCTTGTGTTCTTCCTTTTGCTAATTGTTTTTTTTGTAGATAAGTTAATAGAGTATGTCTGTTTTGCAGATGGAGTATGCCAAACTCTACAATGACTGCCTAGAAAACTAAGACCATTGCGATTTTGTAAGCAAGCTGTGTGCTGATGTGAAGAAGGGGCTACAAATTGACTCCAAGGCCTCATAATGTGGACACTGAAGACACAATTCATGTGTTTGGTACAATTTCCTATGGGGAGGCTTTGGAGGCTTCTTACGTGGTTGGTACCTTCATGCTTCCGGATCAGAGCCATCCATTGTGTTTTGTAGATGTGTTGAGAACAAAAGATATTTGCATGAAGGCATGTTGCAACATCGCAATCCCTTCAAAGGCAAAGGCCTGGGTGTCAAGGAGGTCATTATTAAAGAGTAAGTGGTGTTGTGTTGGATGCTATGCTTATATCATTTGAATTGATGATCTAATTTTGTCTTTCATCTTCGTGTACATGTAGGTAGAGGATCTTTTGGTGCGAACACCCAAGAAAACAACCCAGTGTATTGAAAGGATCTCCGTGGTCATAGCAAGTCAGATGCGACTCACATGTTCCAGGAAGATCCTCATAAGTCATTGCAAGAAATACTGTAAGACCTTGATGCCAACACAGTGGAAGGGAAAGGGACTGAGCTTGATGTAGGCTCAAGCTTGGGAGAAGATCAAGTGAAAGCTGAAGTGCAAAACATACTGTTGTCAGCACAGTGGAAGGGAAAGGGGCTGATCCTACTGTAGATTCAAGCTTGAGAGAAGATCAGCTGAAAGCTGAAGTGCAAGATATAATACAAGACCTTGATGCCAACACAACAGAAGGGAAAGGGGATGAGAGTACTGTGGGACTCGAGCTTGGGAAAAGATCAGCTGAAAGGTGAAGTGCAAGAGAGGGTTAAACAGGGTAAAGAGGGAAGGGGACAACAGGAGAACCAAGAGGGGGGAAGTGATCCGATTCAGGAAGTTGCTGAATGGAGATTGACCAAGGCGAAAAGATCAACACAAAAATGAAGAGGTGGTAGTTGAAGTTCTCTCAACGGGTAGAGTTTTTGGACGAGACATCAAAATTTTCAGAGGAGAAGGTGGGTAGAAAGAGGAGGAAGAAGGAAAAGTGGACGACAGAACCTGCTAAAAGTGCACAAGAGGCTGTAGGTGTCAATGAGCCCAAAGGCTTGGAGGAGGCTTTTGGCACGAAGGAGGCAAAAGGGGCTGAAGGTGTAGAGGCGGCTAAAGGCGTAGAGGAGGCAAAAGGTTTGGGGGAGGGCAAAGGTGCAGAGGAGACACCTGATGCAATGCCCTTAGAAACAGGTGATAGCATTGACTCAGCCACCCTCTCCCAACTCTTCAATGTGAATTCTAAAAAGTGTCTCGTTGGTCGTGGCCTCAAGCCGTGAACCTGCAAGAATTAGCTGTTGTAACAACATTTTGTACTTGCTTCTCGCTTAATATGAAATACCATCCCATTTTGCTTATGTCAATGCGTTTGGTGTCATGTTACTCTACTCTTGAAAGATGTCAAGCTGTTTGTAAACTGTCATGTCCTACTATCATCATGTCCTAGTGTCAAAAATTGGTAAACTTTTATGGTGCCTAGTGTCCAACTTTGTTATTGCAAAAAGGGTTGTGTTCTTCTACTCATATAGTTTAGTGGTACTACAGCCAAGGACAGTCGGTGGCTAAATGAATAATGACCGCCTAAATCAATGTTGGCAGATGTAATGGCGAGTGATAGGTGCCTTGTTATTTTGGATGTCAATAGAGTGCTACTAAAGGATTGTGTTGAAGAATCCAAAGGTTTGTGGAATATCCCATTCCCACCGGGATGTAGGCCTCGAGGCGTGCAAGTCTCCTGATACAAATATTGTGTGGTCAAACCTAGTGCGGAGGACTTCATCAACTTGAGAAAGCAATGCTACATGGTGTTTTGGTCACGTAGCCAAAGGAATAATTTGATGGCCATAATGAATGCTTGCTTCCCTAAATTGATGAAGATAAAAGACCTCTTTTTAGGTCTTTATCCCTTAACTTTCAAAGTGGCTATATACTGATTTTGGCACTATTTTGCACTTTGCTACCGATTTGTACACATTCTGGTACTATATAGTACTTTGGTACTATTTGGTACTTTAGTACTTTTTGTACTGTTTATTGCTGTGTTTAGAATTTTGTATTGTTTGTGTCTTTGGTACTCTGGTTATATGGTACTCTAGTATTGTGTTTGGTATTTGGTACTGTGTATAAAATTTTGTACTGTTTTGTACTTTGGTACTTTGCTACTTTGGTACTGTGTGTTTATTGCTTTGGTATTCTTATTGAACACTAAAAAGCATAGTACCAAAATTTAGTGCTACAGTAACACATCATTCATCTAAAAAATATAAAGCACGATACCAAAGTTTTGTATTGTAGAGTGCCAGCCTTGGTACTATGGAGTACCAAAGTTTGGTACTGAAGAGTACAAGATTGATAACACAACAATGGCATTAGACAGTGTTGATCTCAAGTAAAGTTCTTGTCAAGAGAATTACAACTGTTGGCTGTGGTTAGAATTGTAGTTGGGGTAAACACTAGAAGGCTCCCCTCCTGCTCAATTCCTTCTTCATATGACATACTATTGGAGATATTTTCATATATCTTTTGAGGATAGATTGAAGTGGTTATGCAAGCCAAGGATAGTCTTATGGCTCTACCTAGATGGGAGTAGATCATCACCGGTGGTTATGCAGTCCATGGGGATATGGCTCTATCTAGATGGGAGTAGATCATCACCGATGGTTTTGAATTCAATAGGGTATATGTATCACTTTTTCCCTAAACTTGGGCATAGTACAAACCCTCAACTAGAATTCCACCTTTTACGATCTTGTTATGCCAAAGGTCCTTCAGTACTCTTGGTGCCTGGTACATGGTTTTTGTGCACTTTAAAAGGTAGAAGTCTTCTTTCTCCTTGGCTTCCTTCACTGCAAAGTTATCCCCAATAGACAGTAATTGGATCAACATCTCAGGGTCTCCTTCATACATAGGCATGCTTAAATACTGACTCATTTGGGAGGAAAACAAATAATTGTAATTTTGCTCATCATCCTCATCCTCATCACTATTTGCTTGTATCAACTATGGCAATGACTCGGTGGAGATATATTTCCATTCTTCAATGTGCTGCTTATTATCACATCTCCTCCACTGTCCATTCACATATGGATCACAAAAGCATGACAACGTCCAAAAATGCACATAGCATGGATTATGCATCGAGTAGCCGCCAGCACAATGGAACGAGCGAGATCCTGCAATTGGTTTATAGTCCCATAGTTGAGAACGTAGCACCTCATTCAATGAAACCAACCAAAACACACTCTTTGTGCTGACACTCCCACCTTCCCTTGTTGGTAAAAACCTTGCGTTTAGAAAATTGACCACATCAACCGTACACTTCATTGGCCAAAATTGGGTTTTAGCTCTTCATGCGTAAGAGTTCTCTTGATAACAACAACTGCACCATCATGGTCTTCTTTTCCATGTCTTGAAGCGGAGAAGTTATGCATCATATGCAATCCTATCAACTGATAATACCTGGCTACAAAATAGTGTGGTCAATGTGCCTTGAATTGTGAAGCGGCACCGTCTGACCATACCCAATGAGATTGCAAATTGTGTCCTTGTCATGCATCCTAAAACAATGTTGAACAAAGAGCATGTCATGGAGCTTATCATTTGATATGTAAGAGTACATAGTCTTCTCAATAGCTCCTATTGAATTCTTGATATAAGAGATGTGCACTAGTATTGTTACTCGTGTTGACCACCAATGCATGGAATGGATCCCGTTCTGCACTTTAAAGCTAAAAGTCTCTGCAAAATCAACAACAAAAACCACAACGTCTTTCGAAAACTTAAGCAAGCAGTCTTTAAATTGTTGGGCCTGCCACCTAAACACAAAGTTATGCTTGACAAAACTTTTCGGATGATTTGAAAAAAGATGAAAGAAAGTTTCACTTTTCATCCTTTCCACGACCAAGTCCTTTCTCTTCTTCTCTTTCCTTTTGGCATTAACCTGTCCAATACCCACATCCTTAAATACCTTAATAGTCACCTCCCTACTATCTGTTGCAATCTTGTCTGGGCAAAATGACAACTTTCTTACACCACATCTAGGGTACTCTCCAAGAAAGCATCTCTGTGCATGCTATTCATGATCCGTAGGGCGAGGGAACATTATGGAATCCAACAAGTTACTTATGTTTTGAAAAATTATCTGGTTTGCAAAACACTAACCTGTGGCACTATGTGTACCACAAATGGAGCATGTACATGGATGTTCTTTGTGTGATGCCCAAACTTGTTATGGAGCATTTGATTGAAAGCATCCTTGAAGTTTACCATCTAGATATGGTAAACACATCAACAAGTATAGTGCTCTCAATTTCTGGACAAAGAATGGTTTGAGTGTCTCAAAGGACCTAAGGGACAACTTCACTACAGGATATGTGCTCTTGAATCTTCTGTAGAGCTCCACCTATAAACAAAAAATAATCCACATTAGAGCTCATAATATTACAGAAAAAGAGTAAAGCACCAAAGCAATTTATAGTATCAAATTTGGTACTGTAAAACACCAACTCATTCTAAAATACCAAATTTGGCACTATACTACTAGAAATCAAACTATAGTACAAGCACCAAATTTGGTTCTATGTAACCTATGCAAGTCCCCCCTAAAAGCAGATACTATGTTTTTAGAACTATACTTCCTACAATGACTAATGCCCAAAAGAATTAAATTGCATATAGTCTTTGGTACTATGCTGCTTAAAAGCACCAAATTTGGTACTATGGATCCCCTAAGGTACTATGCATGCACCCTTCATAGTACCCAATTTTGTACTTTTCTGTAAGCTACGTAGTACCAAATTGGATCCCTAGTACCTAGATAGATTTTTCGGGTAGAGAAATGTGCCAATTTTGGTACTATGTATCCAATTTGGTACTTTGCATGATACTCTGAAGGCACCAAATCTGTTTTCAAACCCAGTTTGGTATTATACTACCAAGTGTGAGTGATGCCCAAAAGCGCTAAATCGAGACTATGAATCTCTAAGGTGCTATGCAGGCAAACTCAAAGCACCCTTCATAGTACCAAATTGGGTACATTTCTTTACACTTCATAGTACCAAACTGAATTCATAGCACCAAACAACAACTTTTCTGCATACTGGATAGTGCCAATCTAATTCAGTAGTACCGAATTGGGTACTTTCCATTTTTCCAAGAGCTTCAAAATTGGTACTATGCATCTTGTTTGGTACTTTGCAAGTAACACTGAAAGCACCAAAAAGTCAATCTGGTACTATACATTTGAGTGCGAGAAGCTCCCAAATGTATCAAATTGCTACGGTGGATCCCTTTATGTAGTATGCAGACACACCTAAAGTAAGCTACATAGTACCAAATTGGATACTTTTCAATATATTGCATAATTACAAACTGGATATATAATACCAAATTTGGGAACTTTTCTAGATACGAGAAAGAGCCAAAATTGGTACAATCTCTCTAGTTTGGTACTTTGCACTGTTGTTGACATGTTGTTATTCCTTGGGTTTGCCAATGCTAACATCTAGCCGTGGCTTTTCATATATTGTTCCTTGACTTGGCTGTAGAAAGTTTTGTTCCTTGACTTGGTTGTAGAAAGTTTTGTTGTCTTAGTAGGGTTGTGCTCCTTGCATCATTTGCTCACGCTTCTTTTGTGCCCAATAGCCCCACAAAAATTCTTGGTTGCTGACACGTTCATGAATGCTCATGGTTCCCATTATAGTACCCTTTGTAAATGCAAGTATCCTTGACTCGATTTTTGAAGGGATTACGCTCACCTTCCAACATCGTCTCTGTAAATATGGTACTGGCCTAAGCTACCATGGAGGTAGAGAGAGAGAATGAGAGGGTGTGACAGAATCTAAACCCCACCCACGTCTTGCACCAACGTCAATCTGTTATGAGACGTATCAAAAAATAAGACTAAAGTAAAAAACCTTAGAGAATTTTGCATTTGATTTTTCTCTTTATTTCCCTTTTTTCCTCTTTTACTTTAGTCTTTTTCTACTCAGGAACCCACCAAGACTAGTGGTGTCAATGACAACCAATTTTGTACCACCATCCCTTGCTTTCAACCTTGGGTATACCTTTTGGTTGATACTATTTTGATTTGGCTTTTATGAGAGAAAGAAAAAATGATCTGGGGCTTTGTACTCTATGTGAATGATGGAAACTATGGGTTGCTCACCCTATAGGAGATTATGCATGGAGCTTGATCCTCACTTTTAAAAGCCTGTCCAATAAACCTTAGGTATAAAGGTTTTACTGCTAATAATTTTTAAGCTAATGATGCTCTAGTTTTTTTCTATGATTTTAAAATCTATGGATCTTACCTTAATGGATTTTATTCCTTCCCACTCTTAAGATTCAGTACTGAGCTCTAGCTTTTGGTATGCTACTAGTCTTTGAATCCAGCATCTTTAATGATGATCTAGTTTTTTTCTATGATTTTAAAATCTATGGATCTTACCTCAATGGATTTTATCCCTTCCCACTCTTAAGGTTGAGTATTGAGCTCTAGCTTTTGGTATGCTACTAGTCTTTGAATCCTGCATCTTTAGTGAATTTAAACATGCTTTTCTAGTAACACTTGTAAGCTGATGATGCTATTGCTTTCTATATGATCGTAAAATATGAGGATCTTACTATGATTTCTTTTATCCTTTCCCACCCTTAGGACTCTCTATTCAGATCTACATCTTGGCATGTCTCCTCCCTGGTTTTGACATTAATCTATGGGTAATTGTTGAGCATATAGTCAGGGCTTGGATTATCTTGGTTCATTTTTGCAGAGAGAGAGAGAGAGAGAGAGAGAGAGAGAGAGATCTTGAGCACTTGCAAGCACGCATGCACACACACAAAGATGGAGGCAAAAAATTGTTCTTCTTCTTCTTCACTGACTCAAGATAAGATGTCTACAAAACATAAGGGAAAAATACTACATAAAAGAGAACTAGTTGAACAGTCTAGTGTAAGCCGCTAGTGAGTGAGGTGAGTGGATAAGTGTGCCATCACTCCCAACTCAATTGACTCCAAAGGTAGTATCACTGGTGAGGATATACGTATCCACCAAGGTGTGCCAATGATGTTGACTGTTGGTGGTAGTCATCCAAGAGTCGTACATGTTGAGCTTGATATCACAACACTCCCCCTCAAGCTCAATGCCATCTGTCGTATGCCAAGAATTGCTCAAAATTGTCGTAGCTTCTCCACTCCACGGGCCTTTGTGAAGATATCTGCAACTTACTCATTCGTCACCACGTAGTCAAGCTCGATGTCGCTTGCTAAGACCCTCTCTCTGATCAAGTGGTAGTGCACCTCAATGTGTTTTTTCTTGGCATGGAACATTGGGTTTTGTATCTAAGGTTGTTACAATAGATGACAACCGGCCTCTATACCTGTACTCCAAAGTTCTAATGTAGCAATCCTAGCCATGCTACCTCACATGCCGCCACTGTAGAATTCTTGTACTTTGCCTCTATACTCAAAAGAGAAACCGTAGGTTTCTTCTTGCTACTCCATGTGATAGCAACACTCCAAAGTGAAAACATGAATCCATTGGTAGACCTACAATCGTATGTGCTACTAGCCCAATCCGCATATGTGTAGCCATAGAGCTGCAACTCCACATCACCCCTATAAAAGAGTGCATAATCCAAAGTAGCACTCACATAGTGCAAAGTGCACCTCACCGTACCAGTGTGGTTTTGTGGGAGATTGGATAAGCTGACTTACCAATCCAACTGTGTAGCTCAAGTCTGGACATGAGATAGTCAAGTAAATCAAGTTTCCCACGATCTTCTTGTACATGGTAGCATTGTCAAGCACTTGACCTACATCATTTCCCAACTTCAAATTTTGATATAAGGGCATTGCATATGGCTTACAATCAGCCATATCATACGTTTTCAACATGTCCAAAGCATATTGTCTTTGTGACAGCCCATACACCCTCTTTTGTGCAAATAATTTCAATGCCCGAGAAATACCACAAGTCTCCCAAGTCTTTCATCACAAACTCTAGCATAACTAGAGCATGCACGTCTCTACTTTAGCCATATTATAACCTCCAACAATCAAATCATTAACATAAATGCATATCACCACAATTCTTGCCTCATTCTTTTGCACATACAATGAATGATTTGCATCAGACATCTCAAAGCCCAATGAAACGAGGAATGCCACAATCCTCTCATACCAAGCTCTAAGTGCTTGCTTCACCCCATACAATGCTTTCTTTAACTTGCATACAAGGTCACATAGCCTCATATTTGCATAGCCTTGTGGATGCTCCATATACACAACTTCCTCCAAGTATTAATTTAGAAACACATTCTTTACATCCATTTTCTTCAACACCCATTTTAAAGCGGCAACCACCACTGCAATAAACACACGAACGGTATCCATCTTGGCTGCAAGGCTGAACGTCTCCTCATAGTCAATCCCATAAGTCTATGCATAACCTTTGGCCACAAGCCTAGCCTTGTACCTGCTCACACCACCATTAACATTATGCTTTATTTTGTAAAACCATTTACATCCAATTACCTTTTACTTTTAGGTAATGGCACCAATTCCCATGCTCCATTTGCATAAAGTGCAACCATGTCTTCATCCATAGCTTGCCACCATTTTTCATCTTTGACAGCATCCTCAAAACATGTGGGCTCTACCTTCCCTGTAATCTTCACCATATATGCAAAATGACGAGCTACATAGCTAACATAAGTCAATTTCTATACAATATTTTTTACTCTTTCAGACCTGCATGGTCCTAAATCACTTCCAAGTTCCTTGTGCCCTATTTGCATCCTTCTTACACATGGAGTCTTCATAGAGGGTATGCCAAACTCCTCATCCAACCTCTATTCAGAACCATTGCTATCACCATCATAATAGCCAACACTCAAATTTGGCAACTTAGGGGCATAATCAAATTTTTTCTTCCCTTTGCTTGATACATTTGAAGAGTTAGTAGGACTCACTCTTTCATGCAACTTGCCACTCCATGGAGTCTCACCATGATGTGCACTAGATGACCCTTGCGGCCCAGTCAAGACTTGTGACTGCACACCTATATTATTTGCAGCGACACTCTCTTACATCAGCCACCAAATCATCTTTTACATCATCATATGAACTTGCCATTTTATAAAAAACAATATCATTGCCGACCCTCACTTTACCTGTGATAGGATTGTAACACTTGTACCCTTTCTACTCAAGGGAATAGCCAATGAACACACATTTTTCTTCTTTCGGATCAAGCTTACTTCTTAGATCACCCGGCACATGAACATAAACAATACATTTCAAAATCTGATACATCCGGTTTTTCACCACTAAAATTCTCTTCAGGTGTCATATCATGTACTGCAGCAATAGGAGTCGTGTTCATAATGTAAAAACCTGTAGCAATAGCGTCATCCCAATAACAATGAGGCATGTTTTTATCATTCACCAATGCTCTAGAAACTGTTTCAATGTGGTGGTTCTTCTGCTCAGCAGCACCATTTTTTTGTGGAGTACACCTGCATAAAAATTGCCTCTAAATTCCATGTTTATTCAAAAAACCATTGAGTACATTGGAGATGTATTCTCCCCCATCATTTGACCTCAGACAATGTACATGTTTCCCAAAAAAAATTCAACTATGACTTTGAAATTCTGAAAGTGCATAAACACCTCACTTTTTTGCTTTATGAAAGAGACCCATACCTTCCTCACACCATTGCTAAACTAAGGTTGTTTGACCTTTATGCGGTGTGAAATGACCCAAATTTATGAGCCGCTCCAAGTTTACTTTTAGTGTTGGTTTCACAATGCCCAAATTTACAAATGTGCATCAAAAGTCCCACTTGCTCCCCACCATAGATCCTATTTGAAGCATGTCCATGTAAGATAGTGTGGATGGTATTCCATGGTGCCCCATGTATGATGTCCGTATCTAACATAGGGTGTTTAAGATAAGATCAACATCCTTAGATCATGGGGGGGATTTGGACCATCGGATTCTCAAAAGGAGGCAAAAATATTGCCCCTACTTCACCACCCTTGCATATTGCAAGGTTGAGGGCCTTGTGGATTCTGCACAAATTCCTTACCACACCAAACTATCAAGTGTCACTATTCATGGGGACATGGCAAGTGTACACTACCCTAGTTCACTATTCATGGGTACATGGCAAGTGTACACTACCCTAGTTCACTCCCTAGTTCACCCTAATTTAGGTGGAGATCAAGGAAATCTATGTTGCTAAGTTTGTGCTTTAGATCCTCCTCTTAGTAGAATTTCTGTGAGATAGTGGCTGGGTATACTACCCCCTTAGCTATATCTTCCACATGCATGGGAGATGGGATCAAAGGCCCACATCAATCTAGGGCGCCCTGACATTAATCAAATGCCATAGATCTTGTCGTAAAAAGTAATCTCAAGTACAAAGCAATCTTACGTATGCCTTGCAATACATTGCATGTCAAACTTTGGGGAGGATGGCTACATCCCACAAGATGTGTACAAGCAGCGTGGTTAGGGCACATGCGCCTCATCTCCCATGTTGTGGGCTCATTCCTCCAAGGTGGGAGGGGGCAGGGTGGGGAAGTACTTGGGTACCTCATATTACTTTGTATGAGATCTACAATGCTCAATCATTGCATTGTAGATCCCACTCCCTCCATGCCCATGGAAGATATAGGTGAGGATGGCGCCCCCCATGGAACTTTGATAATGTTGAATGAATGGAGATGCACCCCTGCCCTCGAATCCCTTCTTGGCCTGCCCCAAAGGGGCAAGGCCTTAGTGATGACTCCACTTTTTGCTAATGAAAAAGGAGAGCTTTTAAAAAAATATGATAATTTCTTATTGTTTGAAGTGATAAAAAATACTCATTACAAACACAAGCAAATATATTAATACTGGCACTTAATCATGAAAAATAGCCTCATATATAATGTATATATTTAGTTTAGTTTATTGTAGTGGGCCAATATTCACAGAACCCAAAATTGATTGTGGGTCTAATCTTTGAAAATTCATGTCTCTTACCTCTTGTTTATGTGCACTTCGCTTGCATCCCCCCCCTCCCCTCTTGCCACCATCAGGTTTTCAACACGATGTAGCTCATGAACACATGGCCACCAAATGGACAATCTGTAGTGGCAGAAGAAGGTGAAGACACATAATATATTAGCCTCATGGATCCCTCCATGCTCCATAATTTTTGATGCTACCTATGCACGAATCGAGGCATCACCTTTCAAGTTGGCCACAAATGGAGATTTTTGATGTCTCCTACTTATTGATATTTTTCTAGGTGCCAGGAGGATCTCTCTAGATAGAAGCACAAGAGTATCCCATTGAGGTGCCCCACGAATCAAACCCTTGTTGTTAACTCTATTTTGTTGTAGTTCATAAGAGATGCTTGCTGCATGCCCATATCTCGAAGAAGGTCATGCATAGTGAGGTTTCTATCTTCATCAAGCTTGACCAGACACTTGAGATTGAGGATCTCAAGGCAGAGCTCTGTTGAATCTAATTCGCACTTAGCTAGGGCCTCATGCTTCCAAGCATGAAGCAAGCAACAAGGAGAATTAACCTCTCTTCTTTGTCGTCTAGCCCATCGAAGTTGAATCTCACAATCCGATCACTTTCCTCACTGCAGGTGCAAGAGTGCACCGATGGCATTCCAGGACCTCCATTGTTGCATCCCAAAAATCCACATTTTAGGATAACGGTGTGCACCAAGCTGCTCCAAAGGTAGTGGGAGCTCCTGGCATGCACCTACCACCTTCCTTGCCAACATCCCCAAATCCTTGGAGGGTACTTCCTGGTAGAGAAAAGCATGCCAACTGAATAAAAGGTGCTTATTGATCCCTTGCATGAAGAGCTTTTGCTAAGCAGATGATGATTTTTTCATCTTGTGTTGTAATCACAATCTGACTACCATCCTTTAAGCAACAAGATTCAACAAAGGGTGATAGAAGCACCTCAACTTGCTCCTTGTCATCCACATCATCAAGGATGACCAAGACCTTCATGCCAAAGGATAAATTTGTGCAGAGGAGGAGAAGGGGGAACATTGAGAGAGAGAGAGAGAGAGAGAGAGAGAGAGAGAGAGAGAGAGAGAGAGAGAGAGAGAGAGAGAGAGAGAGAGAGAGAGAGAGAGAGAGAGAGAGAGAGAGAGAGAGAGAGAGAGAGAGAGAGAGAGAGAGAGAGAGAGAGAGAGAGAGAGAGAGAGAGAGAGAGTCAAGATCAAGAGCTGACTGAGTCACCAAGTCCAAAAGGAGAGCTATGCAGATACTTCTACCTCAAATTCCCTTTTCCTTGCACAATTCAATTAACATTTTGGTCTCCCATTAGTGCTCACTCAACTCAGCTCATTGTGCCCCTTTTGTGCCACACACACACACACACACACACACACACACACACACACACACACACACACACACACACACACACACACACACACACACACACACACACACACACACACACACACACACACACACAACTTTGTCACTATACTTAGCCTGACCTAATGACCTTCCTAGACAAGACCTCCCATATGACTTGAGAAGAATGCTTATCTCTGTGTTTTATGGATAAACACAATGTATAGTTACTATGTACTCTCCTCTATTGGAGGGCATAGCTTTTGCTAGGCTTGTTGGTACTAATGATTATATTGTCACTTTAAATGTCCTTTTCCTCCTAAGTCACCTGATCAACTTACTTGGCTTCAACGACCACATCTGGCTACAATCTGTTTAGTTTTCTCAGCTCATTTATTACTCTTTGTACTTAGAAGATGTTTCTGTTTACTATCCTACAACTATTAATTTCTCGAGCTAATGGTTTTTTTGTCCTGTTGTAATTACCTAGAGCATTCTCCCTACTTTCATCTCAATGGGGTAATTTGGCTCTATTGGACATGATGGAGCTCATGTGTGTACTATTTTGTAACATAACCTTGGCAAGGTTTGTGGTACTAAAGGGTTACATTGTCGTGTCTTTACCTTGTACTTCCCCCTATGGGAGGATTTTTAATTTGTTGAGCACAAGGATGGTGATGATGTTGCTGTCTTGTGGGAAATTTCCTTTTTTCTTTCCATATTCTATCCTCAGGAGGGCCTTTTCTCTTCTCTATGCCATGTATTTAGTCGGTTAGTGGGTTTAAACCCTTGACCTCTTGTTCCCATAGCTCTCATCTCTTATCTAGCTTAGTAAAACCAAACTTACCTCTGCTACCTTTATCAATGGGAACCTCATTTACATTTTAAGAGAAAAAGTTAAAAAGACCCTCCTGATGGGATTTCCCCTACCTATCCCCTCATTTATGAGGGCGTACTGTTATATTTATTCCTTCCGTCCTCCCTACACTAAAGTGATGTTTGCCATTATTCTCTCCTCTCTTATCAAAATTGATGCCCTGTTTCTTTGATTTGGCTGCGGACTCATTGTCAAAATGAGCCCTTGCCTCCCGCTGTGCAATAGCTGCCTGCTCTATACATCCTACCAAGGACATTGGACTCCTTATGGCTCGTGCATACTACATATAGCATAGACCTATAACATCGACTATCTGCTATAGCTCTTTGTGCTAAATCAAAGCTGAGATCCTCTAGGCCAATGCTCTCTATACCGAAGGATGGTTACAAAAACATGGGATATGTGATGCTACCCAACTGCAAGCCACGGATCTGGTGCTTTATCAATAGGTGAGGGATGTTCTCTCCCTCACTTAGCCTTGTAATACTAATAAAGTGAGACAGGGTTGTGTGGGTGCACTTTTTCATTGTGCTGAGCAAAGTTTTGAATATGAAGACCATCAAGATTCCTCCTTCTCAGGTTATTTCTTAACAATTTTTTGCGGACAATGCTTAACAAGTCATTATATATTGTTATTGATTACTATGGTCCATTTTCTAATCCTAGAAGAGGAATGCTGTACCGGTTTTGGTTAATAGCTCGGCATTGTTTTGCCTGGCACTATAAGAGGAGTAGTCTATAACCGCTAACATTGCCGCGGAAAACAAAGGAAAATGGAGAGAGAAAAAATTGTGTAGGCGGCAATAATTATGGCTCAAATCGCGATGTGGTTTGAAAGCAATACTTGTGGTAGTATCTGCGACGATCAGGGGCATTTGGAAATCTAGCATGCAGCGCGTCCTCAATGTAGCATGCATGATCGGGCAGTTGGTCTCTAAACTTTACAAAACAGTTCTTATACGTCGAATGTATAAGAATCTGCTGAAGATGGCATCGGAATACCCCGCCATGTGCTGTACCAAAGTTCACCTCCCTGCCATATTTTACCCTATAGTAGCACCCATGCGTGTCTGGCATGAGTGCGTCAGTATCCTCGTCCTCAGCTTCGGGGGTGGCACGCTCTGAAATAGGGGACTCCATTCCCTTGCCACTACCAAAACAAGCAAAGCCACAAGATCCACCGCCACTTCGTCTCTCCTGACGCTCGCTGCCTTGAGACGAGTCTTGACGCGCGCCACTAGAGGAAGTACGTCGACGGTGTTCTGGCGAAGGAGGAGTGGAATGGAGTGATGTGGGACCCTGCGATGCCATAGGAGTGGGACCCTGCCGATGGAAGGGGAGTAGGACGATAAGAAGGGGCCGTAGACTGAGGTGCCGTTGGTGTGAGGCTCTGGATGTAAGGAGTCCCTCCCTGACTCCCCCATGGTGTGGACTACGGAGAAAGACCGTAGGTCGCAAGCTGCTGCGGAGTGTAGTGTCCAAACAATCTCTCCGTTCCGAACATTTTTTAAGTGCATTTTTAAAAAGCTTTTAGATATTTGCTATTAAAAAATCAATATGTTTAGTGCACACGCCGATTGTACTTTATTTATAATTAAAAAAAGCAGTCATTGCACTTTATTTCCTTTGACTATAGGGTCTTTTTTTAAAAAATGTATCTAATTTTTTAAATTAACTCTCTATTTTTTAGGGTACATATGACTAAACAAAAAAATTCTCTTTGACTATATAGTAATTTTTTATTGAAATATATCTATATTTAATTAACTGTTTATTTTTAGGGCACATATGACTAAGTAAAAAATTTGTCGCGTGTGCAGGACGTCGATTGGGATGATTGTGGCCCCTTAGAGGGCCTAACGCGATCAATGGCTACACAATTGCATGCTATACCCCAATGAGCATGCACATGCTACCTCATGCCCCGCGTGCGGGGAAGCACAATACAAGACCAGAGTGAGCAAGGCACACCTACCCTGCAAGATATTGAGACATTTTTCTTTAATTCCTCGCAGTCAACACATGTTTAAAAGAAGGTCTACCGTGGAGCTTCTCGCGTGGGACGCCAACCACCGCTCAAATGATGGAATGATGTGTGTCCCTTCCCCGTCCCTTTTGAGTCACCTGCATGGAGGCACATCGAAACTCATTGACCAGAGTTTGGGTTGGAGACACAATACTTGAGGCTTGGGTTAGCAAGTGATGGTGTCAACCCCTTCGGCACTAAGTCTACTTCATGGAGAATTTGGCCTGTGGTGATCATCAACTACAATATTCCACCATGGGAGACAACCAACAATGGCAATATACTTATTTCCTTGCTTGTACCAGGGAAGTACAAAGTGTCAAATATTGACGTCTACCTCATCATCGAGGAGTTATGGAGAGGCATTCCTATTGTAGACGTCTCACTTGCAAAGGGAGGGAGAGAAACCATTGTGAGGAGAATCCTTATGTGGACTATGCACGACTATCATGGGCTTGGAGAGATTTTTGGTATATCCTTTCTCCTCTCTATATCTCTCTCTCTCTCTCTCTCTCTTTCTCTAGCCCTCTATCTCTCTAACAATATGACATGTATGCAGGGTTGTCCACATTGGATCACAATGCATGTCCTACTTGCGGGCCATCATTGGTGACAGAGAGGCCCGATGCCTTGCACAAGGTAATCTATCCAAACAACCATCATTTCTTACCCCAAGGTCATTGCAAGCACAAGGCTCCAACAAATGGGAAGACACCTCTAAAGCTCACGATGGCAGATTGGGCAACCATTTGGGAAGAGCACTACAACAACAATTCAGCTCCGTGTCCTCCACCAAAAGGTATGTCAAGGTATTCTATATTTTTAAGGCTTCCATATTGGAAGGAATTAAAATTACAACACCTCTTGGATCCCATGCACGTATTCAAGAATGTAGCCCAAACACTATGGGACCACATTACTGGCAAGAAGGACTCTTTGGGAGCAAGGGAGGATTTGAGGCTTTAGAAACGTCTCCCCGCCTTTGCTACTCCACGCCGTGCCCCCAATGGAAATATTGTGCTTCCTAAAGCACCATGGATGCTAGACAAAGAATAATTAGACAAAGTGAAGGGTACCATTGCTTCTGCTCGCACACCAACATGATACATGAGATTGCTAAAGGGAGCTTTCACAAAAGCAAAGAAGGGTGGAAGCGTTCATTTGTATAGGTTGAAGTCCCATGAGTGGCACAAGATGTTTCAGGTAATGCCCCTCTCCCTATTTTGTCTATAGTTAATTTGTGTGTATGCGTCTCACTTTCCCTTCCCCTAATTTACATTGTAGTTCATTCTACCGGTGAGTATGTGTATATGCCGGGACAAGAAAGTCAGGGATGCTATTTTCAAACTTGGAGAGCTAGTAAGGTACACCACAAGACTCCACACAACTACATTTCTTTTATGTACACAATAATCTCAACTAGCACTTAGTGTATCCTTGTGTGTTTTCGTGTAGATTTGTGAGCTCCAAGGAAATTGAAATAGATGCTATCCCTGTTGCTCAAACACTTGTAACAAAAATTGTGTGTGCCATTGAGGATGCATTTCCTCGATCGGTCCTTCTTAATCAAATCCACCTCCTGGTTCACATGGAGGAGGAGACACTATATGTGGAGTAGTGCACGCACAATGGATGTTCTTCTTAGAGAGGTTTTTAAAGATTCTCAAAGATTTTGTGCGGCTAGGTCTCAACTAGAGGCATGTATGGCCGAAGGGTGGATTGTGAAAGAGGCATTTGTCTACATCTCAAAGTATTTGGCACCAGGTGATCCTTAAATGCCTCACATGTGGTCAAACGAGGAAGATGCAAGGATGACTTCACACTTGCCAAGTGGAAAGGGAAAACTACTTAACTTGGATTTGAATCTACCTCGAGTGGTCAATAGCTTTTGTATTCTCAATGCAAAGGTTATGACCAAGTGGGTGGACTTGTGGATAGTGGCAAAGGAAAGGCGTTTGCAAGAGAGAAAAGCATGGAAAGAAGCACATGGAGGAAGGAAGGCACCCCCAGTGTTTAGACACCTTGCATGTTTCCCATATCTCATTAGTGTGGAGTGGATTCATGAGAGAATGACCGAAGCAAAAGCGTGTGGAGAAGACATCACCAACAAAGAATGGGAGTATGCACGAGGCTACATACCAAAGGTAAAGTACTCATGTACCTAAACCATATTGAATTTTTTTTTCTTGATTTTATATTTGTATTTAATAAAAGATATTTTCCTATTTTGTAGTGCCTTTCCTTTAACTCTATGTGGCTAAAGGGTCATCACTTTCGTATGTGTCACATTAACGAGCGTAGAACCACCATGGATTGTGGCATCATGGGCAACTTTGACACAGACGGTGATGAAGCCAGGTATTGTGGAACTATTGAAAGAATATTAAAGGTTAATTTTAGAACCTTTCATACCTTCATCTTCGAGTGCAAGTGGTTTGCAAATGTGTCTAGATGACCTGAGAATAGCCTCTACATGGTGGACTCTAGTGTGCATCGCACAGGGAGGTATGACAATTTAGTTTTACAGCACAATTGTGAGCAGGTGAGTGACTACCTTTTTTATTCTTATTTGCTTGTAACATTAAGTATACCAATGTTACTCCCTTTGAGCTTCTCTTCTAAAGGTCATCTATATCCAGCAATCCACCAACCAAAACTTTTGTTCGTAATTCCCATAACACCTCGGGGGAGAACCATTTTTTCCACTAATGAAGTGGAGACCATCTTCAACCCTCTTCCACCTCCTACTTTGGATGAGGAGAGGGAGGTCGATGAATCAAGTCCGGCGGCGGCAAGTATTAGCGAGGATGATTGTCATGATGATGAAGATGATGAGATGAAAGATGACGAATTCAAAGATGATGAAGCTAACGCATCCACAAATGACAATTCTGTTTCTCTCTTTATTGATATAGGAGCCATGGGCTTATAATTGGATGATACTTCATGTAGGGATCTTTTGGAAGATGATTCATAAACATTTTGCATACTTTAAGTTATGAAGATTTTTGGTCGTGTAATCCATTCATCTCTCTCTCCCCCCTCTTCCTCTCTGTAATTTTATAAACATGCTCAATTATCTTAATCAAGTGACAATGATTAGTTTAGCTGTAACCGTAACCTTAAATAGCTAACTATTGCTACATGTTTTCATATGTTTTCTTTTTTAAATTTGAAAATTTCATATAATATTCTTTAATTTTTATTGAGAGGATGGAAACACCAAAATTGAAAAGGGGGGGGGGGGGGGGGGGGGGAGGGATGTTTAAGCCAGAATTTGAAAGTTTAGGTGATAAATCCCCCCTTGAAAATAAACGCGATAATATTGCGATAATAACTGAGGTAATAACACGATAATATTAGCGGGAATAGTCATGGTAATAGTTTAAATACAAAAAAATTCCCCCCGCCCTCCTCTCTCTTCCCTCTCCAGCTGAATTTGGACCTTCTCTCTACAAAACACAATAAAAGGCTGCGGTAAACAATTAGAGATTTTCATAGTGTGGCTTGAACTGATGCTTGAACTGTGTCTTTTGAGCAACATGTAGAACTAGGGCTTACTACTTGTTGTGAACTAATGTTTTTCATTATGATTTTTCTTTAAAAAAAACAAAGGCAATTGTCTACCATGGTTTATATCTGCACTTATTGAGCTACAATAATTGTAATTAACTACTCGTTAGCAAAATGGGACTTGCAATTGGCCAAAAGAATATGAAATCTTTACCTATGCTACTAATTTTACTGGTTATTATGGGATTATTTGGCCGAGAGTAGGTATGTTTTACTGTTGCTCAACCAATACCTACCAACTTTTGGTAATGTTGTTGTGGATAAACTTTGTCATATACCTGGTATGAGCTCTGCTTGTGGCTTACTATTGTAATCTGGATAAACATAGAACACCGGACATATTTCTTGTGGAATTAATGGTCTATTTGCATTACTTATTTTTTATTTCTTAAAATTACAAACTGTTATAGCTTTTCTTACCTCTATTATTACTATGGCGATGGTTATGACGATATTTGGCTTACTGGTCTAAGCCATGACTCCTAATTCTCCTCAAATCTTAGTATTATTTTGAGGGACTCTAGAAATTATTGAGTTTCCTTGCTTGTGCCAAGGAAGTACAAAGTGGCAAGTATTGATGTCTACCTCGAGCCCCTCATTGAGGAGTTGAAGGAGTTATGGAGAGGCATCGCTGATGTAGATGTCTCACTTGCAAAGGGGGGGAGAGAAGCCATTGTGAGGGGAATCCTTTATGTGGAGTATGCACGACTATCCTTGGCTTGGAGAGATTTTTGGTATCTCCCTTTCCCTTCTCTCTTTATTTATCTCCCTTTAGTTTGAAGCTTCTCTCTAACGATATGATATGTATGCATGGTTGTCCACATTGGGCCACAATGCATGTCCTACTTGCGGGCCATCATTGGTGACAGCTTGAGGGTCTTGAAACGTCTCCCCGCCTCTGCTACTCAACATGGTGCCCCCAATAGGAAGATTGTGCTTCCTAAAGTGCCACGGATGCTAGCCAAAGAAGAATTGGACCAAGTGAAGGATACCATTGCGTCTATTTGCACACCAACATGATACATGAGGTCGCTAAAGGGAGCTTTCACAAAAGCGAAGAAAGGTGGAAGCATTCAAATGTATGGGTTGAATTCCCATGATTGGCATAAGATGCTTCAAGTACTGTCCCTTTCTCTATTCTCTCTATAGTTTGTTTTTTAGGACACATATAATTTGTGTGTATGACTTTCTCTGACTTTCCCTTCCTCTAATTTACATTGTAGTTCATTCTTCCCATGAGTATGTGCATATGTCGGAACAAGAAAGTCAAGGATGCTATTTTCAAACTTGGAGAGCTAGTAAGGTACACCACACTTGACTCCACTCAACTACACTTTTTAATGTACACAATAACCTTAACTAGCACTTAGTGTATTCTTGTGTGTTTTCTTGCAGATTTGTGAGCTCCAAGGAAATTGAAATAGATGTTATACCTGCTGCTCAAACACTTGCAGCAGAAACTGTGTGTGCCATTGAGGATGCATTTCCTCGATCGGTTCTTCTTAGTCAAATCCACATGTTGGTTCACGTGGTTGAGGAGATCGCTATATGTGGAGCAGTACACGCACGATGTATTTTCTTTTTAGAGAGGTTTTTAAAGACTCTCAAAGATTTTGTGTGGCTACGGTTTCAACCAGAGGCATGTATGATCGAAGGGTGATCGTGCAAGAAGCATTTGTTTACATCTTAGAGTATTTGGCACAAGTTGATCCTTCAATGCCTTGCATGTGATCAGACGAGGAGGATGCAAGGATGACTTCACACTTGCCAAGTGGAAAGGTAAATTTATGTATGGATATGAATCTTAACCGAGTGGTCTAAACTTTTGTATTCTTAATGCAAAGGTTATGACCAAGTGGGTGGACTTGTTGACAATGGCAAAGGCAAGGCGTTTACAAAAGAGAGAAGCATGGCAACAAGTACATGGAGGAAGGAGGGCACCCCTAGTGCCTAAACACCTTGTGTGTCTCCCATATCTCATTAGTGCAGAGTAGATTCATGAGAGAATGAGCGAAGAAAAAGCGTGCGGAGAAGACGTCACCGACAAAGAATGGGAGTATGCACGAGGTTGCATACCAAAGGTAGAGTACTCATATACCTAAACCATATTGTATAGTCTTTTCTTGATTTATCTTTGTAATTGATAAAAGATATTTTCCTATTTTGTAGTGCCTTTTCTTTAACTCTATGTGGTCAAAGGGTCGTCAATTTTGTACGCGCCACATTGACGAGTGTAGAACCAACATGGAATGTTGCATCATGCGAAACTTTGACACAGATGGTGATGAAGCCAGGTACTGTGGAACTATTGAAAGAATATCAAAGGTTAATTTTAGAACCTTTCATACCAGCTTCATCTTCGAGTGCAAGTGGTTTGCAAATGTGTCTAGACGGCATGAGAATGGCCTTTACATGGTGGACTCTAGTGTGCATCACACAAGGAGGTATGACAATTTAGTTTTGCCACGCAATTGTGAGTTGGTGAGTGACTACCTTTTATATTCTTATTTGCTTGTAACATTAATTATACCAATGTTACTCACTTTGAGCTTCTCTTCTATAAGTCATCTATATCTCAACAATCCACCAACCAAAACTTTGGTTCGTAATTCCCATAACACCTCGCGGGAGAACCATTTTTGCCACTAATGAAGTGGAGACCATATTCGACCCTCTTCCACCTCCTACTTTGGATGAGGGAGAGATGGAGGAGAGGGAGATTGATAATTCAAGTCCGGCGGCCGTAAGTCTTAGCGAGGATAATTGTGATGATGATGATGATGATGATGAGATGGAGGATGACGAATTTGAAGATGATGAAGCCAACGCATCCACAAACGGCAATTATATTTATCTCTCTATTTATTTAGGAGCCATGGGCTTAGAATTGGATGACGCTTCTTGTAGGGATCTTTAATTGGAAGATGATTTGTAAACATTTTGTATACTGAAAGTTATGTAATTTTTGTCGTGTCATCCATTCATCCATTCATCTCTCTCCCCCCCCCCCCCTCTTCCTCTCTCTAATTTTGTGAAGCATGCTAAATTATGTTAATCAAGGTAATAGTGATTAGTTTGGTTATAATAAAGTGTAATCCCACATAGCTAACTATTGTTCTATGTTTTCATATCTTTTTTTTATTATTTGAAACTTTCATATAATATCCTTTAAATTTTATTAAGGAGGAGGGAAACACCAAAATTTAAGGGGGAAGGAATGTTTAAGCTAAAATTTGAATGTTTATGCGCTAAATTGGGCTTTCCAACACTATAAAAATCTTCAAGTGTTTATTGCGCTGTTTTACCGCGTTTTGTAGAGAGAAGGTGCAAGTTCAAGTAGAGAAACAAAAGAGAGGAGGACGGGGGGGTCTTTTTGTGTTTAAAACATTGCCGTGATTGTTTTTGCTATTATTATCGCGTGCATTACCATTGTTATTACCGTGTAGATTACGGTTGTTATATCAGACACCCAAATTTAGCGCCTAAACTTTCAAATTTTAGCTTGACCCTCCCCCCCCCTTTAAATTTTGGTGTTTCCCTCCTCTCAATAAAAATTAAATAATATAATATAAATTTTCAAATTTAAAAAAGAAGAGAGAGAGAGAGAGAGAGAGAGAGAGAGAGAGGAGGAGGAGGGGGGGGATATAAGATTACACTTGGTTACAACTAAAATAATCATTGTCAATTGATTAACATAATTGAGCATATTCTCAAATCTAAAGAGACGAAGAGGGGGGAGAGAGATGAATGGATTACACGACCAAAAAACTCAATCCTTTGCTTATTAGACAACGGTGTAATAGTGTCCAAAAATTTAGCAAACTCACCATCCCCAATGTACTGATTGCCATCACCATTCTCCATGACTAGCTTTCCCATTATAAAATCTTGAGCAGTGGCATGTTCCAGTTGCTTTGTAGTAAAAGGCTCTTGAGAAGCACAATTAAGTAGCACTAATGCCACCTTTTCCCCATTTGATATGCACCTTCCTTCTGCACAGGGATGTTGATGCTCACTAAATGAATTGCGCAACAGGTCCACTTGTGTTTATCACTTGGCATGTATTCACACATTTTGGTAGTTCAAAACAATGATTACAAGACAAAGTGCCATAGTCTAATGTAATCATCCTCGAGGAGAAGACTTGGAAAGCCGGGCTCGCCAGTGAGCCTCATTATGCAATTTGTTCTTAGATAATATGGATATTCAATGTTTACACAATGCAGATGACCTGCGCATCTATTGAACCTAACCACTCCTAGAAAGCTATCAGTGCTGCATGTAACATATTTACTCCATATATGATTGTCATGTCTCTGCTCTATCCCCGTCATTCCATTAGCTAGACCACAAGACGGTAACTCAAATATGACATATCCATCATAATGCATAAGCAGCTCCTGAACTTGAATGATATCCTTTGCCTGCTTGAGTGCCATATATATGTTTCTCTATGGAGGCATAGTGCGTATCATATCAAGTACACTAGAAGGACCGTGCAACATATCCCCAGCTTCCAAATCCACAATTATTGGCTTTGTCTCTGCTCCATTGCTTTGTAAGCTTTTAATTGCAATGCGAACCTTATAGAGCTAACAAATGTCATGATTGAGAAGGAAGACTTGCTCACCATTGATAGCTTCAACGGCCTCTATCTTCACTTGCTCACCCGTTAGAGTTAATGGTGCAAACTAAATGCATTAATATTTCAAAATGTTGTCTTACAGAAGAAACTGAGAGTGCATAGATGTTATCTTCAAACGTAAGACACAGCTTCTGACCACGCTGTGATCCATAAATGGTTATGTGTCTAACCATTGTTGGCTAAACGCTCACTTAAGATGGATTATTGAGCTAAAGACTTTCTGAAAAATGACTAATAGAGTATGAAAACATCACTGTATTTTTTTTGATGGCAAAAAGAAGACTTTCAAGAATCTTAGCTTTTATGTCGCACCTAATGGTATAACTGTGAGATGCAACACTGTCATACCAATTATAACAATTCCTGGTGTTGTTAATATTTATTATGATTAATGCTCATGGCTTCTTAAAACAAGTCACAATATGTCAATATAAATATGTCCAAATGTATTAGACCTTATAGTTTTAAAATGTGAAATTATATAAATAAAAAATATAAAAAATTATATAAATACGTCAAACTCCATTACACCTTATATTCTACATATCAGCTTTTAGATGTGAAATTTTAGATTTTGAGTGTACCCTATCTATTATCTATATTTGGTGTGCAAGTGAGGACACTTTAAAAACTCGGCACAAATAACGAAAAAAATCACTGCAAAATGAAAGGTCGTGAATGATCACTCCTAGTGCAATGTCAGTGCGCTTACTCCCAGTGTAAAGCCAGTTACGGCTAAGGCTGAGTACTCCATACTGACTTATTGCTAAGGCTTTTGCGTTATTGCAAAGGCTTTTGTATTGCAAATTGCGCATTTGTGCCTCCTGCTCATGGACGAATGCACGCCGACGTGCGCCCTTTGGTAGGGTTTTAGAAAAGTTCCATGATGCGGTATGAGTGCTGCAATAAGCAAATAATCCGGCAGGTATGAGTGTTGTAGGAAGGAGGCTACAACGCAGCGCTGGGAATGTCAAACCGCAACGCACCACAACAATGCAGGTTTTTGTTTCCACCTTGAATTTGCCCACCACTTCACCCCTCTGATTAAACACATGCGCACAAAATCTGCAGCGTCAGGTTTCCTCGCACGCTGGCGTGTGGTGATTGCAAAAGACCAGATTATGATTGCAAAAGACCAATTTCTTTAATTAACCCAATTCTTAGAGTCAAATTTTAGTTTAAGCTAGTAGTCATGCCCATTTGTTGAGTGCATTGTTGTCGCAATCATTAAATCTTAATGTACTGGTGCAGGATTGAAGTCACTTCCGTTCTCCCCTTTCACCTCGCACGCCAACGTGCGGTGATTGCTCACGACCTTTATGAAAGGTAATAATGCTTCTATCCAGACAGTAGTTAAGATATCCATCCCCTCAGAGATTTTGAATAAGCATAGGCCGACGTGTGGTGGTTTATATTTGCAACTCAAAGGCGTCACCTTCTGCGTAGGTCTTTCAAAACTTTGCTCAAATCACCTCGTGAGCTTGATTCTATTGCTTTAAGCAAGACTAAGATTATAAAGCTCACGCCGACGTGATTCTATTGCTTCTATTGATTCTATTATAATAGCTTGATTCTATTGTCTTAAGCAAGACTAAGGTTAATACCCTATGCAAGGGTGAGGGGGTTGAGAGATGATCTTGATGGATTGAAGGCTTCCTTTGCAAAAGAAGGGTATATGCAAGAGAAAGGAGCTTTCATTGTCTCACTGTGGACTTGGAAAAGAGAGGAAGCACTTGTGACAGGTGTGATAAAAATTTATTTTTTATTTTTGAGTGTTATTGTCTTGTCTTGAAAGCTTTGGATATTTTTTGAATTATGTTTTTGTGAATGTTCAAGATGATACCAAGGCTACATGGGACCCATTTTGGAATGAAATCAATGATGAGTTTGAATCAGAATTGAGAAAGCAAATGAAGTTTCAAGGTCTTATCAATCACATGTTCTATGTATGGGAGGGCAACCATCGGACTGTTGCATGGACAGAGGTAATAAAGGAAAGGTTTTCCACCTTAAAGGAGAAGCATTGTCGAGTTTATTCACAATTATTGATCCCACCAAGGTGCGTGAGATAGCTTTGCTCATGCATAAGTTGTTTTATTTTTATTTATGTTCATTAAAGTAAATACATAAAAAATATTCTTGTATAAATAAAATGATTTTCTTGTCTTTCAATGTAGCATGAATACTCATGCCGTAGTAGCTCCTCATCTTTGTGATGAGATTGTGAATACCATAAACTTGTGTGCTACGGACTGTGAAATGTACTTAAAGGGTTTTCGTGACAAAGATCAAAATCTCATTGCTGTTGTATGTAGAAAGTATGCAAAGGATACAGAGCCTTGGTACTCGCTTACACGACGTTACCTTGGTAGATTGGTTTATGATGTAAGTTATAATTTGATTTTTTTTTAAAAAAAATAGCATGCCTTTGTAATAAAGATCATTTAAATAAATTTGGTTTTGACTTTAGGTTTAAATGACAAAAGAGAAGGAAAGGTGATTAGCGCATGTGAAGCATGGCTTGACGGATGAAGAGAGAATTCAACAGGAGATTATACACAAAGATCAAGAACGAGTTGGAAAGGTGATATATATTTGCATTGAATAGAAGTTTACGAAAAATGAAAGATCACTTGATTTAATTTTCTTGTCGTTTGCTTTTGTATTTTTCAGCTATTGAACATTGTGGATCCCAACCTTAGACCTGATTGGCTGGCCAAAATTATGTCTTTGAAATGGGGAATTGATAGTTGGGCTACATTAGAGAAGCTCAATCTGATAGCAATCCAAGATGCCCCTTTGCAAATCAAGATTCATTGGATCTCATTATTGGAAGCAGATAAGATTACAAGGGGTGCATACAGTCTGAAGAAGGGAGACCACGTCTTTTGAATGTAAGCACCATATATAAAAAATTGATGTTTATACGTTGTTGTCTAATGTAACTTTACATTCTATTTTGGCTATAGTTGGCTTTGCAGAGAGGTTTTGTTGCCTCATGTTCTTGATAGGGCATTGCAACTAGTATCTGACTTTTTGGATGTGCCTGGAGGGATACCTCTACCACATGATTGCAACATGGGATTCTATTTTGATGAGATCAAATTTGAAGCCAGGCCATATCTATTTCCAATTGAGGTGTCTCTTGGAGCAAAGATAAAGGATGTATCAGTTTTTAGGGGACCAATGGTCAGATGGAACATCAGTGGTAATCATTTCAAAGACGGGTGGAATTCTTGTCAATGCATGTCTGCTACGTCATTTGTGGTGCAAAAAAGTGTAGGAACGGTAAGTGGTGGAGCTTTTATGGCACAAACGCGTATAACAGTAAGGCGAGTAGGCATTTTTTCTCGCAAACCTCCTGCGCAATGCTTACCTTCTGTTGTCCACTCACCATCGCCGAGCTCTGAAGATTCTTCACTACAGCCGCAAACCTCGTCCTCTAAGGAGATCGTGGATTGTCGTCTGTCTTTGCTAGCGACCCCTGGATACGGTTTCTAAGAATCAAGTAAGTCATCTTCTTCTTCTCCTGCTTCATCATCTTCACGGTGCATGGATAAGAAGAAATTGTCAGAAAAGATGCAGGAGACTATCGACGAAACCCAAGCCCTTATTAGTGCTACAAAGGCAACTCTTCCACTCATCTCGCACAACAAAATCCAGTGCTATGTGTTTACTGAGAAAGCTAAGGCTCTACTCCAACTGTGGGATTTGCATGTGGTTTTGCAAGCCACGAGGATTGAGTCTGACACAGCCATCATAAGGCAAGTCCTGGACTCTTTTAATGCTGAAGATGACAGTGCTGTGGTTTATGGAAAGAACATGTGTGTCACACCAGAAAGTATTGCTTTCGCATTTTGCATGCCAAACGGGCCCAAGCTATCTGTGGCAATTGTAGATCAGATCAGTGCAGCTCTGAAGGAAGATGATGCTGCCAAGAGGAAAAGGAAAGCCAGTGTGCAAGGGATTCTAGTAGCAGGACTGGAAGCTCTGGTTGCCTATTGATTTGTGGCTGAAGCTGTGAGCCTGAAGAATAATCCGATATAAGTGTAAGAGAAACTTTTTGCTATGGTTTTAGCAAAAAGACTAGATTCCAAAGTCTCTATCAACCTTTTCCAGATATTGTTGCATAATGTGCTTCAGCAAACTGCTAAGCTGAAATCTCAAAGTGTATTCAAGGCTTGGTATGTTTGACAGTTTTTGTATTGGGCAACTGCTCCAAACACCCATGATCAGGTGAGAATGGCTTGGAGCCAGAAGCCGTTCCCAGTATCCAGGAATATAAAATTGTCATTGGACAAAGAAGAGCCAGAAAGCTAGTCAACCCCCACTGGATAGAAAAGGAAGGCTATACAAGATGAAGCTGGCAGTTCAAAGAAGCCAAGGACGACACTGACTAAAACCACTGCTCTCCTGAAGCAGTTGGAAAGTCAAATCAAAACAGTTTCTACTAAAAGGATTCTAATTAGCTAGATTGAACAACATCCTGACCAGACCACTAGTGGAATCAACCAGTCAACAGGCCAGATTTCAATAACCACGAGTAATGGACAAGACCAATCACAAAGGGCCATTCCTGATCAGCCAGCAGACCAGACTGATAAGGGTAAAGGACCAGCATCTCCAAGTCCACTTGGCAGAGTTTCCATCCCATACAATGAAGAAGCCCTGCACTTGACAAAGAAAGACTGGTTACAACAGCTGCAAACTCATCCGCACAAGGAACGTCTCCTATTGCAAAAATCTGATTATGTTGCATTACCTTATTTGGCTCTTGTCACAGTCTATGAGCCAAGTGACTCTGACCCAGCAACAGTTAATAATGGTTGTTTAGTACTCATTCAGTCATCATGGAATACTATTGTCAATTGCATGGGACAAATGCTGGATGATGCAGGGTCAGAAGATGAGTTGAATAAAGTAAAAATTGAACTAAAGGAAGTTGAGGAGCAGATTGAAAAGCTAGAGCAAGGGAGAGCAGCCCAGAACCTGCACCACAGTATCCTTGAGGCTCAGTCAGATAGGACTATTCAGCAGTTACAAAGTAAGTTAGCCAAGGTAGAGTCTAAGATGTAGACCATGCGGGAAGAAAAGGCAGAAGCTCAACGAGCTACTGGTTCGAAACCATGCTGAGAATGAAGCGAGTTGAGTTCAACTCTTTACTGATCGGCCACAATGCTCTGAAGGCCACATTAACATGAAGATATATCTATAATAATCTGGCCGAGATCTTGAATCCAGTAGGCAATGCTGTTTTCAACATAGATAACTTGAAGTCTCTTATGGAGACGATGCAGAGTGATTTGCAGGATAAAGTTATTGAATATAACAATGCTCTGACAAATCAAGCTATCCTTGATTACATTGAACAACAAAACATCATTGAAGAAGACGAGGATAAGATGGAAGAAGAAGCAGAGAAGAAGGATGGACCAGACGAAGGACATAATGATGATGATAATGATGCCTCTCCTCCATCTCCACCTTCAGAACTTGGTACTGGTGGTACAGGGCCAACTGAAAGAAATCAGTCACACAGGTAGACCAGCCAGACCAGCATGAAGGGGAGTGATCGAGTAATCAGTAGCTAGTAGAGTAACAACCCAACAACATTGGGAATCCATCGGTACACCAGTCACAACACAGTCGGGATGTTAAAGGAAAGGCAAAGCCGTGACTGAGGGACCAACAGGTGACGAGCAACATTTATTACAGCTTATCATGCTAAACAAGAGATGGAGACATCAGCAGGCTCCTATAACTAGGCGATATCTGGAGGATGATGATCTTATCTCTGATTTGGAGTGCTTTCAGTGACTGTATGTCGGCGCCAGGGAAATGGTTGAGCATTGGAGATCAGCTGCTTTCCATGATTAAGAGGCCTGCCAATTGCCTGTGCATCCCAATACAATACAACTATTAGAAAGGGTGCCTGAATGGATACTAACTACTGAAGAGAGAATAACCAATCCACATTGGCAACGACACTCTACTGCAGATTGTCGCTCTTTAGCCATGGAATTAGAGCTTTTGTTGGGGAACAAGCCGATGTATAAATGCATGAAGGATGTCAGGAATCAGTTGAAAGAGGTCTTAGTGCAAATGGAGATTGCTAGGGGAGTTCTGGATCAAAGGATGCGAGCTATTCTTGAAGACTAGACTGCCACCAGCAAGGGACCTCAAACTTGAATGTCAGTGGGAGAACAGGCAACTACTCTTCGGCGACTGTTTCAGCTGGTTAAAGTAACTAGAAAGATGATGCAGCAAGAGAACCAGGCTGCCCTTAACTTCTTGGAATTTGTGCGTGATTCCGCAGTTCTCTTGTATGCTTTACCAGCAAGAGAGGCAGAGTTGCCAAGATTTTCTCCAGCACTCTACCCTCTCAACATCTAGAACCAATCGATAAGCTCACATATTTCAAGATTACTGATGATCTTTAGGATTGGTATGAGCGATCGACTGTGGAATGAAAAACTTGGCAAACACTATTCAACGACGCTCTTCAATTGAATGATCTCCAGGAGCTGCGAGATGAGGTGCAGAGGATCAAATTGTGTATGGGCCAATGGAAAATTCACCTGAGAGGCCTCACTAAGATCACCAACCAACTGCTGCAACTCACTGTTGAGTCCTCTAAAGTGCCTGAAAAGGACATTACGGCTAAACCAAGCCTAGGACCACAGTTTAGAGACTTGGCTGAGGTTCTCTTTGAAGCTCGGATAAAAGCCAATCAGCCTCTTCCAAAAGGATGGATCCATACAACCTCGCATTGTCACAAACTGGCTAGAACTCGGCTCACCAAAGGCAGACGTGTTGAGAAGAACCGAGACGAGGAAGACCGAGACCAAGAGATGAGAGAGAGAGAGGCCACAACTCGAGAATTGCAAACCCCAAAGTGTGTCTACTGATCATGCGAGATGCGTTTATATAGAGGGGACCAGGGTGCTATATATAGAGATACTATATATAGCTCAACACCCCACTCAAATGAAGGTCCCTAACTGTGGATGAAAAAACCCTTGGGGGCTCAAGGGAAAAACCCACAGCTCCATATATACCCACCGCTATATTAAAATATTTTAAATATACATTTACAATGTTCAAAGGAGCTACATCACTCCTTGTTTTACAATGTTCCCTTTCAAAGGTGTTTAACAACCCTATATACAGTTGAATTGATGCAAATTCTCCAATATCTTTGTGCAGGTTGAATATCTTTGAGCCTCTATACACACTCCTTGATGTGACTTTCATCCTGTAAACAATATGAACTCAAGAAACATATCGAGACGTGAAGGTTAGAAATAACCACATCACATTGTCCTTAGAGACGGTTCGCGAGGCTGCTCTAGAGACAACATAGAAACAAACATAATGACGATGCAATCACATATACAGATGACATAGAAACAAACATAATATCAATGTAATCACATGTGCACACATATATACAAAGCCGGCATTTAAAAACATGATGGGCCCCCTAAGATTATGTGTATGCTTGCAAGCAGAGAAAATGCATTCCATAATATAAAGTGGACGAGACGATAAGGCTGATGAGACGATAGATTTTCAATGGCTGACGGGAAGATAGAGCTTCAATAGCCAGACGAGATGATAGATGTTCTACTGTCAAATGAGACAATAGATTTTTAGCTATGCCAATCTGTCAGCATCAATCTTTTACGAGACGACAAAACTTCAATGTAGCCATAACATAAGTCATCTTGCCATGTCGAAAGGCTTCATGTTAGTCATAACACACAGCTTTGACGGGACAAGAAGAAATCCTTTTAGTCCAGACGAAAATGTTCAAAACCAACTAATAGAAATAGGATACGATAATAATAAACCTCCGAGAGATGTACCTTGAACTTTGTCATGAGTAGTCGGATTGAACACGATGTAAACCTTCGACATCAAGAGTAAACCTCCAAGAGATGTACCTTGAACTTTGTCATGAGTAGTCGAATTGAACACGATGTAAACCTCTGACATCAAGACTAAATCTCCGAGAGATGTACCTTTAACTTCGTCATGTATAGTCGGATTGAATGCGATGTAAACCTCCGACATGAAGAGTAAATTATGGTCGGGTATCACCTCCGATATCAAGAGTATATCTAGATATGACCTTCCACATCATGAGTATAGCCGAAACCAGTGTTGGGTAGCATCTCCAACATCAAGAGTATAGACAGATCCTTATCTCGCTTAGAGTCCTCCTCATAGTTCAAAATTGTATATCTTTGAAAATCCCATTTGTACATCTTTGAAATCCATCACCTTCTGCCTGTCATCTGCCTGTCCCATTTGTTATTTATATATTCATACTCCTTCACATGAATCCGGTTGGGGGCTGCGACCATATTCTAGTTGCAATATCACTGCCATGAACCATGTTCAGTAGATCCGATACCCTAAGAAGGAAGTTCAAGTTTAAGTAAACCATATTTAGTATGAGGAAAAACGTGTTCCACTTGGTCAATCTGATTGGACCCCGCCAATTAACGTCGTCAAGAAAGCGAACACTTCCCAACTATCGTTCAAGGGGACCTTCAACTGGCTTCGATTTTACCTCCGTCGTCAGGCTATTGCAACCTCTATCTTCAGACACCATTCTTTAACTCTCTCTTTTGCTTTCTCAATAGGAAATTAGACGTACGCCCAACAAGCCTTCCACGGCTGCACTACATCAAGTTCAAGGCATGCACTAAAAACTCCTGATTGGCTGCGCTAAAAACTGGTAACGAGAACGTCGTCCATGCTGACTGGATTAAGGTAGAATGTGTAAAGCGGATATGAGTGAACTGCATGCAAAATCTGAGCGTCTAGGTATTATAAGCAACAAACGTTGTAAATTTAGAGTTCCATTATCTTCATGCTCCTTGCTGCCCGTCCAAAAGCTGGAATATAGAGTTCGATTATCAGCATGCTCCTCGCAGCCCGCCGTCCAAAAGCTGGTAGCCAGAGGTTCATGCCGACGATTGATTGCTGCAAACTACAGAATACTCATTGCCACGCAAAGTCTTCATAACAACCAACCATAAAATTTCAATAAAACATAAGGCTTTTACACACGCAAACGCTGCTTCTTGGCCTAGAAGTTTGCAATCGCTTGCAGCCTTGCACAACCCATGCAAGCACCACAACCTATAAGTGTTTTCATGTGAGTCTTGCGATCACTGACCTCTCTTTTGCTTTTGCCACGAAACCTCAGCAGCATCATGAAACCTGATCAGATTCTTGTCTTTTTCAATAAATCAAGCCTTGCTCTTTTAGTGATAGTACGATGGCTTGTCACAGCCATGAATGGAGCTGGCAGCATTTTTCATGATATGAAGGTACTGTAGTCCCCCCAGAATCGCATGACACGCAACAAAATCTATCATCTTTGCCATAGCGTAGGAATTTTCCATATATGAAAATCTAGGCAAAAGCTACGAACAAAAACTCAGAAGATTTCCGTGAGAGAACGCCAATAAGATGAGTTGTATAACTTCCACAGTTGTAGGAAGAGCGCACATGAAGTTACGAGCAGCTCTGATACCATGTTGAGAAGAACCGAGACGAGGAAGATTGAGACCAAGAGATGAGAGAGAGAGAGAGGCCACAACTCGAGAATTGCAAACCCCAAAGTGTGTCTACTGATCACACGAGATGTGTTTATATAGAGGGGACCAAGGTGCTATATATAGAGATACTATAGATAGCTCAACAGCCTTGGCCTACTGTGTGACGCGACACGAAAGGGCGAAATACATTGATAATGAACAAAGAATATATAGAGTACGCAAAGTAGATAGATGAAATAAAGAGTCTATATGGATACAAGGTAATCATTACAAGAAGAGCATAGCTCATTTCATAACCTCCCGAACACCCCCGAGCTATCTCAATCACACTCTCACTCTCACTCTCAATCTCAATCTTGTGCACAATCTCAATCTCAATCACACTCTCAATCTCAATCTCTTGATGGCAACAATGGTCATAATGGAAATCGCAACACGATCACAATCCCAATATCATAACACCTTGCACAGATCTTGTTTCACACATTGGATTTTTGCATCGTCTACAAAATAGCAAAAAGAACATACTCGTGCAACCAAATCAACATGATAATCAAATTCAAAAAATCATTTTGTACTATCATAAAAGACTATAATCACTTCTTGATTGGATCAAACAAAAGAGATATTACCTGTGTATATCTATTTGTAATCTAGCCTGTTGCTGCTGGCAATTTGTTTTCCTGATAAAAAATGATTTTGCAAAAACTAATTATGAGACGCACCGAAATCGATGTGGTCTACAACTTTGCAGAAGAAAGTTTTTTCAAATTCTGCACCGATTTTGAGTTATCGTTCGCGGACTGCGGATATGCACGAAAAGCAACTTTCGTTTCCCCCCCCCCCCCCCCCCCCCCCCTCATAATTGAGAACGATTTTGCAGAAATAGCCTGCGAAAAGCACTGGAATCGATGTGGTCTACAACTTTGCAGAAGAAAGTTTTTTCAAATTCTGCAATGATTTTTAATTATCGTTGGCGGACTGCGTACATGCCTGAAAAGCAACTTTTGTTTTTGGTTTTTTGATTTTTCTACTAAGTATAAATGATTTTGCAGAAACTATTCGCTTGAACCATCGCAATTGATGTGGTGTATAACTTTGCAGAAGAAAGTTTCTCTAAATTCTGCACCGATTTTGGGTTATCGTTCTCGTACTTCGAATATGTTTGAAAATCAAATTTTACTTTTTGCTTTTGATTTTCCTCATAATTGAAAACTTCTCAGTTATATTTTCTCTTCATCAATCGTATATTTGTTACTGACGTAACTTTGCTGCAGAAGCCAGTTACATATCGTTCCGATTAAGTCGAGCCGTTGATGATCATCCAAATTCTATCGAGCTACTGTTGGTACATGATCTTTTGTTATTCTTCTAGAGATATAGTTTACACCGTTTTATTGATAATCTCTCGTTGATACCATAGTGATTTTGATGGTACCATGATGATGTTTTGTTAGTACTTTGGTCATGGTGACTATCTCTCTCTCTATTTATTTCTCTCTATATCCTCTGGCTTCAGTAATAAGTGATAAATCCTATTTATCTGAATGTATTTTATATTGTTATGCGCTCCCGTTTGTGACAAGAACAGCAATGTTGGGGCAGGTTATGTATGGCCGATGTGTTTCCCCTGAAAGAGACGGGCGAGCCACTGAGTGCGAATGCAACACGACTACGCATTGCAAAAGGGCAGGCTTCGATGAGCACCAGCCCGCCTTTCATTCGGGGAGCTGTGCTGTGTGAGTGATTAGGCACATGCTATTATACCTTAACCGGTACTGGCCCGAATGGGGTTATTCGACACCGGGCAGCGGGTTGTATGCCAGGCAATTTTGGATGAGATTACTAGCAGGTCTACGGGCGTGGGGTCCCCAAGTAAGTAGTGGGGGCACACTGATGACGATTATGCTACTGGTATGGTTGGCACTTCATGGAGGTTACAGTCAAGGGCAATGCAAAGGGAGGAATTCCAACGGGGAGAAAATGCTGCAGAGAATCACTCAGGACATACCCGAGGGCGTGACGAATGCGTTGTTGGGGTATAGGCGTCTGTGCCTTGCCCGGCCGCCCAGAGTCTGGGCACCCATTGACTTGTATGCCTTATACATAGCATAAGTGTATAGGGGGCTGGTCACTCATTGAGTCTCCCCACCCATATCTCTGTGTCGTGTGTCTCCTTCTCTCTCTCACTCTTCGTTTGTGGTGCTCCCCGATCCCCTTCAATTGGTATCAAAGCCTGGCAATAGAGCTTGGCGACGTTGGATCGGGCGATTCGACGTGGTGACATTGCAGCGAAGTTCGATCGCGGAGTTTCACGGAGAGTGATTTTAGCTTGAGACGGATTGTCTTTGGAGCTTAGGAGCTTGGTGTGGTCAAGCTTGGTTGAGGAGGCGGTTGCGGCTTCCTTGGTGAGAGGAGCTTTGAGCTCAGTGGAGCTCGATAGAAAAGTGCTCGGCGGAGGAGAGCTTGACATTCGAATGCTTGGATGTTGTTGTGGCAGAGCTCTTGCATTGGATCTTGCATTGAGAGCACATTGCATCATGCAGAGTGGAGCAGGAGCAGGTTCAAGACTGTGTGCAACTCGTTTTTTGCCATTTTCGGGCTCTAAAACATAGTTTTTTGCGTAGCTCCGTCATACAGAATCAGATCTACATGATCCAGGAGTCTAGGTCAGGGTTTTGGCACGCTCTGGAAGCGATGGTGATGTCTATTTGCTGAAATTCTACTTTGAATTACAGCAAGTACAGCAGCAGGTTTGTTTGTGCCCTTTCGGGTCCCAAAAACATTGTTTTTGGTATATCTCACACACACAGAGTATTTTCTGCAGCAACTAGCAGATTCATAGGTGTACACAGGTTTTTGGATATGCATTTGTCTAGAGAGCCACTCATGCGAGAGTGAGCTATGTTGCCATGGTCTTGGAGGTTTATGTATGCCATATATGGATTTGTGTATTTGTTTATGGCTGAGATTATTTGAGATTTGGCTCAATTTATAGAAGAAACTCTGTTGGATTTTATCCAAGTTCTCGCCATAGCTTCTACGTAGCTGCAGGTTTCTCTTTGACAGTTTAGTGGTTGAGTTTACTCTCGCTTTGACAGGTGATTTTCAGCCATCATTTGGTTGGAGTTTGGAGTCACTTGTGTATGTCCTTGTATGCCGTATTTCGCATTGCGCATAGCGACAGATCTTGCAAGTTTTACGAAATGTTGCTATAGTTATCTGGCAGACATTTAGTCATTGATTGGAAGGTATTTTGGCAGCAATCATCACTCACATGTATGTCATTTGAGGTGCCGTTGAGTGGTACTCCGGCAAGAGCAGGTATGGTCATATGTATGTCTCTTTGAGGTTTACTGTTGAGACTTTGCTCCAGTTACAAAGGAGACTTTGCAAAACTTTTGTCAGATATTTATGCGCGATTGAGTCATATTGACTTGTGATTTTGTGCAAGGTTTTGCACGGTTATTGGTGCAATTTTGCATCAGGTTTTGAGCCATATTTGCAGACTTTTGTTGATGCGATTCGAATCAGTTTAGGGCTTATTTGGTTGACATTTGCTACTCATTGTTGGTTGCTCTTTTGCGAGCATTATGGCTGATTTTTCATTTGACTTCCAGCGTTATGGTCTGACACAGTTTGATGGTGCAGATTATTTTGTTGCTTGGAAGGAGCATATGCTTGTTGCATTGGCGGATTTGGGGCAGGATAAACCCTTGCGTGGTTTATCGGCGAAGCCCAAGTCTATGTGTGATGATGATTGGCAGGATCTTGATGAGTTAGCAATGTCTACGATTCATTTGCATCTGGTAGAAGACCACAGATTTCAGCCCTAAAGTCGTCGTCGTCATCACCGTCGTCGTCACCGGCATAGTCCCAAGTTGCATCAGTCCATTGCATCCGCATTGTACCACTTTGTGCAATCAATAGTAGACCACTCTCGCCGACAAGAGTGGAGCCTTCGGAGGAGGGTTTTACAACGTCTCTGGTGTTGTATCTCTCTTCTCTCTCTATCTCTCAGTCTCGTACACTTGCACGCACAGTGTCCATTCACTTTATTTCTGATCATAGCACTTTCCACTAAGAACGGAAGGCTCTCCCTTCCATAAGAACTAAAAGGAACCTTGAGCACAGTTTGGAGCATTCATCTTCAGCAAAGCGCAAACAATCATATGCTATGGACTTGCCGACAACGTCGACGAAGATGAGGACGACAACAAGACGGGCCGGAATCTGAAAAACGCTATGGCTGAAATCAGCGAATCTTTATTCACTGAATTTTGACTCTATGTCGATGATGACGATGCAACAACGATGCGCTGAAAACGCAGATGCTGAAATCTGCGTTTTTTGGGTTGAAACTACAAATACTCGTGGATCTGACCATGCGACGAGGAACTGCTGCGGGAAGGTGAGGTCTGCGAGGTTCGATGATTCTACGGCGAAGTCTGATTGCTGAAAACTGAAGACGTTGGTCTAGATCTGGGTTTCGTCACGGTAGATCTACAAAATGCTGGATGGTTATGCTGATGCAAAAACGCTAGGGCTGATCTGTTACCTTGCTGTGGAATCTGCTAATGCTAGGGCTGATCTGTCTTCTGCTGCTGTCGGGGCTGATCTGCAGTGCAAAAACACCAGGGCTGATCTGTCATGCAAAATGCTAGGCTTTTCAAATGGGCTTCATTGTCGGTGGCAGCGTCCTCGTATCTTGAGCAGCGACATGTTTTGATTACCTTCTACATAGCTACAAAAAGAAAAATTGAGTTGTGAACCAACGAGTTGGCAGACATAAAAACAGGAATCTAAACGTCAAACCAACGTAAATAACATCGAAGACGTACCTACTTTCATGGATTGGTTATACACCCGTATGCAACGGGCGGATAGAGATCATGAGACAATCTCAAGGGAACAAAGAGAGTTTATGATCGGATGTGAAAGAAAGGTAACTTTTGGGTTTTGAAAATTTTAAACTAAACAAGCAATATTCCTTTTTTTCTTATATCATTTATATATTGATCTAGGCTCAAATGTATACAAACATGTGGGCTTATGGTCAACATCTTCGAATAAAAGCTATTGACGACTTACGTCTAACTCAAGATTCTTTCGTTGTTGCCTCTTTCCAGCAATTATCACGTGCAAGTTCTTGTTGATAGTGAACTGGGTTATGTGGGAACCATAGTTGGCATTTATGAAATATCGTATTGGATCTTCAAACAGGTGAATGAAATCCCTCTTCATACAATAATGACATGTAGATTTCTTGAAGTTATACATAATTCTAAAGTTTTGATTCGTGCATTTTGACAAGTGATTCTGAAGGTGGATTGGTTTCGTGTCAAGTATAAAGGCAATAGTGCCACAATGAGAAGAGAACTGTCCAAATTTTGGTCCGTCAACTCCTCAAAGTTAATGCGTGCAACAAGAGAGTCTTACATTCTTCCAACTCATGTTGAGCAAGCGTTCTTTTACAAGAACCCAGATTCTCATCCATGGTGGCAAGTTGTGCATCTCCAACCTAGAGGTCGTCAGTTGTTTGATAGCGTTGACCCTGAGGAAGCAAATCAGGATGAATTGGTAACATCCTCGAATCTAGACACATCCATGTTAGAGACGTGTAGAATTTCCCTTGCCGATCATGATGACATTGTAGATGATGAGAACGACAATCGTCCGTACTCTTACACTACAAACACCGAAGAGGAAGAAATAGTGGATGTCGAGCACACGGAGGAAATGAATGTCAACACAGATTTAACAGTAGAGGAGTTTGAAGAAGTAAACAAAGATAATGAAGATGATATTTTATTGACGGTTAATCTCAGAGATGACGATGAGGACTTTTAGCCGTGCATATCAACTCACAAATCAACCTATATTGGGTAAGATTTATTTGAATTAAGAACTTATCAACTAAACTTTTACACTAAAATTTAATGAGCGATAAATACCTTGCAAGCGATCCAAAGCGATATATTACGTCTCGGACTCCTTGGGTAGTACATCCATCAATAACAAGGGGGAGAACATGTTGTATACATGATTAATCCAATCAACAAAACATGCAAGAAAATAAATACTTACGAAGATGGATAAAACATTACCTTCACAAAATTGTGCCAATCATGTGTTTTTAAACCAGACAAGCTCTTGTCATCTAAAGTGAACATGTTTCGACAAGATGCTCTGTATCCTGTAGGCGTACGGATCAATTGAATCCTCTTGTTGATAGTCTGCACCTCTTTTGCGCTGAGTACCCATGGGGCAGGCTCATAGGTTATGTCACGTCCGGTTTCATCAGAAAGTGGCCATAGATTAGGCTTTGAGTTTCTATCCTTTACGTCATTTCTTGCTGCCAACCGTGTCTTTCAAGCCAACAAGGTGTTGCCATAACGAATGAACAACGTTCTTAAATATATGCATAGGATCAAGAAGATGACATATCTTCAAATCCTTCCAATATTCCAAAGTGTACCATATCGAAGGACTTTGAGCCAGAGAACGTTTTCCTCTAGCTTGCATCTTCACGGCGTCATCATCATCACCGCTTATGATCTTCGACTCCGGATCAATAGCGGGCCCAACATTCCACTTTAGATACCAATCCTTTGGTGTGTTTGGTATTGGACATTTCCCTTCTTCTACCTTCCCGTTGAAATGTATGGTTTGCCTTCTATTTCGTAAATGATGCTCTTCAGGTAAAAATTGTCTGTGTCGAAGATATATATTTTTGTTGAGGTTTTTGTGATAAATTGACCTCAACCAATCACCACACACAGGACAAGCTTTATAACCCTTGGTACATATTCTTGCATGAAAAGCATAACAAAGATTATTAGCGCAACAAATATACAAAAAACATATGAGAAAATGTATATATCTAAACCATTTACCTGAGCAAAAACCATATCCTGGAAAGTCATGGATAGTCCATGCTAAAATCCCACGAACAATGAATTGTCTTTCACCAATGCTTCTTGACATATCCACGACATCAATCCCTCTCCACAAATCTTGAAGATCGTCAATGAGAGGAGCCAAATATACATTCAGGTCTTTAACTTGTCGCTTTCCTGGGATTAAGAGTGAGGGCATTAAATGCTCTTTCTTAATACTAAGATATGGGGGTAGATTATAGTTAATAACTACCACCGGCCATGTAGACCATTTACTTGATTTTATAGAAAATGGATTCACACCATCTAATGCTACACCCATCTTTAAATTACGTGATTCTTTTGCAAAAACTGGCCATAGCGAATCAATATGCTCAAATGCATGACTATCCTGCAGAATTCGCATTACTCCATCTTTGCTCTTGTGCTCCGCTCCCCATGTCATAAGCTTAGCTAATTCGGGACTTTGAAACATATGTTTTATACGTGGAGCCAAGGGAAAATGTCTCAATAACTTTCTAGGGACCTTACCTTTCTCATCTTTATAACGAGGCGTTTGACATTTTGGGCACGTCACATTGTCCTGGTACTGATGTCTATATAAAATACAATCGTTGGGATATGCATGTATAGAAGAATAGTCAAGTCCAAGACTACTTATCATCTTCTTCACCTCATCGTGTGATGCAGGAAGGGAATTGCTTGTCGGCAAGAACTTTTGAGAGACTAGCCTGCAAGTTGATTAAAAATATGATCAATAACAAGCACCAATGTTTAGAGTGTAGCAAACAAATATGTTAGATGTATACATACTTCAATAGTGCTGAAACGGATACATTACTCCATCCAAAATGGTTTTGAAGATTAAGAATAAGTAAGCTTGCACTTAGTCGTCTCAGTTGGCTTCCTTCGTAGATATGCTTTAGAGCTTCTTCTCGAAGATACTTCTCGTTGTTAGGAATATTGCTCGCACTATCATTTTGATGCCAATCCTCAATAAAATCAGCCATGCCATCGTCATTATCAAAGATATCATCACGTCCATTAAAGTCCTTAGAATATTGTTCCTTTAGTCTTGCATACGTATTAGGATCACTCCTGCGTAGGATCCTCATGCATTCTATTGACATTTGAGATACGTCATGTGAATGTTGATTTGTGAAGTTATCGATGTCATAATCTGGAATCTCCATATTTGAAGGTAAAGAAGATTGTATCAATAGCATGCTTATATATAAAAGGAGAGAGAGATGTGCATGGAATTCAATAACATTTGGAGACAACAAAAAATAATATCAAAATAAATTAGCGACAGTACGAAACGTAATGCAAATTAAAGTGTAGAATTAGGGTACAAGAGTTCAAAATAACATTAAGAATTGTATACAATGAGCTCTTAACCCTCATCTGTTAAGGGTGCTCGTGGAGGTCTACGCTATCCATAATTGACTAGCAATTCATCACCAACACATAATGATTTAATAGCATGGACAACTATATATCTTGGTACATCCCTAGTCATGTGTCTTGGTTCATGACTATTCTCACACTCCACAAATATGCAATTGGTTCTTGCACTTCTCCCTCGACTACTATTGATTAAACCTGCTATGTTTCCTTGAGAGTAAGGTCTTCCATCAACATAGAGTCTTTGGCCTTCTGCATGTGTAATCCCTCTAGCAGAAAGAGAGGCTGCATTGAGACATAATCCATAAGTAGTCATGCTCTGGATGTAGCGAGTGAGTTGATGCCACGGACCCCATCTATATATAGGTCCACAAAAAGACATAAGGGTGACCTCTGAATGAGGGGGCACATGCAAATCCTGTGCAATAAAGACGCCTCGTCCCGCTCCACTGATGGTGGACGGAGCAATCATGTAGCGATTGCCCCAAAAGCCAAAAACCACTCCATCTGAAGGAAGTGGTCCTCCCTGCCAGCCTCCGTATCGTGTACGATCATAGCTCTGTACTAGATCCTGTAAATGAGTAGGCAATGGATGATCTCCACCCATCTCAGCCTCCAATGGAGGAGGTAGTGTTTATTGAGAAACCTCGAGCTGCAACAACTGCCAAATGACTTGTCCGTGCCGTGTGCGAGAGACATGTGCACCACTGGTAGTAAAGTCATCCTCGCCATCAAGTGAAGATATCTACATATATAATCTAGGTACATTATATATTTTACTCTTTGATTTTTAAAACTCCAATATCAAACAAAGGGAGATCAGAAATATACCATAGGTCGATGTCGCTCCTTAGGTGGTGGTGCTTGCTCAAAAGTACCATAAGTCATCTGATGTGAAAAGCACTCCCGTTGTGGCCTACGATACATGCCACAACAACGAGCACACCAACATATAATAGGCTCATCATAGTAGAAATCATCATAAACGGGTTCATGTGCAGTATCGGAACTCTATGCACCCCAGCTACCACTAGTAGGAGGTGGTGGTGTACCCTCTGATTGATCCGAATCTGGATTTCAATTACCATAAAAACATGAGACATTTATCAAATGACCAAAATAAAAAATTCAATAAAAGTAACAAAACATTGAAGTCTAATAGTTATATGGTATATTCTGACGCTTATTGTAATTTAAAAAATAAACAGGCGCTATTGTATGGTGCCGTCAAACAAGAGAAAGGCAACCATTTGCATGGAGACATGGCAATTCTTCCGCAAGGAGAGGCGCCTACGCATTAATTTTTCCCAACAAAAGGTGTGTGCCTTTGGTAATATATATTAGAATTAATATGAACTTTCCTAGATTGATTCTAACTTTCTCTAATTTATGTTATTTTGTTTATTCAAATTTTCTTAGGAGGCAACAAGAAAGAGAGTAGCTTTACGTCACACATCTAGACTAGGGCAGATGGGACGGGGTGGATTTGTGGCCACATTTGTGAGTATAGACCATTCACATTTTAACTTTTAAAGGTAGTATTATTGAATGCAAAAATTAATAAGTCTTTGGTTGTGTCTTAATGTAGACGAAAGACTATGGTCATGCACCGACGGCACAGGAGATAGAGTACGCCACATACTGTGGCTATCGTGCTTTGTGTCAAACACTTACTGACACTCCAGATCCACTTGTACGTATCTTTGTTTTGCTTTGTAGTTTTTTTCATGGTAATTGTAATATATTCTTTTTTTATTTCACTAACTAATACAGGAGCAGCATGGGGGGGCTGATATGACAGAGGTGGCTTGACAGGAGGCCGAGGGGCGACGTCAAGAGCCTGAGAGGAGCAGTGGCCCAATCACTGGCCATGATGGTGACGATCGCGGAGATGGGGACAGTCGTAGTCCCACGGTTCGGACTAGTGGTGGTGGCACTAGCGATCATGAGACCGATGATAGTGATTCTTCCAATAGTGATGGATCACATAGTGATCCTGCGTAGAGATTTCTTTTGCATATTTGGGATTGCTATATATGTATTTTTCAGTGTGCATTACTACATCGTATGTGATGATGAGATTTGTTTTGTATATGTGAGGATTGATCACTACACATTTTGGACACATGTACATAAACTTATTGATGATATATACTGACATGTATTTGTTGCATCATTGAATTTGTCTATTGTCAAACAATTAATTATTTGTCGATAAGATAATTAACCTAAGTAACCATCTCAATGTTATTTATTTGTCTTTATATATATATATATATTTTAAAGATGGATTGAAAACATGGTCATTGTGCTACCAAATGATGATGTGGCATGTGAAACCTAGTCCTAAGTTTTTTGTTAGTTGCTCTACTTCTCAAAATCAAGGCATTTTGATCTTATAGCACTCTTGTGCAAGTCTTTCAGAATATAAAAAAAATATCGCTACGAACGTTAGTCTATCTGTTCAATTGTTGTTGTCCTGGTTTTGGGTCACCGCCTGTGGCTTTTCGCGCGGTCGGTTTACACATTGTTAAAAAGGTTTCTAATGTTTTTTTGAAGATGACGATTTGAACTATGACGTTTCAAAGTACCAAGCATCATACACTCCATGTTTCAAGTTACGTACCATGTACCATGCACCAACTACAAGCATCATACGCTCCAAGTTTCAAGTTACGTGCCATGTACCATGTACCATGCACCAACAACAACTATCAAGTTTCATTATGGAACCTGATACCAAAATCTAAATCAACTGCCAAATCTAACACTAACAAGTTTTCTTGGTTTCTAAGTCAGGCTCTAGTATTAACAAGCTTTTGATTTTCATATTTTTTGTAAAGGTAGCAGATTTTACGCTAAGTGTCAGATTCTACATATCTTGTACCAAATCAAGTACCAAGTTTCAAGTTGCAAATACGAAGTACCAAATCAAGTACCAAGTACCAAGTACCTTATACCAAATCTAACACTAAAGAGGTTTTATTGTTTTCATGTTAATTTATTACAGTACCACAGAGTTACACCAACCAATTAATACCATGGACCATGTACCAATTGCAAGTACGAAGTTTCATTATGGAACCTACCGCCAAATTAAAGCAAGGACCAAGTACCAAGTATCGACATGTACCAAGTACCAAGTATCAACATGTACCAAGTACCAAGTACCGACATCTACCAAGTTTTCTTTATTTTCATGTTAAACCCACATGTCCCGAGTTGTATGAAATAGGGATAAGTTTTTTTTTTTGGTGGACTCTAGAAACAGTCCATTGGCGAGCCGTTGGAGCTCTTGTGAGCCCACATGGAATGTCCATGTACCAATGAGGCATATGGGCAAGCTATACGGCTTGCTAAGAGCTCAAACAACTCGTTAATATATGGATCGTTCTCAAAGTCCTCGAGCAAAAAACGCTCAGAAACAATACATCGGTGAGCTGTTTGAGCTCTCGGCGAGTCCTATATCTTTCCCACATGCCTCTTTGGCACGCGGAAAAGCTATGTGGATTCGTAGAATCTTAAATGGTTCGCCAATGGGCCATTTCCAAAGTAGTCCGCGAGCGTTTTTTTGGTCGTGGACTTCACAAATGGTCAATTGGCGAGCTTTAGCGCATGGAGCCCACTTGTCAATGAGGCATGTGAACAAGTTATAGAGCTTGTTTGAACTTTGAAAATGGCCCATTTGCGAGCCGTTTGAGCTTTTGTGAGCCCACATAGCTTGTCCACGTGCCAACGAGGCATGTTGGCAAGCTATATGGCTCACGAGATCTGAAGCGGCTGGCCAATGGATCATTTTAGAAGTTTGCAAGAATTATTTCTGTTATACATCAAGAACGTTTTTCTTAACTGAACAAAGGGAGCTGATTTAGGACTTATAGAAACGTCTGCTACATGACAAAAATCATGGATTTGAGATTTAATATTGGCTTGAGGGACTGCTATTTTATTTTAATATATATTTTTAATAAACAAACATAATCGACTATTTTTTATTTAATTTAAAGTTCTAACTTTAAAAATTAGCAAAAAGAGAGAGAGAGAGAGAGAGAGAGAGAGAGAGAGAGCTGTTTACCATAGTTCATCTTGAAGCCGACATTGTAAATTTATATCGCTTACGTACGCACCGGTCCGATCACGTCCGCACTACTATGCGAAATGCCAACAAATCTATGAGCAACGACAGCAATCACAAATGAAATAACACCGGCGAGAGAGAGAGAGTTAGAGTTTGTGGTTGTGTGTGTTCCGCTCGAGAGCTAGAGTTTGTACGTGTGTGTAGAAGAGCTAGAGCTAGAGAGAGAGAGAGAGAGAGAGAGAGAGAGAGAGAGAGAGAGAGAGAGAGAGAGCATTAGAGCTAGATTGTTGTATGTACTGTGTGTGTGTGTGAGAGAGAGAGAGAGGGAGCAGAGAGAGATCACTTATGAAACCCTGCACGTCATATAGTCATTGCGTGTTCAAAGCGTTGCTGATGCGGTCTTAAAAAAAAAAAAACAATTCATCGCTTATTCCACGCGCCACGTGTCACTTATGCCACGCACCGCTTATGCGACGAAAAGTAAACATCTTATTTCTGTTGCTTATGCGACGGTAACTCGTCGATATAGCCCTCGTTAAATGCCACGTTTATGAGACGTACAGTAGCGACGGCTACAGCGACGCCTTTTTCCCTCGTTAATGTGACGAAAAATTTGTCACTGTAGCCGTCGCTATAGGGGGGCAAATGTAGTAGTGACACACAAATTATGCTTCATGCCTCTCTCCATATACCTGACTTGGAGTCAAAGACCTCCATATACTTGGCATCGAGTCTCAAACTGTCATCAATGAACTTTCGGCTTCGTGAGAGCAGGATGTAATAGCGCCCGACATCGTAGTCATCAAAAGCATCTCTTACTGATATAATTATCGAGGCACTCTTTTTTAGCCTCCAACGGGCACCATAATCGATCACTACGACACTATGTTTGCGGCCTTTGTTGCTCATAATAGCGAGGCGCTCAGCTTTTACCTGCAACATGCACCATAATCAAATTACCTATGCAATTTTGGCATGCTTTATTCTCACGCTATCTACATAGGGTTGATGCTTTTGATATACATAGCGGGTCGCAATCTATCTGTTTGTCCAATATTGTTGCAGCCCAGCCAGATCTATAGGTTGTTGTTGAGGCCAACCTTTCCCGCGATATAGCTGAGAGCTAGTAGCACCAGCATCCACCGTGGTTTCTTTGGCGGTTGGACAACCTTACAGGCAAGACTTGTACCTGACATCAGCGGCCATGGCAATTGTTTCAGAATAATCAATATCTAATTCTCCTAAATGATTTTCTCATGTTAAACTGATCATTTCATATGGGAAAGTGCCAGGGGAGAAAAAGCTAGAATATTGGTTAAGCTAGCAGACCGACCATTGTAGGGATCCAAAGGAGGGAAAATAGGGATCCAAAAGGGGGGCCATCTACAAAAGATCCATGTGCAACAATGGGCTAAAAAGACCCTAAGGTTCAGCCCATTAAGACTTCCAAAATGGTAAGGTTTCAAAATTTAAAGGTTGTGTCCAAAGGTCAACCATAGGGGAACTGGATGCTTTGTGTGTGTCCAAAAAAGTCTTTACACATCCCTACATAAGAGGGAGCGAGCCTAGCTTGTAGAGGATGAGAGAGAAAGTCACACACACACACACACACACACACACAAGCTCCCTTTACACAAAGGGAATGAGGGACACATGTCAGCTCCCTAGCCCAGATGCCCACAAGGTGTACCCAATTCCTATTGGATGGCCTTGGAGGTGGACCAATGAGAATTAGGCTAGAGTAAATCTAGTTTAATTAATTTAAAGACACCTAATAAAAGAACCAATGAGAATTAAGTCCTCTAGAAGACTATTGGACAGTCTCCCAAGGGGTCCAATGAGCATTCAGTAGCCCAATGGCTTGCCTGATTCCTATTGGCCAGGAGGCAAAGGGTTCCAATGAGAGTTTAGTTGAATTATTAAATTACCTAAAGCTCTCACAAAAGGGGAAAGGGGGACACATGTCAGAAGGCTATCACTTATGCTGCTTAATTGTCATTCGCTAGCCCGAGGGAGGTCCAATTAGAGGATAGCAAGAGAAAATAGCAAGAGGGGTTGCCCAAGAGAGAGAGGGGGCTGATTTTTTCAAGGCATTATCACACACACACACACACTCACACGATCTCATGTGTGAAGTAAAGAAGACTCTCTCTCCTTCTCAAGCTTTAATGGAAAGCTTACCACCTACTCCAAGCTTGTGAGAAGGGAGGCCTACACCAACAACTCTTGGCTTTGTGATGCAAATCCAACCAAGAGCCAAGCTTTGATGCATGCTCATCTCCTCTACCATGCTAATTACTAAGCTAAGCTATGCTAATATGAGTGATTATGTGAGAAGATGTACATCTTTCTCGTAAGATACTCCTTCTTCCTCTCAATCTACTCTCATACCCTGCTAGCTCTCACCATCTTTGAAGGTGTGTGAGGTCTTGGGTCTGAGACCGGGGATAATTGATGTTGTGTTTGCTAAGTGTTTTGCTTAGTGCATGAAGCTTTCATCTTCATTGCACTAGCTAGTCTTGAAGGAACACAAAGAATTGTATTGTACAATGTCTCTCTTGATGGGAGAAACCATAATACAAAGCCTTGTGGAGGGGGGACCGGCTCCATGCAAATCCGGTCCTCAGCTGTTGTCAATAGCTTAATTTCTCTCTCTTTTGAAAGTATTGTTCATGCTATCTAACTAGGTGTTATGCTTTTTGTTGCTCTCTCCATCCAAGCACTCTTGTAATTCTCATTAGGAATCTATCCAAATGAAATGCCCACTATGTTCATGCTAATTTCCGCTACACACAAGTTTTTAGGCCATTAAATGTTACATTGGTATCAGAGCACAAGGTTTCTCTTTTCTTGCTCAAGAAGGGAGGTCCTCAAGCTAGCTATAAATGGTTGGTATTATTCATTGCCTGTGAGTAAGTAGAATAGGGATTTTTTAGCCTTGCAGTGCGCTTGCCTTCATGCAATTAACGAGGCATCACCGTTGAGAGCTATGGTCTTAATAGTGGAGTCCTACGGGGCTTGCCTACAGCTTAACCACTATTGAGCTATTAGAAGCTTGACAGGAGCCGGTGCTATTTCGGTGTGGAACGACCCTCTCTTCTATTCCTTGCAATTAATGGTATTCGAGCCACAGGTACAGTAGCTTGAGTGCTTTTTCTAAAGGGGTAAAGAGGAGTAGCAACTAGGGCTTGAAGTGCCAAAGTACACCTAAAACGTTTACACCTAAAAGTTGTTAGAATGGCAGACAATAGTAAAGAGAGTGAATTAATGTCGATAACTTTGATTTTGCTAATGAGCAAGCTACTAATGATGCTCCGATGCTTGTTAACTATCTTGTTTCTAGGCTTCAACAAGCCATGGGCAGTCCATCTCTCCAAAGTGAAGTGCAACGGCAGCTCCGTGCTCATGGGAATCTCCAAGCTCACCACCATGACGAGAGAACACCTAGGAAGCCTCCTTGTGAGACTTCCAAAAGAGGTCTCTCTCCGATTCGGGAAGAAGAAGAGAATCCATATGAAGGGCTCAAGAATTTACTTCTTGATGATGCATCTCCCTCAAGAGCCTCCACCAAAGGAACAAGAAAGAAGCGAGTCTCCCGCCACCTTGGCGGAGATGGCTCCACGAAGACGGCGGGCTAAACGCTCTCCATCACCACCAAAGCGGAGAAGACCATTTCACCCTTCTCCACACCATAATTTAAATAGGGATGATAAAAAGCAAGAGAAGAAAAAGGTGAGAAAGAGGACACCCTCTTCTCCATCTTCTTCATCCTCTTCCTCTTATGAAAGTGATGGTGAAGACGACGAAGATCAAGACAAGAAAAATGCGAGAAAGAGGTCACCCTCTTCTCCACCTTCTTCAAATTCTTCACCTTCTGAAGAAAGTGATGGTGCAACCTTTGAACCATAAAAAAGAAGAGGCCATAGGAAATCCTATGCCGCATGGAAGAGGTCGTCCAAGCTGAAGAAGTTCAAAGAGGGAGGGAAGAGCATCTCTTTCCTTACCTATAATGGCACCTTTGGTGCTACGGACAAAGTCTTGGCCTTTATCCAACAGTTTGATGCGGCGTTGGGAGATGAGGGCTTCACAGAGTCCTCTAAGATATGCCATGTAGCTATGCACTTTCAAAAGTCCGCCAGGCAATGGTGGTCTAGCCTACGAGCCAACGGTGAAGCTCCGCGAACATGGAAAGCTTTAAAAGCTTCCATTATGAAGCAGTTTTTGGCCACCGATGCCAAAGGCAAAGTACTCAGCAAATGGCGAAGCTTAAAGCTCTCTCCCTATGAATCCATCCACAAATATGTAGACAAGTTCTGGGACCTACAACTCAAAGCCACTGTCTTGAAAAAGTTGGATTTTGGAGAGCAAAAGCAACAATTTTGTGCGGGCTTAACCGAAGAAATGGCGGAGTATGTCAACTCCCAAAGGACACGTACCATATCGGCGGTAATTCACCATACTATGGTGGCCTCTCAAATCAATTTCCAAACGGGGGACTAAAAGAAATAATAAGCCCACGGAAAACAAGGGTTCCAACGAGCCTAAGGGGAAGGACAATGTCCAAAAGTCTCCTAAGGGCAACTCCAACAAAGCTAAAGAGAAGGGAGTTTACAAAGGTAAAAACAAACTCTCTCTTGAAGAGCTTGAGCGTTATCACAAGGATAACCAATGTTTCAAGTGCGGCGAACAAGGGCATGCGTACCGCGCTTGTCCCCAAAAGAACAACCGCCAAGATCCCCCTAGAGCTACCTTGGTTGAAATCCAAGAGGAGGAGACTCACCAAATTCACCACAAAGGATCTCCTCTATGCCATGCTTGGGGAAAGGTAAGTGAACATGATGCTTTTATTCTCTTTGACCCTGGTTCTACTCACAATTTTATATCCATGGAGTTGGCCACCAAGCTAGGCATACAAGCCTACGAGATGGGAGATGTCCTACCCGCGCAGACAGTGCTTTCAAGGGGCAAGAAGCTTCAGTCACTCCCTTAATCGGGAAATTGAGGCTTCATGTCCAAATTTATGTGGACAAAGAGGACTTCTTTATCGCTCCTCTCAAGCATGAGGATGTAATCCTAGGGGCACCATGGTTTGATCGCATGGCTGCCAATGTTACATTCCCTGAAAGGAGAATCTCCTTTAAGTTCAGGGAAAAAGACATGTATATCGATGCTAAGGAAATGGGTAACACTATCCCCATTGTACATACACCAGCTTTCAACAAGTCAATAAAGAGCTCTATTTCCGTGTACATGATTTTTGTTGAAGATTCTCAAAATGAACCTAATGCTTTAGCAAAAGAAAATAAAAGAAACCAAAAGGAATTAGAGTTATCCAATTTTCTCAAGGGGTTTCAAGATGTTTTTATTGGTGACATCCCTTGTGAGCTACCTCCTAAACGAGGTAATGATGACCATGCAATTGAACTTCTTCCAGGAAGTTCACCGCCTAACAAACCTCCTTATAGAGTTTCTCAAGCTCAACAAGAGGAGATTATGCAGCAAGTGCATGAGTTAGTTGAGAAGGGATGGTTAGGCCTAGCTCATCTCCATTTTGCTCACCTGTGCTATTAGTGCAAAAGAAAGACGACACATATCGTATGTGTGTCGACTATAGAGCACTAAATAGGATCACTATCAAGAATAGGTTTCCCGTTCCACGGGTAGAAGACCTATTTGATAAGCTACAAGGATCGACCTACTTCAGTAGGATTGACCTAAAAAGTGGCTATCATCAAATAAGGATAGTTGATCAAGACATTGTAAAGACCACATTTCGCACCACATTTGGTCTTTACGAATACATTGTCATGCCTTTTGGCTTGACCAATGCACCAACCACATTCAACCGCTTGATGCAGAAGCTGTTCAGGCCTCATTGAACCTTCACTGGAGTGTTCTTTGATGATATTATCATCTACTCTAATTCATTAGACGAACACAAGCAACACCTCCAAGTAATATTTCAAGTTTTAAGAGAGAATAAACTTTATGTTAATCGAAAGAAAAGTGAATTTTTATTGCAAGAGATTTAGTATTTAGGTCACATTATCTCTCAAGATGGCATCCAAATGGATCCATCAAAGTTAGAGGTAATAAAAGGATAGCCTAAACCAAAGAATCTTCACGAACTAAGAAGCTTTATAGGTATGTGTGCATACTATAGACGCTTCATAGAAAAGTTCTCACAAATTGCGGGACCATTACATGACCTAACAAAGAAAAGCGTTAGGTATACATGGTCTGCTAAGGAGAACAATGCTTTCGAAAAGCTTATCTCTCAACCTGTGCTTACACTACCGGATCTCTCAAAACCATTTGAGGTCCAATGTGATGCTTGTGGTGATTGCCTTGGAGCTGTTTTGCTCCAAGAAGGGCATGCCATTGGCTATGAAATTCGAAGGCTCGACCCTGTTGAGCAAGCTCTAGGCATATATGAAAAGGAACTCCTCGCAGTTCTACATGCCTTAGACTCATGGAAGCACTATTTATTGGGGACTCCTTTCATTTTGCGAACGGATCACCAAAGTCTTAAGTACTTCATGAAGTAGACCAAGCTCTCCGACAAACAAATGAGGTGGGAAAATTTCCTTTCGCAATTTCATTTTCATACTGCTCACATTGCTGGCAATCATAATCAAGTAGCTGATGCACTCTCAAGACGGCCGAGAGTGAATGCGGTTTCCATAGCAACTCACAATGATCTAACTTCAATGATAGATGAGTATGCTATTGATCCCGATTTTAGAGATGCGATTTCAGCCCTTTGTCCCCACTTTTCTAGTCCTGGTATAAGCCGAGCTTGGTCGTGCTGGTACTGGTCTGAAATTGCTCTGGAATTGGTTGCACATGAAAAAGTCCCAAGATAGCTGATTCTAGAATTGCTTGTTCTTCAGCGCCCAGATCCTCAGTACCCTGTTCTTGGCAAGGCTTTCTGGCTTCTGAATAGGAGAGCTTGATTTTAGCTCCATTATACACCCCTGGCAACAGTAATCCAGATAGGTCTTTCAATCTTACTGTGCCGTTGGAGAAAACCCAGTCCACTTCGAATGGTCCTACCCAGGCTATCTTTAGATTCGGCTTCTTAGGACCCAATTTGGATTGATATAGGAGTACCAGATCCACTTTCTGAATCTCCCGGACCTTAATTCTTCGGTCATGCCAGTGTTTCCTTCTTGGCTGAACAATCTCCTGTTCCAGCATAGCCCGTTGTCTAAGTTCATCTAACTGGGTAAGCCCTCTAGTCACTTCTTAAGATTGTGATTAAAATCTAACCCATATTCTATAGCCATTGTGAGACTTGGAATAACAAACTCCACAGGGACAACAGCTTTAGTGCCATATACCATTCTAAATGGTGTTAATCCCATAGTGACCTTATAAGCTGTCTCGTATGCCCATAAAGCAGTCTGAAGCTTCAAATCCCATTGGTCTGGCTTTTTTTGCACAATCTTAGTGAGAATAGTCTTAATGGTCTTCTTACTGTTTTTGGCTTGTCCATTGCATCTAGGATAATAAGGTGTGGATTTTTTATGCTTGACTGAAAGCATATCCATAAGGATCTCCATAGTGTCATCGATGAAGTGCGTCCCTTGGTCCGACACAATCTACACAGGACAGCCATAGTAGCAGAAAATATTCTCAAAGAAAAATCTTGTAGTGGATTTGGTTGTGTTGTCAGGAAGAGCCTTAGCTTCTACCCACTTGGTTACATAGCAGGTAGCCATCACTATATACCTATTCTTCCTAGGAGTAACCTTCTTGAAAGGTCCCATAAAATCCAAACCCCATTTCATGAAAACACCCAGTGAATGTAATGGTGTTAAAGGAGTCAGTCTGCAGCTGTGGGTCTACCCATTCTTTGACATATGTTACAGGTTTTGCAAAAACTTCTGACATTGGATATCAAGGTTTGCCACCATAAACCAGCCTGCAGAATCTTCTTGTAAGTAACACAATAGAAAAGTGTCCACCACATTCTTCATTATGTCCCCATAGGCACACATCAGTGAAGAATCCCATCGACACTTAATCTGTAGAGTGAGCACCCAATGATGGTAAACGTTAAGCTTTTGATAACTAGAGCCTTCTTCTGGTTTTGATTCCAGTCATCTGGGAAACCACCTTGAGAAAGAAACTGATATACTTCATATAATTCAGGATCGACTGATTTTATCACTTGCAGCTAAAATAATTCAGCATCCACTAGTTCGTCTCTTAAAGACTCTTCAGAATAGCCCTCCGTACTCCTAGAGAGGAAATCAGTACCAGAGTGGTTCTTGCAAGGTTTATGGAAAATTCAAAATTAAAATTCCATAAGGAACATCATCCACCGTATTAGCCTACCTTGAATAATGACTTTATTAATCAAGAATAATAGGGCTTGATGATCCACATAGAAATGAAACAATCTTCCTAGCAAATAATACTTGAATTTTTTATCACTGAAAACCATCCCTAGAGCCTTTCGTTAAGTGGTTGCATAACCTTGTTCAGCCTGGCTGAATCTGCGACTGGCAAAGTAGACAGGATAGTCAGTCCTTCCATCTGGCTAGGCTAGTATCGCCCCCATCACCAACCCCGAAGTATCCACATGTACATGGAAGATAACATCCCAATTTGGTTACCGAAGGACTGTTTTATTAATAATGGCACTTTTTAAGTTTTGAAAACTTTCCTCACACTCAGCAATCTAATTGAACTTGTTGGTTTTCTTTGTGAGCTCATATAGTGGTAAAGCTTGGGAGGCAACTTTATTCTGTAAAAGTTAATATATCCCAAGAAAGAACTTAACTCAGATGCATTCCTAGGCACCTTTGTAGTATCTCTATATATAGCTCAACAAGAAGCACGCTCTATGATCCCGACAAAAAAATTAACATCCTCTCACGCCTTATGAAATCGAGATGTCCACAGAAAGGCAGGATCAGCTTGAGCAGGAGGCCATTTACAGGCTCATTCAGAAGGAGAATGCTGGCACTAGGACTTGTCAGACTCCATCTAGGCCAGAGGGTAAACGGAAGCAGGTTCAGTGGAAGGATACTGGGTAGTTCCATCTCAGAATTCGGTCAAGGATTTTTCCACCGGTCTTCGAATCAGATGGTGGATTTTTCCAGCAGTTTCCGCAGCAGACGTTGGATTTTTCCACTCAGGGGTTGGTGTCACTTGGCTGGACGACCCTTGGAATTACAATTACAAGGGTGTCAAGCACTCAACAACCCAACACTAGAAGAATCAGAAGGTGGATTTTTTTTTAGTCCGGCTTGGGGTCTCTTGGCTAGATGCCCCTGGAACTACAACTATAGGGGTGTCAAACACTCAACGAGCAAAATGCCAGAAGAATCAGACGATGGATTTTTTCTTAGAAATTTTGGAATCTTGCCAAAATTCAAGAAAGGAGGGAAGGATGTAGATGGCGGAGACAGTCTCACTGGGTGGGAACCGGCTCATGTGAAACGAACAGCGGATCAATCAGTAATTACCACGGCAGTTACCATAGTAACTCCCAAGGCATATAAATAGGACCCATTACATTGTAATTGGGTTGGCATTTGTCGGCTGTCCTTCTGCTTAGCTTTTGATTCATAATCCTTAGTTCCCGAGCTGTTCTTGAGCGACATCTTCTTTATCTGTAATATTTCATATGTAATCCTAAATATAGTAGTCCAGTGTACTTCAGCCATACATACTTTGTACTCATTCTCTCTGAATTTGAATCTGAATATAATTCTCAGTACTTCAGTCTGTTTCTCATTTCAATAGATATATTCCAGTTCAGTTTCTATCTCCTTTTCCAGTTCTACTGCTTGAACTAACACATCACCAGTAGCTGTAAACTTCTAACACTGGAATGAGCTATCTAAAGAGATCAACTCCAATTCCACAACCATAGTGCCATGGAATATCCATTACGAGCATCAAGGTCTCCACGACAAGACACCAGGCTCCCTAATTTATGAAAGATGATCTATCACATTATCAAGAAAAGAATTAGTAAATTCATGATGTATAAAGAATAAGTGTCAACCAAATTGTACGAATGATGAGACAGTAATCAATCATGTAATGAATGATGCACATCAAATAACATTTTCATGACAAGAACGACTAGTAATACTTCTCCAAATACTATAACTCGATTCAAGAAAATTTAACGTGTTTGTTAAACAACGTTTAAGGCTCTCACAATTATCTTTTCTTGTCAAATTTCATGTGATGACTGTTTTTCAAAAAATAGCAAAACTGTGTGAAAAAAAAATGTTGAGGCTCATGCAACTTAAGACGACTCGATCAGGAGGTTAATAATTCTTGTAAGTCTTTTGGGCTACTAATAATGTGCTTATCAACTCAAGAGCACTAGATGTGAATCTCTTAAGTCAGCATGGGGCAGCCACTATAGCCGCAAGACAAATCCATGAGAACTGCGCTTGATGATGGTAATCATGTGCGTCTCACGGAGCAGTAGAGGTGTCACTCTACCCTATTAGCCCCCATGCATTGTATTTTCTTAAAATAACATCAAAGTAAAAACAAGATTCTATTTCAAATAAAGAAAAGTAATAATAATAGGGCTATCAGCTGTTTTAGCTACGAGAATCAAGGTCTCTGCCACAAGACATCAGGCTCCTTGATTAATGAAATATGATCTATAACATCATCAAGAAAATAATTAATAAATTCATGATGTATAAAGGATAAGTGTCAACCAAAACTACACGAATGATGAGACAATAATCAATCATGTAATTATTGATGTACATCAAATGACGTTTTCATGACAACAACGACTAGTAATATTTCACCAAATACTTTAAATCGATTCAAAAAACTTTTAAAACAGTACCTGTTAAACAACGTTTAAGTCTCTCACGATTATCTTTTCTTATTAAATTTGATGTGATGATTGTTTTTCAAAAAATAGCAAAATTGCGAGAAAAAAAAACGTTGAGGCTCATGCAACTTAAAGGACTCGATGAGGAGGTTTTTAATTCTTGCAGGTCTTTTGGGCCACTAATAATGGGCTTATCAACTGAAGAGGACTAGACATGAATCTCTAGCATTATTTGCATGTTTGTAGGCGACAAGGATGTTGCAACAGGATGTAGTACGATGGGCTCACCTGGATGATGAGCGTTCTAGCGGTGGTAATGTCTAATATGAAGGCATACCAACAACATTAAAACTTGCTAGGTATCTAAGCTATATAAGGAGTTATCTATCTAATACTGGCATCACCCAATTTGGCATCATGAAATACCAATTACAAGGGAAAAATAAGATGATAACAACCATAGTGCCATGGAATATCCATTACGAGCATCAAGGTCTCCATAACAAGACACCTGGCTCCCTAATTTATGAAAGATGATCTATCACATCATCAAGAAAAGAGTTAGTAAATTCATGATTTATTAAGAATAAGTGTCAACCAAACTGCACGAATGATGAGACAGTAATCAATCATGTAATGAATGATGCACATCAAATAACGTTTTCATGACAAGAACGACTAGTAATATTTCTCCAAATACTATAACTCGATTCAAGAAACTTTAAAACAGTGTTCGTTTAAGGCTCTCACAATTATCTTTCCTTACCAAAGTTCATGTGATGATTGTGAAAAAAAAAAGAAAGTAAAATTGTCTGAAAAAAAAATGTTGAAGCTCATGCAACTTAAGACGACTCGATGAGGAGGTTAATAATTCTTGGAGGTCCTTTGGGCTACTAATAATGGGCTTATCAACTCAAGAGCACTAGACGTGAATCTCTTAAGTCAGCATGGGGCAACCACTATAGCCGCAAGACAAATCCATGAGAACTATGCCCGACGATGGTAATCATGTGCTTCTCACAGAGCAGTAGAGGTGTCACTCTGTTGCCATAATATTAGCCCCCGATGCATTGTATTTTCTTCAAATAGCATCAAAGTAAAAACAGGATTCTATTTCAAATAAGAAAAGTAATAATAATAATAGGGCTATCAGTTGTTTTAGCTACAAGCATCAAGGTCTCTGCCACAAGACATCAGGCTCCCTGATTAATGAGAGATGATCTATCACATTATCAAAAAAATAATTAGTAAAGTCATGATGTATAAAGGATAAGTGTCAACCAAACTGCACGAATGATGAAACAATAATCAATCATGTCATAAATGATGCACATCAAATGACGTTTTCATGACAACAACGACTAGTAATATTTCACCAAATACTATAACTCGATTCAAAAAACTTTAAAAATTGTGCTCGTCAAACAACGTTAAAGGCTTGTTAAACAACTTTTCTTATCACATTTGATGTGATGATTGTTTTTCAAGAAAGAGCAAAACTGCGAGAAAAAAAACGTTGAGGCTCATGCAACTTAAGACGACTCGATGAGGAGGTTAATAATTCTTGCAGTTCTTTTGGGTCACTAATAATTGGCTTATCAACTCGTGGACTAGACGTGAATCTCTTAAGTCAGCATGGGGCAGCCAATATAGCCGCAAGTCAAATCCACAACACAATTGCGCCCGACGATGGTAATCATGTGCTTCTCACAATGCAGTAGAGGTGTCGCTCCGCCACCATAATTTTAACCCCCAACACATTGTATTCTCTTAAAATAGCATCAAAGTAGAAATAGGATTCTATTTCAAATAAAGAAAAGTAATAATAATAGTGCTATCAGCTCGTTTAGCAGGGATTTTAAACACGAAACACGTCACCGGACTTGGACTAAAGTGGAAAGTTGTCAACAGCACTTTGGTTTTCAAAGGAGACAACGCTTTTGGCATGGCGAGTCTGTGGATGAGTAGCGGTAGAGCTTGGTGGCTTTTTAGGAGGCACGATGTCTCCTTATGTTAGGAGGGGGACGAATATGATTGAGAATTTTTTTTGCAGAAAGCAAGTACAATGGCATCTCCAAGCACTTCCATTATCATCGCAGCAGAGTTGGGAAAGATGTATTAGTTGCTGCAAGATCTCAAAGCTCTAGCATTATTTGAACGTTTATAGGCGACAAGGATGCTGCAACAGGATGTAGTACGATGGTCTCATCGGGCTGATGAGCGTTCCAATAGTGGTAATCTCTAATACGAAGGCATACCAACAACATTTAAAATTGCTACGTATCTAAGCTATATAAAGCTTTATCTATCTAATATTGGCATCACCCAAATTGGCAGCAGGAAGTACCAATTACAAGGGTAAGATAGGATGATAGCAACCATAGGGCCATGGAATATCCATTACGAGCATCAAAGTCTCTGCCACAAGACACCAGGCTCCCTGATTAATGAAAGATGATCTATCACATCATCAAGAAAAGAATTAGTAAATTCATGATGTATAAAGGATAAGTGTCAACCAAACTGCACGAATGATGAGGCAATAATCAATCATGTAACTAATGATGCACATCAAATGACGTTTTCATGACAAGAACGACTAGTAATATTTCTCCAAATATTATAACTCGATTCAGGAAACTTTTAAAGTAGTGCTTGTTAAACAACTTTTAAGGCTGTCACAATTATCTCAAATTTGATGTGATGATTGTTTTACAAAAAATAGCAAAGCTACAAGAAAAAAAATGTTGAGGCTCATGCAACTTAAGACAAATCAATGAGGAGGTTAATAATTCTTGCAGGTCTTTTGGGCCACTAATAATAAGCTTATCAACTCAAGAGGACTAGATGTGAATCTCTTAAGTCAGCATGGGGCAACCACTATAGCCGCAAGTCAAATCCACAACAGAACTACGCCCGATGATGGTAATCATGTGCTTCTCACGGAGCAGTAGAGGTGTCACTCTCCCGCCATAAAATTAGCCCTCGACACATTGTATTCTCTTAAAACAGTATCAAATTAAAAATAGGATTCTATTTCAAATAAAGAAAAGTAATAATGATACGGCTATCAACTATTTTAGCAGGGATTCTACACACAAAACACGTCATCCGACTTTGACTAAAGTGAAAACATGTTAAGAGCACTTTCGTTTTCAAAGGTGACATCACTTTTAGGACGGCGAGTCTGTGGATGAGCAACGGTAGACATGCTCGATGGCTCTTTAGGAGGCACTATGTCTCCTCATGATAGGAGAAGGGATGATTATGATTCAAAAAAATATTATAGAAAGCAAGCACAATGGCATCTCCAAGAACTTTCATTCTCATCGCAGTAGAGTTGGGCAAGATGTAGTAGTTGTTGCAGGATCTCATAGCTCTAGCATTATTTGCACATTTATAGGAGACAAGCATGCTGCTCCAAGGTTATGCATAGTGCACGTGAGATCTCATTGATAATAAAGTAGCTTGCGTGCAGATGGGCGCCATGTTGTATTGCATACCAACCATCTCTTGCCTTCTTGCGACCATGAGGCACGCTACAGTGTTTTACAAAGACCATGAGAGACAGGAAGGGAGCTATCATCTCCCAAGTCAAAGGAATCCGCACACGTAGCCGCATCTTTTCTCATAGTTCTATGCAGACCTTTTCTCATAGCTCTATGCAGACCTTTTCTCATAGTTCTAGCGTAGTCGCCATCTATATCACGAGAAAGGTTGGCCTCAACAACATTAACCTGTAGATCTGACTGGGCCACAACTATATTGAAGAGCACGCAGTTAGGTCTTGCCTCTAACGTTGTCCAACCGCCAAAGAAACTACGGTGGATGTGGCTACTACTATCTCTCACCTGTATCACAGAAAAGGTTGGCCTCAACAACAACTTGTAAATCTGGCTGAGCTGCAACAATATTGGACGAACAGGTAGATTGCGACCCGCTATGTATATCAAAAGCATCAACCATATGTAGATAGCGTGAGAATAAAGCATGCCAAAATTGTGTAGGTAATTTGATTATGGTGCATGTTGTAGGCAAAAGCTGAGCGCCTCGCTATTATGAGCAAAAAAGGCCGCAAATATAGTGTCGCAGTGATCGATTATGGTCTACGTTGGAGGCTAAAAAGAGTGCCTTGCTAATTCTATCAGTAAGAGATGCTTTTGATGACTATGATGTCGGGCGCTATTATATCCTGCTCTCACGAAGCAAACACAAAAATGATTTGAAAAACTCTTGAAATGAGATTTTAAAATACTGTGCAAATATAAAATGGCCAAGAGTAATTGCCGATGCCTCTTCATCAACTCTCCACATTCCACTCTACAAAATCATCATCAACTCAATTAGAGAGCACATAATTAACCGTTATGCCAGCTATCCCAATTGTAGCTAACCACTACAACAGGAGGGTACCCAGTCTCGTAACAGTTGTCCTTATTGTGCTAGTCACTACTTTACTGTTGGTTATCCAACTGCTAGTCTTTGTGCTGGTCATGCTGGTCTTTGTTGGGTTCACTACCCCCTATGGCATTTGATCCTCCAGCTCCAGAGCCTCAGGGTGGGGAAGGAGGAAAATCATCATCATCATCACATTTGTCCACCGGCTTGCCCCCTCCCTTCCTCACCCTGCTCTTCTTCCCACTCAGACTCCTCGTCAGTATCATTTTTCTTACTTGATGGCCTGATTTATTAAGGTTGTGGTTTATTTAGAGATCTTTTCTTGCAAATGACTCTACATAGTCTCCATGAGTGCATATTTAGAGTTACATTGCCTTGTGGATTCAGGATATCAGCAAGGCTATTATAGATGTATCTTTATGTAAGGGTAGCCTTTAATGTAGTGTGGGTTGTCAGCAATTCTTTGAAGTCTACACGCTTCATTCGTAGCAGAGTCTGAGATCTATCCACATCTCGAAAAGTTACTGCCTTCTCTTCATTCAGTTGCCGATGTTTTTATGACAGTTTCAGTAGCTTTGTATTCAAATCATTAATCGTTCGATTGGACTTGTGCTTAACAATAGCATGCTTGACAGGTTGTGCGGAATGGACAATGGTTTTCCATGATTCGTGGATACGCACCGAGCAGCCATCAGCTATACTGTAGTTGAGGACCAAGGAATGAGGGTGGCCAGGGCATCGTGCATGGAAAGAAATGGTTTGACCGCTATGTAAAGAATGTTACCATATACATGTGGTAGAGATGTGTGTGAACACACTAGGACTGCCGGGGCATTTTTTCCCTCTTTAGGAGGTTTTTTCCCCCGTGCATTGTATATATGCCCATCACTCTAGGGCTATCTATCTTTCCATTGCACACTAAGTAACACACTCTCTATTGTGTGCCTTGAGCTTCCTTCGTCTTCTCCAAGCTGTGTGTGTTTCTCTGCAACCCTAATTCCAACAATTGGTATCAGAGCAGGTCACGTCCTCCCGGGCTTAGTCGCCAGCTGCTCCAGCACACGCCTGCTCACTTTCTCCGATTTCAAGGAGCTTTGGCGAGCGTTCGCAGGTCGACAAATATTTTGGGTGGGCTTGAAGAGCTCGGTCTGCTCAGAATTTTGATTTGGGCTCATTTCGGCCTCCGTTTCCACTACAGGCAGTACTGCACAGGCTATTTCGTCATTTTGTGCATATTTTCTGTCAGTGTCGTTTTCTGCATAACAAGTGCCTTATAGTCTTCTACGGTTTGTGCTATATAGCACAAGTTGTTCCCGCTCCATTTCTCCTATTTTTGGGCAGTTTTCACATCAGGTGCAACATTTACCATGGCTGACAACAACAACACAGATGTGTTCAAGATGTTTGCTGCTGAGGACAGGTTGGATGGGGACAACTACCCTATGTGGGCTTATATGATGCAACATGTTCTTGTGTCAAAAGGTGTCTGGAACATTGTGCAGGGCATTGATGTACGTCCTGGTTCTGAAGATGTAGGCGATGTTGAGGATGTTGCAGGTCTTGCTGCAAGGATTGCAACTGTTAGAGTTGTTTTGCCTACGGCAGAACAAGCTCGTTGGGATGTTAAGGATGCGCAGGCTCATGCATTGATTGCGTTGTCTGTGAAGCGCACCATTATTCCTCACATCCGTTCAGCAAAATGTGCAAAACAGGCTTGGGATATTCTAGCAGGTCTTTATGCAAGCCGCAATGAGGCTAAAATTGCTTTGCTGCGTAAAGAGCTAGAGTCGAAGATTATGCATGAGGAAGATGATATGGACACTTTCCTTGCTAGTGTCAAGGATATCAATGAGCAACTCATTTCTGCAGGTGAAGTCATTTCGGACAGTTCCCTTGTGCAGACTGTTCTTGATGCCTTACCAGACTCCTACCAGACTTTTGCTAGTACTTGGAGACTGATGACCCAAGGAAATCCTGCAGTTGTCAAGTTTGATGCATTATGCACATTGCTGTTGCAAGAGTCACTTTCTAGAAAAAACAGGACTAGGCAGCGTGCAGTTGAACAGGCTTTTATTGCTTCTCAAAGAAAGGGTGGTAACAGTAATGCAGCCACTTCTTATGGTTCTGCTGCGAGTGGCAAAAATTCTGTTCCTAATGCTTTTGCTGGCAGCACTTCGTCTGGCAATTCTGGTGATAAGGGCAAAAAGAAGATGCGTTGCCATTATTGTAAAGCCAATGATCACTTGATCAAGTCGTGTCCTAAGTTGAAGGCCAAAGAGGCTAAGAAGAAAGAGGGTGGTTCCACTGCAAATGCTGGTTCCACTACAAATGCAGCCATTGTTGAGTCTTCTGTGAAAGGAGATTGTGATGCTGATGTTGATGCAGAATGGGCTTTTAGCGCAGAGTGCACTTACAATCCTGCTGTCCATGATGCATGCTTGTCAGTTGCTGTAGATTCACATGTGTGGTATTTCGACAGTGGTGCTACAAAGCACATTACCTCACATCGTGAATTGTTTACCTCTCTCGAGTCTGTCCCTCATGGGAATTCAGTCACTTGTGCCAACAACGCCTCTTATCCAGTTCAGGGAGTTGGAAAGATTGTGCTCACTGCTGCTAATGGCAGTTCCTTCACACTTGTTGATGCACTTTATGTACTTGGGATCAAGAAGAATCTCTTGTCCGTATCCGCACTTGCTAGACTTGGACTTGTAGTCAAATTTGTGGATGACAGATGTACAGTTCATGATCTCAGTTTTGGTGATGAAATTGTTGCATCTGGGCTTTTGTGTCGTGGGCTGTATAAGCTCACTTTGTATGACAAGTGTGGACAAAATTTTGCAAATGCTGTTGCAGATTCAAGGGCTATTTCAGATGCAAAACTTTGGCATGCACGTTTTGGTCATCTGAATTTTGCCAGTTTGCTGCGTTTGCAGAAATCTGATATGGTTGCTTCTTTGCCGCCTCTTGAAACACCTATCAAACATGTTTGTGAAGGCTGTATTCTGGGTAAAATGCAGCGTTCTAAGTTTCCAAAGGATGGTTCAGTTAGGGCCACATGCAGGTTGCAGCTTGTGCATAGTGATGTTTGTGGGCCCATGCAAACTCCGTCCTTGGGCAATTACCTGTACTTCGTGACTTTCATTGATGATTACTCCAGGCATGCATGGGTATTTCCGCTTAAAGCGAAGTCCGAAGTTTTTATGTGCTTCAAACAATTTTTGGCTATGGCTGAAAATGTCTCAAAATGTACTATGGGCACCCTCCGTTCCGATCGAGGGGGGGAGTATATGTCTCATGAATTTAATGCATTTCTGGCTAGTCGTGGGATAAAACACCAATGTACAGTGCCTTATACACCTCAGCAAAATGGCGTTGCTGAGAGGAAAAACAGGTCACTAACGAAAATGGCATGATGTATGGTCAAAAGTCAAGCTTTGCCGCATTCTTTTTGGCTTGAGGCCATCATGTGTGCCACTTATGTACTTAACAGGTGTCCTACGAAAGCTTTGCAGTCTATTACTCCATATGAAGCATGGCATGATAGAAAGCCTTCTATTGAGCACATGCGTGTTTTTGGCTGTTTGGCATATGCTTTGGTGCCACAAGTGCAGCGCAGAAAATTGGATGATAAGGCTGTCAAATGTATTTTTGTTGGTTATAGTGCTGAAAGCAAAGGGTACAGGTTGTATCATCCGCAAACAAAATGTATTCTGGTTTCACGGGATGTAGTGTTTGTGGAAGATTTTGTTCAGCCCTTGCTGTCATGTACTAGAGACAGTAATGTAAGCTCACAGGACATTTATGACACTTTGTTGCCTCTTTTCAGTGGTGGAAATACGAATGTAAGTTCCAATGAGGCAAATGTACAGCCTATGGGGGTTTCTGAAAATGTTTTAGAACAGCCTATTACTGATGCAGATGTACATGATGTACTTGATGAGGAAAGGGCTGAAAATGAGCAGGCTAGAGGTATGCCAAAATGGCTGGTGCACACTTTGCGTGACAGTAAATTGGATGCACCTTTATCTAGTCGTACTCGTTCAGGCTCTCGCCATGCATCTTATGCATCAGATTGTTATGCTTTGGCTGTGTCTAGTTTACATGATGTTGAGGAGCCTCTGTCTTTTGATGAAGCACAGAATTCAGAAAATTGGATTGCTGCCATGAAATCAGAATATGATGCACTTATAGAGAATGACACATGGACTTTATGTGATTTGCCTCCTGGCAAAAAGGCCATTGGTACGAAGTGGGTTTACAAGTTGAAACGCAAGCCGGATGGTGAGATCGATCGCCATAAGGCTCGACTTGTTGCAAAGGGTTATGCACAACAAAAAGGCATAGATTATGAAGAGACTTTTGCTCCCACTTGTCGTATGACTACTGTGCATTTTCTATGTGCATTGGCAGCTCATTTTGGTTGGGATGTACATCAATCAGACATTGTTACTGCTTTCTTGAATGGTGACATATTTGAGGAAGTTTATGTAACGCAGCCTCGCGGTTTTGTCATAAAAGGACAAGAGGACAAAGTGTGCAAATGTAAGAAGGCTTTGTATGGGTTGAAGCAATCTCCTCGTGCTTGGTATGAGAAAGCTGACACTCATTTGGCTAAACGAGGCTTTCGTAACAGTCCAACAGAAAGCACATTGTATGTAAAGCGTGAGGATGATGTATTTCTCATTGTGGTTCTTTATGTTGATGATTTGCTGATCACTGGACCAAATGAGAGACATATTGCTGAATTTAAGGCTGATTTGAATGCTACTTTCAAGATGAAAGATTTGGGGCTGTTGCATCATTACTTGGGTATACAGTTTAAGCAGTGTGATGGTGGTATTGCCTTGTGTCAGAAAAGTTACATAGAAACATTGCTATGTAAGTTTGGACTTGAGGATTGCAAACCTATTGCCACTCCCATGGAAACATGTTTGAAGTTGAGTCTACATGATGCTGGCGATCCTGCTGATGTCACTCTTTACCAAACTGCTGTTGGCTGCCTCATTTATGTATGCAACACGAGGCCAGATATTCAGTTTGCAGTCTCGCAGGTCAGCAGATTTATGCATAGCCCAGGGTCTAAGCATTGGCAGGCTGTCAAGAGGATTTTCCGCTACCTTAGTGGCACTTTACATCTTGGCTTGTTTTATCCCAAGGGGGGATCATTGCCGCCAGACTTACATGCTTTTTCGGACTCAGATTGGGCTGGTTGTTTTGACACGCGAGTGTCCACAAGTGGTTTTTGTTTCATGCTTGGCAGTTCATGTATATCATGGTTGAGCAAGAAGCAACCTACTGTGGCCACTTCGAGTTGTGAGGCTGAATACAGGGCAGTCTTCACAGCTACGGTTGAGTGTGTATGCCTCAGACGCCTTATGGCTGACTTGGGTGTTGGACAGGACACTGCCAACACTATCTACACTGACAGTCAGAGCGCATTGGCAGTTGCGAGGAACCCAGTTTTTCATGCTCGCACAAAGCACATTGAGGTGCATTACCACTATGTCAGGGAGAGGCTCTCAGCAGGAGAGATCAGCTTGGCTTATGTGCCAACACAGGACAACCTTGCAGATCTTTTCACAAAGGCATTGTCTCGTGAGAAGCTTGAAGCTTTCCGCAAAGCTTTGGGCTTACTCCCCTTTGTGGACTGATCCTGTCCTCAGGGCATGGCACTTCCCTTTACTCATGTGCCAGCTCTCGTTCACCGCATCACTCCAGGGGGGATTTGTTACCATATACATGTGGTTGTGATGTGTATGAACACACTAGGACCGCCGGGGCATTTTTTCCCTCTTTAGGAGGTTTTTTCCCCCGTGCATTGTATATACGCCCATCACTCTAGGGCTATCTATCTTTCCATTGCACACTAAGTAACACACTCTCTATTGTGTGCCTTGAGCTTCCTTCGTCTTCTCCAACCTGTGTGTGTTTCTCTGCAACCCTAATTCCAACAAAGAACAAAGATATCAAGGTTGGGGATGAATTGCTTATGTATGCAGTGCGTAACAGCAAGAAAAAGCTGAAAGATGTCGGAAAAGGACCATACAAAGTATGTGAATCGCCCCACAAGGTACCATTCGTGTGGAAACTCTTGATGGAGTTCACACCATTGGACGACACTATATATATAATTGAATTGATGCAAGTTCTTCAATATCTTTGATCAGCTTCAATATCTTTGAGCCCGTGTACATGTTGATTGACGTGGCTTTTATCCTGTAAACAACATTAACTCAAGAAACAATTTGTAATGTGAAGGTTAGAAATAATCATATCACAATTTCCTTAGAGACAATTCGCGACGCCACTCTAGAGATGATAGAGATACAAATAATGATGCCACGGGTACATATAACAAGAATGTAGTACATCTGGGAAGATAAACACAAGCCAGCACAAAAATGATATGACTAGTGCTATTTAATCACAGCTGCCAAATCCCTGATGACGAGGAGGGTTCAATAAGAAGATAACAACCATAGCACCAATGAGGACGATGGCGGAACAAGATGATAACAACAATAGCACCAATCAACAGGACTATAAGAGGCTCCCAAGTATGCGTAAACTTTGTCACATTTCTAATCCTTGATGCCGAGAATATCTGCATTTTAAATATGACAAAATAAACATAATAACGATGGTAAGTACGAGCTATTGAGCTCTCTGACGAAATAAAACATAATACCAATGGTAAGTACGAGGCACCGAGCTCTCAAGTACACATACAAGGTCTACATCCATCATCTATCACATCATCGAGGAAAGTATTAGTAAAATCATGATGTAAAATCATCGATTAACCAAATATAAGTGACAAACTCCACCAGTGATGAGGCGGGAGCCCTACAATCAAGATTTGAAACAGATAGCTCTATCTGTACACGAGTTGGCTCACAAGTGCTAAATATGGGAAGCTATCTTTGGACTATTATGATGCTATCTTTGGATTGTTGTGATGCTATCTTTGGATTGTAATGACGACAATGCTTGACATAATTTCATTGAGCTAAAGTAATGCTGCCCGAGTCTCACGCTAGAAGCAGAATGATCTCTAAATATACATTTTATACTTATGAGAGAAGCTATACATAAATACAACATGCTGGAGATGTAATCAAAGCCAGAAAAGCAACTTGTGCTATACCAATAAGTATGGCAACTCTATTTACAACCAAACTCTTAAATAGCATTATATTTTCCTCAAATAGCATAAAACAACAAGGTAAAAATACAAGTGTTTTACAATGTGTTGCCAATTGGGGCATGCGGATGTGGCTAACGTCGTGAGGTATCGTAGCTCACATCACTCTGACATCTTTGTTTTGTGCCTGGACAAAGCTCGCAACCTTCTACAAATTTCCTCCCTACACGCATGCGACTTGGGGCTAATAAACTCAAGGTTATGCATAGTGCACGTGAGATCTCATTGATAATAAAGTGGCTTGTGTGCAGATGAGCGCCATGTCCTATTGTTGCAGGCCAACCATCTCTTGCCTTCTTGCGACCATGAGGCATGCCGTAGCTTTTCTCATAGTGCCCGCATAGCCGCCATCTATATCACGGGAAAGGTTGGCCTTAACAACATTAACCTGCAGATCTGATTGGGCCGCAACTATATTGAAGAGCACGCAATTGCCATGGCCGCTGATGTCAAGTACAAGTCTTGCATGTAAGATTGTCCAACCGCTAAAGAAACCAGGGTGGATGCTGGTGCTACTAGCTCTCAGCTATATCGTGGGAAAGGTTGGCCTCAACAACAACCTGTAGATCTGGCTGGGCGGCAACAATATTGGACAAACAGGTAGATTGCAACCCGCTACGTATATCAAAATCATCAACCCTATGTAGATAGCGTGAGAATAAAGCATGCCAAAATTGCGTAGGTAATTTGATTATGGTGCATGTTGCAAGCAAAAGCTGAGCTCCTTGCTATTATGAGCAAAAAAGGCCGCAAATATAGGGTCGTAGTGATCGATTATGGTGCACGTTGGAGGCTAAAAAAGAGTGCCTCGCTAATTATATCAGTAAGAGATGCTTTTGATGACTACGATGTCGGGCGCTATTACATCCTGCTCTCACGAAGCCGAAAGTTCATTGATGAGAGTTTGAGACTTGATGCCAAGTATATGGAGGTCTTTGACTCCAAGTCAGGTAGATGGAGAGAGGCATGAAGCATAAGTTGTGTGTTGTGATGCAATTCACAATCAAAGAGCACAATTCTCTCATCCAAAAGGTGCAAATTGTAGTTGCGGCCTTCACGTTTTTCTTATATAGATGGTTATAGGGGTGCACAACTCCATCATTTATCACCTCTGTATGACTCACAGAGTTCAACGCTCCATTTAAAAAACCATATCACTAATCTTTAGGCAATCCAAAAACATGTTAAATTTTGTGTGACCATACATACAACGAAAGTCCACAAAGATAAAGACTACTTAGCTTTATTTATAGTTGTGCTCTGATACCATGTTTAGGAGGGAGGAAGACCATGATGTTGTTGGATCTATACAGAGAGACCACACTTATGCTATATATAGCTAGGAGTCCCCACTATATATGTGTACTCAGTGTGTGTTCTACATACACTTTGGGGTTTGCAATTCTAGAGTTCTCTCTCCCTCTCCTCTTCTCTCGTCGCAGTCTTCATCCCTCGTCAACATAGGATTCTATTTCAAATAAAGAAAAGTAATAATAATAGGGCTATCAACTATTTTCGCAGGGATTTTACACACGAAACACGTCACTTGACTTTGACTAAAGTGAAAAGCTGTCAATAGCACTTTGGTTTTCAAAAGTAACATCGCTTTTAGCAGGGCGAGTCTGTGGACGAGCAGCGGTAGACATGCTCGGTGGCCCTTTAGGAGGCACGATGTCTTCTCATGATAGGAGGGGGGATGATTATGATTGAGAAAAATCTTGCAGAAAGCAAGTACAACGGCATCTCCAAGCACTTCCATTCTCATTGCAGTAGAGTTGGGCAAGATGTAGTAGTTGCTGCAAGATCTCAGAGCTCTAGCATTATTTGCACGTCTACAGGCGACAAGGATGCTTCAACAGGATGTAATACGATGGCCTCACCGGGCTAATGAGAATTCTAATGGTGGTAATCTCTAATAGGAATGCAGACCAACAACATTGAAATTTGCGCATCACCTAAATATAGAGCAATTAGATACGTAGCGGTTATTGATGCTCTATTTTTGCAATCACTCAAATATAGAGTGGGTCGCAGGAGGGGCGCACACTTTGACTGCTTTTTCCGCCACCTCTTCTCACTGAAGAGGACGACTCCCTTCAGGCTTACGACCGCCAGCAAGAAGTGAACATCTCCCTGCAACACCTAAAATAATGTCGCTCACGAGCAAAGAGGGTGCACACAAACCAATTGACTGTAAATACTTGTACCTCATAATATTCATAATATTCTTAATCTCATACTTGTATCACACAGGTTTGAGATGCCAATTACTCCTACGACAAGCACGAACTTAACTAGCTGCAAAACCATATACCATAGCTATACACGCTCATCAATAGAACTAGTTAGAAAACCTAGAACAGATTCATGCTCAATTTCATCGTCTCAAAGGGGATCCTTTCTAGGTCTCTATATCTCTGGTTGTGGGCATGCTAGGAGGATATATTTCTCAGAAAGCTAGCAGGTACATGCTCACGAACTAAACACACACTTCAAGAATAAATAAAGAGTCTCTCATTAAACCAAAAAACAAATACGACTTATCTGTGTCTTGAATTATAAAGGTTCTCTACGGCTCAGATCGACTATGAATCATAGAAGTGCTTTTTATGAATCAGGTTGAGAAAAGGTCGACCCTCTACTCAATGAGGAAAGCATCATCTAGTGTATGAGAAGATCTTGGATACCATGTTGAAGAGAGACGCGACACAAGACGAGGGAGAAGAGAGAGAGATGACAGAATCACCTGCAAGTCCCAAAGTGTGCATACAGCACACACTGAGTACACATATGTAGTGGGGACTCCTAGCTATATATAGCATAAGTGTGCGCTCTCTATATAGCTCCAACTAGTCGATGTAGGTACTAAAGATATATAGAGTTATGTACATTGATTCTATTTGGAAGCAACACATTACTATGCCTTAGTTACACATGAGAGTGAAGAATCGGAATAAAGATATATTTAGTTGTATTTTGAACATGCTTTATGACCCAATGTTTAGAGGTAGAGAATCTCGGAGGGTGCACTATGTAATCATGTTAATGTATAACACGAGTTCAAAAGTAGGAGTTTCAAAATGCAACAATTTTAGTCAATGTACAAAAGGTACACTAAAATTAAGGGTCTTTATATTCAATTTTGAGAAAAAAATTGTAAAATAAGGGGTCATTTGATTCATTCAGACATATTAAAGAAGGGTTTTTTTTAATACCCCGCGAATGCACGTTATATAGGGGGATACTGAACGGTGAACCCCCCAAGTAGAGAATAGAGATTGTGGACACAAAGATACATCCACAATGTCTCCTAGTAGTTTGATGATGCAAGTTAGTAGGAAACCAATAGTAGCAACACAATGGTGAAATAAGAATATCATTTTTCCACCGTAAGTTCATGAAGTACTTTTGATGGACGTCAAACACCAACCATTAAAAAGTCCATATTACTAGAAACATACCTTAAATAAATTTTCTTTGTGAAGGCAATCTAATATCCTCTTTGAGATGGCTAGCGTTCATAGAAAATGACAAGGATTGGAGTTATGCTATGCATAGCACTAGTTCAAACCGATTACAACCACGTGATTGATTGTATGTTATAAGATCCCTTAGATCCTATGATGAGAACAATCAACGAATATAGGTAAGAGAGATACAATCCTATAAAAATAACAATGGAACTGAAATTGTTGAACCGTATAGATGCTTTTTTGTGAGATAGAGAAATCATGAATGAGGAGATGTTTCCCAAACTCCAAATCCATTCCTTTTTTGTATTTTCAATATGTGCTAAGAATCAATGTTTAGAGACAGATTAGACTCTGAAAACTTGAAAAAGTATAGTTTGAAAACGAGTATATTCAATTTAGATGAAGAAGATAATTAGGTCGTGTAAGAATAAAAGTGGAAATGGAGATTTTGAAAGGAAGATCAACAGTAGCCACGAATATGGTGGAGTTAAAGAAGATGATTGATCGGAAACACGACCCTGAGTTGCATGTAGTCTTCAATGTGACAAAATCATCGGCGTAGTTGAGGATGTCACAAGGGTGATGGTGACTGGCTATGTTTGCCCTGGGTGGAGATTTCGCACAAGCCTTTGTGCGCTTCGTCAGTGGTGGCAGGATAGCGGCAAAGACCCTCACCCTCATCAAGTATTTTTATCATGACGAACTTCAATAGGACTTGAAAGCGCATATACCTGGAAACTTGTATCTAAATCGGGAAAACAGGAGCCCACACAAAAGCCAAGGGACTCGGGAGAGAGAGAGAGAGAGAGAGAGAGAGAGAGAGAGAGAGAGAGAGAGAGAGAGAGAGGGGGGGGGGGGGGAGAGAGAGAGAGAGAGAGAGAGAGAGAGAGAGAGAGAGAGAGAGAGAGAGAGAAGAGCTTACTTGGATCGGTGAGGACAAGGTAGGTGAGAACTTCCCCGATCTCGGCACAGGGAATGCCTTGAGGTTGCAAATATGTCTGCCAATAAATGTTTGTGGCATACGCACTATGGTGGTAAAGACTAAACGGGAAGACGCATGAGCCCCGGCCAAACCATGGTGGCATAAAGTGGAGCGGTAGTGGGTTGAGAGCCGCCAACTATGGCGGGAGCTGGGGCGCTGGAATCGGGCGCACCGTGGCCGTGGGGATGGTGGTGGTGGTGGTTTCCGACAGGAAGTACACCGTCCAGATTAGGTGAGCACACGAAGATCTTCAAGCACTGCAGCTGCAGCCGTGGTGTATTGTGGAGAGGCAGGCACCAGGCCCTGGTGGGGGGATCAGGCGGAAGGCCGTCATCCATATCGGCCTGCCTGCAACCAACCGGAAAGAATATAGCGTAGTTTACTGACGCAGGGCAGACGCGGCTCTGCACTCACAAATTAAGGTCAAGGAAGCAAGCAATTAGACACAGTAGTAGCGTTATCAAATAAATAAATATTGCAACAGCGTTAATGGTCTGGCAGCCATAAAATAAAAACAATATCATTAAGGGAGGAAAACGATAAAACGCCCCGCCCGTAGCGGCTGCGTCTGGACCGGGAGCACCGCCTATGCCACCATCATCATCAACATAACCTTCTTATTCATGCCAAGACTCGTCCTCCACTGATCCATGATTAGTTAAGCGCCTGAATTTTTCTCCTTAGCTCTACTGACTGAATAAAATGGCATAAAAAGTGGCCTTTATATGCACTAAGTCCCTACTTGCATACCATAAATAAATCGATTTTTTTTTCCCAAAAGCTTGGCAAACCTACACATGAGAAAAAGGGACTGAATTGCAAGGTTTTTACACCAAGAATATTTTGTAGGGTTTTCTCACCTTCGAGCTAGCTTTCTTATATAGTCATTGATTGTCACCACTACTAACAATAGCAATGATGGCATATTCTTTCTCCGTTGTTATGCCTTCGTTTTCCTTCTTGCTATGCGCGTATATTGTGGAAAATTTTTCTACCATATCGGTATGTTCTCGACGTTCCTTTGTTGTGCAAATGACTTGAGGGTGTTGCTTAGTTTCAAGCGGGTTGCAGTGTATGATCATGGTGATGCAATGAGCTCGAAGCTACTCGCCTAGTGTAAGCGGTACAAGTTGCAATAGCATCCATGACGCAAAGACTCACATGTCTTTTCACCTTGCAATTGATTTCACCATGCATGGAAAATGAGATTATACAAGGAAAACAAATAGTAACAAATACAATTGTCAAAATAACAAAAGAAATGGAGACACAATAAGAAAAAGAAATGTTTTTTTGGTATTGTAAACAAGAAGGTGCTTGGGGCTATGGTCTCCTTGTAACTATTGGAGCTATGTATAGAGCTCACCCTCATACTATATATAGGTTGAGGTTCCCACTATATATGTACACTCATTGTGTAGAGTATGCACACTTTGGGGCTTGTAGATGGTGGTGTCATCTCGTGTCTCGTCTCCCTTTCCCCTCAGCTTCTCTCTTATCTCTGCTTGTTGACCTGCTCTCTCTCCCTCTAGTTCAACATGGTATCAGAGCATACAACCGATTGTGCTGGTTTGAAGATACATACGTTGTTACCCAAAATATGTAATTATAAAAATGGACTATGAACATTGAGAATATCAAAATTTAGAAAACTGTAGTGAGCATTTTTGTGAGAATACTTTGAGAAAATAGAGGTGAACTTCATTAGAGGTAGCAACATAGCCATTATACTTAACTAACTTCGCATGAACAATACTTTGCAAGAGAGAGAATTAGAGAACTTCACAATAGTTGAGGACCAAACCGCACACGCAGCCGCAACTCTTCTCATAGTTCTATGCATACCTTTGTTGGGGCATAAAGCCCAATGTGGTTGCCCAAGTAAGTGGGCGGGCCGCCAGGTATGTACACATATTCTTTTGTAAAAACCTAATAAGAACTCACTATGCTCTACACATTACAGTAGAGCGAGTTCACCATATCATCGTGCTCTTCTTCTCGCACTCTCTCTCGCGTCGCACTTTCGCTCGTACTCCTTCAACTGGTATCAGAGCTCAGATCGAGGCTCAGGGCAGCACTGCAAGAAGCTAGAGTCACCTGCTTAGATTGGAGTGAGATTCGACAGGCGTAGATGCGGCCCCAAATCCTGTGGGAAAGCCGGAAGTGCTCGGTGTTCTCAGAATTTCATTCTGAGGTCATCTCGGCCACCGTTCGGCTTCGACAAAGTTCTGCGCAGGCCATTTTTGAGGATATCGACACTCCCAGAGTGTTGATTTGTGGTTGTCTACACATCGAAGGACGGCTGACAGTTCTTGGAGGCGTGTCACATACGACACGGGCACATCTACACACAGACTGTAGGCGACATCCACTAGTTCATCAGTTAGCTTGTGTTTGTTGCTTGATATTCCAGATTTCATCCTGACATTGCATGTACTTCCACATGGGATGTATTGTCAGAGATGATGTATGTCTGTTGAGGGTTTGCTGGCTATGAGTCACGCAGTAAACAACCACCACAGCGGTTACAGCATACAGTGGGAAATTTGTGGATGTATGACTTTGTGAGAAGCCTATGCGCAGGCCATTTTTGACTACGTGGTCTCAGCAGGTGCAGATCCGACTCTGCAAATTTGGGGTTTTCGGCCTACTGCAGGTGCTGAGGATATCGACACTCCCAGAGTGTTGATTTGTGGTTGTCTACACATCGAAGGACGGCTGACAGTTCTTGGAGGCGTGTCACATACGACACGGGCACATCTACACACAGACTGTAGGCGACATCCACTAGTTCATCAGGTAGCTTGTGTTTGTTGCTTGATATTCCAGATTTCATCCTGACATTGCATGTACTTCCACATGGGATGTATTGTCAGAGATGATGTATGTCTGTTGAGGGTTTGCTGGCTATGAGTCACGCAGTAAACAACCACCACAGCGGTTACAGCATACAGTGGGAAATTTGTGGATGTATGACTTTGTGAGAAGCCTATGTACTGTCAGATTTACTGCAGCCTTTGTTGAGGGTCGAGTGAGGTTTTATTGAGCTGGGGGATTCTCGAATGTTGAGATCCTTTCGGTGATACAGGTCTTGGAGCGATCCCTCGAGCACCCTTGATAGGCAGCTAGGATGTATTGACTGTGAGTTAGACAGTTGGGATTGGATCTTTGCTTTACTTCCGTTGAGGCATTGTCACAGTCTATGCTTACAGGACAGTGACAGGACAGTGACAGACAGTACAGGTGCAGGACAGGTTTACCCACAGCTTACAGTGTTAGAGAGACAGTGGTTTTTTGAGCTGTTTTTGGTCTGTTTTTTGAGTACACCAGAGCCATTCTACAAAGGAGACTCTGCCAAAATTTATGCAGAATCTGAAGCTTTCTTGGTTCATTTGACAGGTTGATATTGGTTTAGAGGTCAGTTTACAGGGGAAACTCTGCCGAATTTTTCCCAGGAAAGTAAACTACTGTGAAGTGTAGCTATGGCTGGATCACAGGACACTGCTCTTTACAATATCAAGAAGCTGGATGGAACCAATTTCCCATTGTGGAAGAAGCAGATTTGGCACGTGTTGGTACAAAAGATGCAGATAAAACCTATAAAGCTCAAGGGGATAAAACCAAAAGATATGGACGGAGATGAATGGAGCGAAATGGATGAATTGACACTTTCTATCATTATGCTGGCTTTGGCAGAAAGCGTTTACTTCTATGTAGCAGACGAGATGTCGGCTTATCAAGCATGGTTAAAGCTGAGTGATCTTTATGAGAAGCAGAGTGCAGCTTCACAGGTATACTGGCTTAAGAAGCTTGTTGACTTGAAGATGAAAGAAGGGACACCTATGTCCAATCATCTAAATGAATTCAACACAATCTATAGTCAGTTGTCAACTCAAGGTGTCAAGTTTGATGAACCTCTTAGAGCGATGTTCCTGTTGATCACATTGCCGGAAAGTTGGGACACTTTTCGCACAGCTTTGAGTAATTCTGCACCTCCAGATGGTTTGAACATAGCAGGTGTAGAAGGAAGTCTGCTTACTAAAGAAACCAATAGAAAGACAATGGACAAAGGCAAAGGAACAACCTTAGTTGTCAGGGGAAGGACCAAAGAAAAGTACAAAGGTGGAAAGAGGAATCGGTCTCGTAGCAAGTCCCGCAGTGCTAAAGGCAAGAGTGACATAGAATGCTACCATTGTGGCAAGAAGGGTCACATGAAAAGAGACTACAGAGAATGGAAAGCAGAAAAAGGCAAAGAGAAAGCTGAAGACCATGGTGAGAAGAACAAGTCCTCAGTGAAGATTCAAGAAATAAATGTGACAAACACTGTTGCAGAGGATGACAGTCTAGTGTCAGGAGACATCTACTTCTTGAAGAATACATTGGACTGAGCTCTTCTTACAGCATCTGATGGAAATGCACTGAGTGACTGGATTATAGACTCAGGGGCATCACTTCATGTGTCTCCAAACAAGGAGTGGTTTACCTCTTATGTGACCACTAAAGATCATGTTCGGCTAGGCAATGGGCAGACGTGAGATCTTAGGTGTTGGAGATGTTCAATTGAAGTTTCAGAATGGATCTTCTTTCACGCTGAAGAATGTGAGACATGTTCCCGCAATTACAAAGAGCTTGATCAGCACAGGTTTACATGATGATGCTGGCTACGTCACCACTTTTGGACAGAACATGTGGAGGATATCCAAGGGTTCTATGACAGTAGCACATGGAGTAAAGTCTGGAGGACTTTACATGATTTATGTATCAAATGTCTCTAAAAATGTAATCAATGTAACAGAGCAGCCGAACGTTTCTTTGTGGCATAGCCGGTTAGGACATATGTCCAAGAAGGGAATGGAAATCTTGTCTCATTCTGGTTGTTTTCCTGGCTTTTCATTTAATGATTTTGAATTCTGTGAACATTGTCTGTATGGTAAGCAAACACAGCAGCCACATAAGCATAGAAGCAGTAGAAGAGATACACAGTTGGCACTTGTTCATAGTGATTTGTGTGGACCTATGCCTAACCTATCTCTAGGGGGAGCTTCTTACTTTATGACATTTATAGATGATTACTCGAGGAATGTATGGGTTTACTTTCTCAAGCACAAGGATGAAGCGTTTAGTGTTTTCAAAACGTTTGTGACACTTGTGGAGAATCAGAGTGGCAAGAAGCTTAAATGCTTACGCACTGACAATGGTGGAGAGTATGTTTCAAAGGCCTTTCAAGACTTTTGTGAGTCAAAAGGTATAAAATGTGAACTTACTGCTCCTTACAATCCTCCTCAAAATGGTGTTGCTAAGAGGATGAATAGGACCATACAAGAGAAGGTCATAAGTATGTTGTCTAATGCACAGCTGCCAAATGGGTTTTGGGCTGAAGCTGTATCAACAGCTGTTCATCTTGTAAATAGATCTCCTAGAAAGGTTTTGCAGAAGGATTCAGTGCCAGAGATGGTATGGTCAGGCAAAATTCCCTCATACAAGCATCTCAGAGTCTTTGGCTGTGAGGCATATACTCACGTTCCAAAGGAATTTAGGAACAAACTTGAGCCAAAGAGTAGAAAGTGCATCTTTCTAGGCTATGGTAATTCTGGTGAGATGGGGTACAGACTTTGGGATCCCGAATCCAAAAAGGTTATCCGCAGCAATGATGTTCACTTTAATGAATGCAAATATCATTCTAAACTAGAGAGGGTTGAGGAGATTAGAAGAGTTGTCTTCCAAGAAGATGGACCTGCACGTGCAAGACAAAATGTCAGGGCTCAAGAGGAGCAAGGACAGGATAGATTGGAACCATAGGTTGTGGCTGAGCCTGAGCCACCTATTGTGCGTAGATCTGGACGTGTCACGCGACCTCCTGATAGGTTTGTTCCATCTATGAACTATGTCATGTTGACTGATTGCAATGAGCCTTCATGTTACAAGGAAGCAGTGCAAATGAAGGACTCCGGGAATTGGCAATTGGCCATGCAGTCAGAGATGATAGCTTTGCATAAAAACAAGACATGGAAGTTAGTTAAATTACCACAGGGCAAAAAGGCTCTACCTTGTAAATGGGTTTACAGGTATAAGATCACCGCTCATGATAGTCAGCCAAAGTACAAAGCAAGGCTTGTTGCCAAGGGATTTAAGCAAGAACAAGGCATTGACTTTGATGAAGTCTTCTCTCCGGTGGTCAAGATGACTACATTGAGATGCTTTCTTGCATTGGTTGCCATATTAGATTTGGTGTTGCACCAAATGGATGTCAAGATAGCGTTCTTGCATGGTGATTTAGATGTGGAAATTTACATGCAGCAGCCAGAAGGGTTTGTTGAGAAAGGCAAGGAAGATTGGGTATGCCAGTTGTTAAAGAGTCTTTATGGCTTAAAACAATCATTGAGGGCATGGTACCATAAATTCCACAAGTTTATGCTTTCTCAAGGCTACAAACGTAGTGAGTTCGATCACTGTCTATATACAAAGAAGGCTAAGGATGGTAGTTGGCTGATCCTTATTTTGTATGTGGATGACATGTTGATTGCTGGCAAGCACTTGGAAGAAATTTCAGCTTTGAAGTCAAAGATGGCAAAATCGTTTGACATGAAAGACATGGGTGAGGCAAGTCATATACTTGGTATGCGCATTGAGAGAGACAGATCAAAGAAGTTGATTTGGTTATCTCAAACAGAGTATATTGACAAGGTTTTGCAACGTTTCAATATGGAGAAGGGAAAGGCATTCAATGTTCCATTTCCACCATATGTGAAACTTAGCAAACAAGATTTTCATGTGTCTGAGGAAGAACGGGCTGAAATGGATAAGATTCCATATGCGTCTGCAGTGGGTAGTTTAATGTATGCAATGATTGCTACTCGCCCAGACATTGCATTTGCAGTGGGAGTAGTAAGTCGATACATTTCAAACCCAGGCAAGAAACATTGGGAGGCAGTGAAAGGAATATTGAGATACCTGAAAGCTACAAAGAGTATGCGTATATGCTATGGGAGTCAAGAGCTAAGTGTAAAGGGTTTTACAGACTCAGATTATGCAGGTGACTTAGACAACCGAAGGTCTACGTCAGGGTATGTCTTTACATTGGTTGGTGGAGCAGTATCATGGAGTTCTAGATTACAAGATTGTGTTACTCAGTCTACTACAGAGGCTGAATATGTTGTAGCATCAGAGGCATGCAAAGAATCAATTTGGCTTAATCGACTAGTAACAGATTTGGGAATCAAAGAAGAGATGACTGTGTTATATTGCGATAGTCAAAGTGCTATACAATTGGCTCGCAATCCAGTTTATCACTCAAAGACAAAGCATGTGGATGTGAAGTATCATTTCATCAGGGAAATGCTCGAGGATAAGCAACTTCAGCTTGTCAAAGTTCACACCACAGAAAATCCTGCTGATCTACTTACAAAAGGACTTTCGGAACTCAGAGAGCTTTGCGCATTTTCGCAAGCAGTTAGGTGTAGGATAGTACATCACTTCTCTACATCTCTTGTATATTAGCTTGTATAGTAGCTTCTCTCACACTTAAAGTACCACATTGGACTTTAAGTGGGAGGTTGTTGGGGCATAAAGCCCAATGTGGTTGCCCACGTAAGTGGGCGGGCCGCCAGGTATGTACACATATTCTTTTGTAAAAACCTAATAAGAACTCACTATGCTCTACACATTACAGTAGAGCGAGTTCACCATATCATCGTGCTCTTCTTCTCGCACTCTCTCGCGTCGCACTTCCGCTCATACTCCTTCAACCTTTTCTCATATTGCCAGCGTAAATGCCATCTATATCACGGGAAAGGTTGGCCTCAACAACATTAACCTGTAGATCTGACTGGGCCGCAACTATATTGAAGAGCATGCAGTTGCCATGGCCGCTGACTTCAGGTACAAGTCTTGCATGTAAGGTTGTCCAACCGCCAAAGAAACCACGGTGGATGCGGGTGCTACTAGCTCTCAGCTATATCGCGGGAAAGGTTGGCCTCAACAACAACCTGTAGATCTGGCTGGGCCACAATAAGTGGGTGTTCTCCTAAGCGAGGAAATGCGAAGGAGAAGCACAGGAGAATCATCAAGTGTTGCTCTGTCAGTGGAAACAAGAGGAAGGCCTAAGGAGAGGTTCAACCAAAAGGTTCATGATCACTCAAGGCAGAGCAAGTCACGCACAAAGTCAGCTCTTGAATGTTGGAACTGCAGCAAGAAGGGCCACGTCAAGAAGGATTGCTGGTCCAAGAAGAAGAACGAGTCGGAGTCTCAAGACAACAAGCCAACATTGGAGGCCAATGTCGCAGGTAAAGTGGAGCAAGATGCTCTAATTCTCTCATTAGACAATGTGTCTAATTCCTGGATAGTAGATTCCAGAGCTTCATTCCATGCGTCCCCACACAAGCAACATTTCCAAGATTACAGCAAAGGTAATTTTGGGTATGTATACTTGGGAGATGATGAAACTTGAGAAATTGTCGGCAAAGGTACAGTTTGTGTCAAAACTGCTAACGGAAATGAATGGAAGCTTAAAGATGTTAGGCATGTTCCTTCTCTTTGCAAAAATTTGATCTCTACAAGACAATTGGACGATGAAGGTCACAACATTGCATTCGGAAGCAAACGGTGGAAGATCTCAAAGGGATCTTTAGTGGTTGCCAAGGGAGAAAAAGTCAGTACACTTTACTTGTGTACTGTTAGCATGCAATCTTCAACTTGTGCAATAGCTATGGAAGTCGATAGTGCGATGTGGCACTATCGGCTTGGGCATATGAGTGCCAAAGGAATGCAAATCCTTCAAACAAAGAAGCTTCTACCAGGTTTGAAAGAAGTGGACTTAGAGTTCTGTGAAGACTGTGTTTATGGTAAACAAAAGAGGGTAAAATTTCAAAAATGAGGAAATGAAAGAAAAATAAAAAACTTGAGCTGGTTCATTCTGATGTTTGGGGTTTTGCAAGTACACCATCACTTGGTGGCTCATTGTACTATGTAACATTCATAGACAATGCGAAAACATGGGTTTATGTAATGAAGAATAAATCCAATGTGTTTTCCATATTTCAAAGGTGGAAATCCTTTGTGGAAAATGAAACATGTACTAAGGTTAAATGCCTCAGATCCGACAATGGAGGCGAATATTGTAGCCAAGCTTTTGAAAGCTTTTGTGCTAGCAATGGCATTTGGAAGCAAAGAATAACCCCAAGGACACCTCAAAAACATGGCATTTCCAAAAGGATGAACAAAACAATCATGGAGTGAGCACAAAGCATGCGGCTACATGCAGGCCTACCGCTTGAGCTTTGGGCGGAAGCTATAAGTACGTCTATGTAGTTAATCAACCGGTCACCCTCAATGGAATTGGATGGGGGAGTTCCAAAAGAGGCATGGACGGGTAAACCAGTGAATTATGCATTTCTCAAAGTGTTCGGGTGTGAGGATTTCATGCACATAGATAGAAGCCTAAGATCAAAGCTAGATGCAAAGTCCAAAAAGTGTTTCTTCATTGGCTATGGAGAAGGTGACTTTGGGTATCGCCTATGGAATCCTGAAGATGGTAAAATCTTAAGGAGTAGGGATGTAATTTTTAACGAAAAAAATATGTACAAAGATTTCTTGGAAAGAAAACAAACAAAAGAAACAGGTGATGAGTACATGGAGCTTGAGGACGGTGAAGACTCAAGGATTGAAGAAGGTAGACACATTGAGGATGGCAACACAACAAATTGACTTTTAGATCGTTGACTACTTCCTATAAATTTTATAACTGTTGTTATGTTTTCTTTTACTGTAGATTCTTGGCATTCTTGGTATCAAAGGGTATCTTACCAACCGTGCCATTTTTGGCAAGACAGTGGACTCAGATGGCAACTCAGGATGCTTGCATGTACCCCCCTGGTATGCACAACTTGACTCCATGGAAGATAGACAATTGCCCATGGTGGATAGATATGGAGAGAGGTCGTGTTCTAAGCCGTAAGATAGAGCTACATAAGGCAATTTCAAAGCATGATGTGATGAACAATGTTCCACCAAGAAGAGAAGAGGAGAGTCATGCAGGTATACTTTACTCTTCTACATAGTACTATATGTTAAATTGCATAGTATGTCAACCGGATGTGTTTTGATTAAGTGCCAAGCACTTCCCGCAAGGGGAAGGAGCCGCTTGTTGTTATGATCATAGAGGAGGATGTGGAGCTAGAGCCAGGTAAACAATCTAGATCTTTATTAATGCTTTTCTTCTAAATGCTTCATTTATGGCTCATTATAATTCATCTAAATGCTTCAGTTGCTCTTGGCACAATTGTGGTTAGAAAGAGTATCTCTTTTGTCTATATTATGGAATCTCCTCCACATTCTTTATCTACTTCTATTGGCTCATGATGCATGGCCATAGTCGGGGACTACATTTCCATAGCTGCAAACTTTAGGGAGGTGTAAACATTTCCATAACTGCAAACTTGTCTGCAATCCCGCATGGACTATTGTTCATGAGCACCTCACACGGGCACGCTCAGAGAGTATTTTGTACACCCGTGGAGGAAGAGGTGTTGCATGGGCCGCTAATTTTATTTTCTTGGATCTTCCCTTTGGTGGGTCCCATTTGGCCTCCACTATTCTGCCTCGATGGGACATTTGCACTGAGGATCATGTATGTGCCGGATTTTAGTTGGCATTCTCGACATTGGCGGATGACGGGTGATTGTTAATCATGGTATCTATGGCAAGTGTGCGTTTTTTATGTTCATGCAATAGATTCATAGTATTTGTTGATTGTCTTTGATAGTTACTTTTATCAATAGGAGAGGCCATTGGTTGGGTGGAGAGATTTTGTTGTGCTTCTCAGATGGTTATTCATCAACGCAATTGTAGTGCTCCATCATGGAGCATATGGATATTTTGAGAGTCTTGGTGGTCGTGTTGAGGTGATACATTTGTTTCCACGTCAATATCTATCTATTTTCTCTTGTTGCTTACTCTCATACAATCACTTGCTATGCAGTGTCATTGCTCTCTCCTCTTTATGGTTCACAGAGTAGGTATGTGTCCACCTTGCCTCATAGCAGAGAGAATTTCCATGTTCTCTCACCTTGGTATGCAGTCTTCGGATTGTTTCATGATGCATCACCTTCCAGAGCTCTCCCAGGCTAGATCATCTTTGGGGAACTTTTGCGGGGTGGATTACAACGGAGCCATTCCTTCATTGCATGTTTTGTAGAGATGCTTTGTGGATGCGGGGGCACTTGTTTAGAGCTCGTTTGTGGAACAAATCCTGCTCTTGTAGCTTGCATAGCATCGAAACGGGCATGTGCTGCGATAGACATTGATGAGCCACTCATTTTAGGATATGTGCTACCATCGCTCCGTCCTAAAAAATGGAGTTGGGAGGAGGTCTCCTCATCTCTAGATATTGATGATGAGGGTGACATGCCTTTGCTTGTCAATCCCTATGAAGACTAGTGAGCCACACCTCTTACTATGACATTAACATTGCTCTCATGTTTTTTTATCACCTGTTTTGTGCTAGTGCTAATATATATGAATTGAAGACATTGCTTTGATGTTTCACTTTTTGTTTTTCTTTCAAGTTTAAATATTGCCTTGACATTTGTTTTTGTTGCATGGATGTGTACTTCCGGTCTATGCAGAGGGGATGGCTAGAACCGTGGCGTTGGATAAACATGTTAGAATGATTTTATCCTTGAGAGGCATCGAGGGTGCAGTGTCTTCATCGATGATGGGTGTGGCTCATCATAAGGACTATGGAATCACATTGAATATTTAAAAAAACACACATTTATGTCTTGCTATGTATACATGGATCCTGTCTTGTTTTGATATAAACTTTTCTAAGTGGATGTGCAAGTTTTGGGTTGTATGTACATTGTGGATGGTTTTGATTAAGATTTGAAATCCTCAGGTGAGGTGCCCTAAAGGGTTATGTTTTTTTTTTTTTGAGATATTGCTCCATGTACGAAGGAAACTCTGTCCAATTTTTTTCAAAGCTAGTATGTATTTTTTGGTTCTAATGTGGTCAAGATGTGACTTCCATAGTTATTGTATTTTTGGAGATATTGCTCGATGTACATTGGGAACTCTATCTATTTTTCAAAAACTAGTATGTATGTTTTACTTACATGTATGTTTTGCATGTATGGTGGGAAAAACTAGTATACATGTTTTGCTTACATCCTCAAGTGATGTGTCCCAAAGTTATGGTTGTAGGCATTGACAATAAGCAGGATTTAGCTTTTTTGAGAAATTTGAATGTATAAATTTGTCTTTCTTTTTTTAAGATTTGTGGATGGATTTGATTAAGTTTTGAAACCCTCTTGTGAGGTGCCCTCAAGGGTTATGGTATTTTTTGAGATACTATTCCATGTAGAAAGAGAACTCTGTCCAAAATGTTCAAACCTACTATCTTTCTTTTTGTTCTATTATAGTATGTATGTTTTGTTGGGCTCCTCAAGTGATGTGTCCCAAAGAGTCATGGTACTTTTTAATGTGGTTCTTTTAATGTGGTACATCAGCATAGATAGCACCACCAATGTAGATATTTGCTCGAGTTTTCCTTTGCTCCAATAAGTTTTGCTCGGGTTACGGTAGGACTCTATATGTGGCCCTCCCCCATCGCAAGGGTAGGTTCCACATGGTGGGAGTGGGGCCCACCAAGTGGAACCGTACTGCCCACCAAGTATAGTAGTAATATGTACGTGTTCTTAAATGTATTGCAAATGGTTCAAAAAAGGGGGACACAAGATGTCAAAAGTTACTTAGTGTATCAAAAATATACGATATCCACATGCCATACAAGTGAGATTAATTTTCTTCTAAAAGTTAAAAAACTAAGTAATGCTTAGTACTCCAATGTTAGGGTTAAAATACCCCTAACTGTCAACAATAATATTTTTGGTGAGTTATACAACCTTGTTGAGAAAGAGATTATCTTCAAGGAAATTTGACCTGTCATGCATAAATGAAAAGTTGTCCATTGATGTTTGTTCAAATCCATGTAGAATTGTACCTGTCAAACTTATGGGTCCAACAATGAATTAGGAAGCGAGTCAATAAATTTACTCCAATTGTTAGGGTTATATAGCCCATATCTTGATAGAAATTGCTTGGTTACAATCAAGATAAACTACAAGGTGAGTCATTATGAATACTCCAATTGTTAGGGTTACATAACCCATACCTTGACAAAAACCGCTTGTTTAAAGTCAAGATACACTGGAGCAAGTACATTATTATCTATGATATTGTTTTAATGCAATTTCCTTGTATGGTCCTAGTCTACTAACCAAGGACTAGACAGGAGACAAGACTGTGTGTGTTTAGGTTTGAAATTCCCGACATATATATGACCCATACAAGATCAATAGTTTAAAACAATAATTATTGTTGAACCGTAATAGTGTGCACTAATCCCTAGGCAAGCACTAAGCTTAGTCTAGGAGAATTCAAGGGTTTCTTAGGAGGAGACACAAAGGGGCATGAGGAACTTATAAATGAAGGCTTTTATGTTGTAATCATGGTAATTCAATGAATGAGTATATGTCTCTCTCTCTCTCTCTCTCTCTCTCTCTCTCTCTCTCTCTCTCTCTCTCTCTCTCTCTCTCTCTCTCTCTCTCTCTCTCTCTCTCGCTCTCTCTCTCTCTCTCTCTCATCTTCTCCCTCACGTTCTCTTTCTAACTGCCACCTCTCTCCCCCTTCTGCACATGACGATCATGTTGTGTGTGTATCTATCTAGACATGGGAACGTTTTCAAAGCACCATGGAGGAGATGGCAAGGTGGTTACCTCAAGGCTTTGAGGGCTTGTTATCGGAGAGGCTACTCGTGTTGGTGTTCGACTTTTGCACAGGCAAAAGAGGTAAGTTTACTTGCATGTTGGGGGGTATTGAACCCACGTCATACTGATAAAGACTAAGCACAACCGCTCACGTAATTGCATTGACTGCCCTCAGTCTGCATTCAACACAAAGTATTCTATGTTTTTTTTGTGAATGCCGCATAAAAATGACTGCAAGGAGGCTCTTGGTTGCAACACGAGAAAAAGGTAATGTATTGAACACAAGACACATTGTACATTGTGCTGACAACCAACAGGTTAACACCATCGCATGTATATCATGGCATGTTTAACAATTAATAATTTTTGCATTTTATATGAGCGCTGCATAATGGGGCCAAGCACAAGGAAGCAATTGTTTGAAACATTTCTACCTAGCACGAATGTGGAAACCCTGTGATTTTGAATGCAGTCAAGTATAAGTCGTTCCCCTTCACTTGACCAAGGCATTAGTGCAATGAATAAGCACCGAGGTCGCCAAATGGGTGCAGTCAATCATCATTCAACTGCCATTTTCATGCTCATAGTTAAAACACACGTAATGGATGCCTTAATGTTAAACCAATAATTATCATTGTTTATTTTTAAGAGGCAATTCCCATGCTATTGCGACGATGATAAAGAAGAAGCTATATGTGTATGAAAGTTGTTAGCAGGACATGCTTTGCATTTTTTGTGGCAAAAGTGACCACAAATGGCAGAAGTGCTGCAATAAGCCATCTTTGCAATGTGACCATGAAGATCAAAAATCATGCCATTTCTCACTAACTCTTTTGGAGCAATATTACATTCTCAAACATGACATTGTCCACAACAAATTGCATAAACCCAAGGCATGGGTTAACGATTTTGTTGATACATTGGAAAGAGCATATGTATGGTTTTGCAAGTATGATGACAACATTGCTCATAGTCATAGGCATTTGAACTTACTAAAGGAGTTGCAAGAAAATGGAAATCATTTGCATGAGTTGCTTCATAATTGAAGATTTATTAAAAAAAGTATTGAGAGCATGGCATATTATAGCTGGAGAGGGGGTAGACGATTACTCAAGTAACGATGATGACCATAATGAACATGGGAATGGTAGGAAAAGGATGGAGATTGGAGTGAAGAGAGAGGACCCTATGAGCCAAGAGAGCCAAGGACATCCCCGAGTAGCCCCATACTCACATCCAAGCACCATTAGCCAAAGCATTGTGGGTCAAATTCCATCTATTTTTTATGGATAATTGCATAACTTGATGTCATAAATGATGAGGACATGGATTTGTTTGTTGATCATCATGAGATGGATCAAGAAATCAATGTTTGCAACTATAAAGTAAATGAATTATTTGATGAACTTTGTGATGAAAAACTGAAGAAAAATCATGATGAAAATGATCTCTCACTTCTTGAGAGTGTAAAAAATGATGTCATCGAAACTTTTGTAAATTCTCTTGCATTGGAAGAAGATTTAATGTCTCACATGAAATTGAAGTAGTGACTAAACAAAATGAGATGCTTCATGATGAAATCTTCCAGCAACAAAATGTAGTGTGTGCAAAGCAACCTACAAATTGAAGCCAAAGCACACACTGTTTTTGACGAAGTGTGTGTCAAAGCAAAGGATTTTTTGTTGAAGAATGTTGATACTTGTTTGGCAAAAAATGAAGCTTATTTTGAAGCCATTGGCTCAATGATGGAATCCACTCAATGGAGAGGGAAGTTTCTCATTACTTTATGGTATAACTTTGTTTTGTATGAACTCTCATGGATGATGATTTACTTGATGGGTTCCTAGCCTTGGCATGTTGCCAATAAATGGTGCACTTGTATTCACACTCTTGGTGAGAAGGCACATTACACCCGGTTTGGTGATTGTAATGCAATGTTTAGCTTTAGAAAGTGTATTTGTGCATCTTGGATTAAGTTCCAAGCATTGTACTTTGCATTTTCTAAATGCTTGGGGGGGGAAACAGTGGTGTCTCATGGTCTATCATGTTGTATATGTGTACCTTGGAGTAGACTCTAGGCACTGCACTTTGCATCATGGTATTCTATGAGCACTGAGCTTTTGAAACAAGGGATTTTGTGGGATTCAAGTCCAATTTTTGGAAAATTCTCCCATTGGGTGTGCCAAGTGTTGAACCATAATAGTGTGTACTAATTCCTAGGGCAAGCACTAAGTTCTAGGAGAATTCAGGAGGCACCAAGGGGCATGGGAAACTTACAAATGAAGGCTTTTATGTTGTAGTCATGGAATCTCAATGAATGAGTAAATATTATGTATTTTCGTGTGTCTCTCTCTCTCTTTCACGTATTCTCCCTCACGTTCTCTCTCTAATCGCAACCTCTCTCCCCCTTCTACAAATTATAATTGAATTCTCATCAATACTTTATTACAAGATCCAAGTGTAAAACATGATATCCCTTTGTAATGAGAAACTACAAGGTATAAGAGTGTAGTCCATTGAAAAAGTAGTTGTTGATCCTAGTTAAGCAATAGAGTCCAACTGCTACCTGTCACCATCCAAATGAGACAAGTAGCTAGAACTTAACATGTCTTTCATGGGAAGATAGGTGTCAACACTAAACTTTGGTTGTTATCCTTGTCACATCAACATAGAATCACCAAATCATTCATCCTTGAGACACAATATAAATCAATTTATAACAATGCAATGTAATTCCAAGCCATGTGTGTATCAAATGTTGGAAGTGATAAAGTCAATGCTACCAAAAGGAGCTCCAATGCCACCAACCAAGGCAACAAGTCTTAGGACTAAGTGTCCTACTTTAGTACATCTTAAAGATTGTGGGTTCAACCACTTTTTATCCTCTATAGTACCATTTCAAAATCCTATGTATATGAGAGAGAGAGAGAGAGAGAGAGAGAGAGAGAGAGAGAAATTATGTAAAAAATTGACCAGAGTTTCATTTGCAAATTGGACTAATTTTCAAAAATAACCATATCTCTCCCTCGAGAGATACCTCAAATGAGGATTAGAAAACATATATGCATAGTACAATTAAATTTTCATGGGGCTCTACTTGGTGTCTCTATGCCACCAATATCATGCCATTCACAACTTTCCACATTAAAAAGTAAGCAATAGCTCCCAAATCCCCATTTTCCTACCATACTCAAAGTATTCAAAAGAACAATGAATGTGTGTGTGCACGCATGCATACGTGTGTGTGTGTGTGTGTGTGTGTGTGTGTGGTGTGTGTGTGTGTGTGTGTGTGTGTGTGTGTGTGTGTGTGTGTGTGTGTGTGTGTGTGTGTGTGTGTGTGTGTGTGTGTGTGTGTGTGTGTGTGTGTGTGTAGCTGTTTTACCATAAATAATATGACATAATTGAACTTTTTACATTCAAAAGACAGCTGGCTTTAGAAGAAATGAAATGATAAGTACAAAAACAACTCAGTCTTAGAATTATTTTTGTACAGTGTTTGTAAGAATGAGGCCTCATTCCAGTAAACAAAGTAGCAGAAGAACTTCCCAAGTGGTAAGATAATGTGTAATCCAGTGTAGGATAGCTTGCCAAAGCTAAAGAAAACCTTCCAAGACAAGATAGAGTCCTTACCTACATCCATCCAAACAAGACAACAGATATGCTAGCATTGAATGTGTTTTACAGGTATCAATGGACTATACCAGTTGTTATCCATGTCGATCTTACAAACGTTTTTCAACTTTTTACAAGCTCAGTCCATAGTAGATGTTTTATAAAAAAGGAACCCAAAGATTTATAGAAGAATTTTACATCATTTTGATTAGAAGGCCATTACCCCTTCTAATCCAAGTATCAGAATCCCCTCCTTTTTCTTCAATCACAGATCATTTTTTTATGAAAGCACCAATTAGTGCAATAAATTTTTTATTTATTTTTAATTCTTTTAAAGTTTCAATCCAGCCATAGGCTAGTTCAATGATTGTTTTTTAAGTAAAGTAATTAGGCCCATCAAGTTATCAGAACTCACCAATTTTGTAGGTTTACTTACCTTATACCGCATAATGGCCAGCCAAGGTGGCAAGAAGACCTTGCTGAAACTAAATAAGAACACGAGTTTTTCCTCTTTTTTCAAAAGAAACTCTTATGCTATATAATATGCAATTCCCTATGTGAGTACAAACAGGAAATCCTTGTAGAGCTTTCATTATGACGGATTATAGCCATTTAACTAGTACCCAAAAAGAAGTGGTGTTACAAAAGAACCATCTGACCCCCATAAGCATCAGGTTCAAGCCCTACTTTCACCATAAACTATAAGATCATAAAGTCTAAGTAACAATCGAAAGGTAGTGCATATTTAGGGAACAGTCATAGAAGCTGTAATGGAATGCAGAAATGCCGACCTCCCATATCATAGTGGTGCAAAAAGCATTGTACAATGGTAAACCCTCTTTATGTTCAAAAAGTTCCTCCTAAGCAACAATTGGCAGTAACCAAGCAATAACCAAGTAAACGAGAACACTAAACGCTAGTGAGCCAGTAAAAAGAGCAGAAAGTATTGCCATTTTTACTGGTTATAAATCCATGTTTTAGAAAAAGTAACAGCATGCTACCTGGCCCCAATATAAGTTCATTATTGGTGTATGGAGGATGGAGAAACACCCCTTTTTAAGCTTACCATCAATAAGATAACACACAGTTAAACCAGTCATAGAGTAAAAGTCATGCGGTACGGCACCAGCAGACCTTTAGTAATTCTAAAGGGCCAAGTCCCATAGTGGAGACTCAACCAATCGAAGATTTTATAGGGATGAGCGACAAATAGGTTAGAAATTTTTTATGTATCATAGTGTGTGTGTGTTTGTGTGTGTGTACCCACCCTATCCCAGGCACCAAACACAATGAGTCACTAGTAGGCCCATTGTGAATGGGCCTACTATCTTATTAGAGAAATGAGATTTTCTCGGTTAAAGTGTAACCCAGGCCAGTCATGCTGAGTAAGAGATTGTAAAATTATGTTTAGAATCTGGTTTCTGTTAAAACCATTATGGCAATACTTCTTTGTTAGTAGTTTAATATCTTCCCAAGCAAGGAAATAGTCGAAAGAGGAGTAGCAGATTAAATACAGTAGGCTGATACAAGTGCTAATAGCAGCCTTGTGAGGCCTATTGCTATTATTTTTAATGAACTCCACAAGTGGTAGTTTTAGGAGATCCCTTTTCCATACATACCTTAGGTCATACCCTCCAACATAAGGAATATGAAGAGAGATAGAAAGATTAAACAATTGTACCAAAGTGAAAAAAACCCCATTGGGTGTTATGAGTTTATGTAAAGAAGTAGGTTCAATCCTTAAGCAGTGAATAAATCACGCAAATCTCTTTAAGGAAGGCTTTATTGTTGATGCTTAACAAGTCATCCATATACATGTAGGTATATCCAAACTCCGAAAGCTTATCCTTGATATGATCCATGGCATTGAGAAACCATTTGTATTCGAAGAAAGCGAGGTAAATATTACACATAAGTGGAGAACATGAGAACCCCATGGGGATGCCCAGGAATTGGTTAAAACATAGACTACCAGAAATAATAGTACAGTTATTAAGCAACCATGAGATGCAAAGGCAAAGCTTCTCTTCGTTGAAGTGTAAGAGGTGTACAGAGTACGATTTTTTAATCCACCTGGATTTTTTGGAGAGAGAGAGAGAGAGAGAGAGAGAGAGAGAGAGAGAGAGAGAGAGAGAGAGAGATGTAAAAAAGATACTTTTTTCTGGCATTAGAGAAGGCCATTTTAATCACCTGGCTAAAACATTCTTAAGGCCAGGATCCCCGTCAAGGGGGGTAGCATTGTGTGATATCTCCTGAAAAAATGTGGAAGATTTGTTTTAGTAGTTTAAGAGAGACCTCAGTGGAATTTTTTGTTCACTAGAAGGGGTTGTACTGAAATTGTAGGAAGTCATGGCAGATTTTTTTTTTAGTGGCACAAATAAGTTCTTACTCAGCTAAAACTAATTCAAGGCACAGTGTGATATCCTTAGTGATATTAGTAAAGATACCATTAGAAGCGTCAGATATCCATCTGAAATTATGCTTATGTAATGTTATAGGTGGGAAATAGTACATGTAATTTAGTGTCACGTATGCAATAACCCAAATTCCCTAAGTGTCTAGAGATGCTACTGGTAACTGTTTGTAATGAGGAGTTAATTATAATGAATTCTTTCCCAGAGACTCGATCACGGGCAGCATTCCATGAGAGGTTTTTTCAAATAAGAGTGGGACAACTAGAGCTTTTATCAAGCCCGACTATAAACCATTTGTTAGAGATTTTTTGAAAATAAAGAGCAAGCTGTGATGTTAGCTAAGAGTTATCAGTGGATAACCATTTTCTAGGAATTTGTGATACTTTCTGAAAGAAGCATTCTTCCACCAACTTAGTTAAGACTAGTAGGACTGTCTTCTCCAATCGGAGATAACTGACAACATCAGTTAAGCAGCTTAGTACAGTCGATAAAGCGAGATAAGGGTTTTTGGGAGAGTTAGGTATGTGATTGAGCCCATTGGCCAAGAATTTTTGTATTTTTATATTCTCAATAATGCTAAGATCACAAGTAAAAATGTGCATACCATATGAATCAAAGTTCTTGCAGAATGTGGTAAATTGATGGAAAGAAAATTCGAGAATTGATGATGTTGAAGAAAATCATTACTATAAACCAAGTTTTTACCAGGTTGTTGATATATCCAACCAATGAGAACATTATCGAATAACTTGTGATTGCCAAAAAGTAAGTCAAAGCACTCACAAAAAAGAACTTTAGTTTGCATCCAATCAAGAAGTACATTGTGGAAGAGGCAGTGTACATAGATATAGTCAAGGTTAGGAGAAACTTTGATGAGAGTTCTTTGGCCGCAAGGGCTTGTAGTAACCTGCAAACCACCAAGGATCATAAGTCAAGAAAATTCCTGATGGGGGAGTTTTTTCCTCTTCCCCTAGTGTAGCTACTAGCCCTCCCTCGGCTGGAGGAAGAACAAGGAGTTAAAAAAGATGTAAAAGAGTTGGGGGTAGTAAGAGAATTGAGTCTATTCATACAAGGGGAAACATCCTCATCAATACATGGTTTAAGTAGGCTAGTGATGATCTTTACACCTTTGTAGTTAGCATAGGTAGTAAGGTAGATTCCTGGTTCATCAGATTTTAGCTCTTTCAAAATGTCCAGCATTAATCCACGAAATATGTTAAAGGCAATCTGAGCATTTACAATTGTTTAGCTTGGCCACCTAACCAAGAGCAAATAAGTGAGAGGTGAAAGTCCATTGGTTTTTCTAGGAAGAGTAGGTCAAGATGGTTGAGAATAAACCAAATGGCATGATCAAACCACATGGTGCTCGATTCACAAGAGGCTTTAGGGTCAAGAAACTTGATGGCACATTTAACATAGGGCCAAAAAACTTTCCAAATGGATTCAGTGTAGAAGTTCGGGTTACTTTTAGCAAACTCCATGTTCCCTTTAGTACGGATGTAGAGGCCAGTATTGGAAGGGCATTTAGAAATGTCAATGAGATTGAGGTTGAAGGGTGCTTTGATGAGCTCTCCTTTGTCAAGAAATTATACACCTTTTAAAATCTTGAGTCTACGGTCTTCAATAGTAGAGGCAAGGAGGTTGGCAAGGTACACTTAGGTTTCACTTATAATGGGTGCTAAGAAAGCTTTGTTGGGAAGAACTCAAAGCTGATGGTCTACACCAAAGGACTCGATTCCAATCTGTCTAACAGGTAAGAAAGGAAATACTTTAGAGATTTTTGGCACCGTTTCCAAGAGATTGGAGTCATTGAGGGAACAAAGATTACTCTGGAATTCTTTGACAGCTTCATGAGCAGCACTATCTCTACAAAAAATACCACCAATTTGAGGGATAGTTGGGGTAGCAGGTGTACAAATGAAGGATGGATTGAGGCCGCATAGGTTCCTTAAAAAGTTAGACAGGTCAGTCCCAGACAAAGAGAATAGGGCAAGTTCTTGTTGGTATTGTAAAGAGAGAATGGGAGTTGTGCAATGTACTAGGTGATCAAATTTACCCCTTCCTTGCAGTCCTTGTCTAAGGTAGCCAAAACTTTAACCCAATCATTAAAAGACAGCATGTGTAAGATAGACATTATCTTGTCTGAGGTAAGAGCCCAGTCATAAATTAGTTGAGAAGCATTCAAGCTGCTAATACATCTGATAACAAGAGATGTGGCTACGGAGAGGGTTCAGAGGTCAATTCCAATCCTTGAGAGATAGCAAGAGTCTGCAATATACCAAAAAAGTTAAGTGAGAATATACTTACTTACAGTAGTAAGTAATACATTCCTTGGCCTTTCTAGCAAGGAAGGATGTGGATCTAATTGCCAAGGCATTTTTTGGTTAATGGTCTTTGAGGTACAACTTAATCTCTTCAAGAATCTTTGTATGATTCTCAGGGTTGTGTTTTACACGCATGCGAGCTGCCATTATAAATGGTTTGTGGTCTTGAAAGGAAATATATTAACATGGATAGGATCAGTTACTGTAAGTTGGGCCTGCAAACCTTAAACCGGCAACATCAAAAACCATAATAGCCGTGAGCATGAGACTAGAAAAATAGTCTAAGAAGGACCACCTAACACCAGTCCATTAATCAAGGGATTATAGACTGTGGGTCCATCCTAGAGCTACATTTCAATCATAGTTTCCAAAGCCAACATCCCGGTTATCCAAAAAGAAAAAAACCTTATGTATAGAATGTGTGTGTAGCTATTTTACCATAAATAATATGACATAATTGAACTTTTAACATTGAAAAGACAGCTGGCTTTAGAAGAAATGAAATGATAAGTACAAAAACAACTCAGTCTTAGAATTATTTTTGTACAGTGTTTGTAAGAATGAGGCCTCATTCTAGTAAACAAAGTAGAAGAAGAACTTCCCAAGTAGTAAGATAACGTGTAATCCAATGTAGGATAGCTTGCCAAAGCTAAAGAAAACCTTCCAAGACAAGATAGTGTCCTTACCTGCATCCATCCAAACAAGACAATAGATATGTTTGCCTTAGATGTGTTTTACAGGTATCGATGGACTATACCAGTTGTTATCCATGTCGATCTTACAAACTTTTTTTCAACTTTTTACAAGCTCAGTCCATAGTAAATGTTTTATAAAAAAGGAACCCAAATATATTATAGAATAATTTTACATCATTCTGATAAGAAGGCCATTACCCCTTCTAATCCAAGTGTCAAAATCCCCCCCTTTTTCTTTAATCACATATCATTTTTTAACGAAAGCACCAATTAGTGCAGTAAATTTTAACTATTTTTTTAATCTTTTCAAAAGTTCCAATCCAGCCATAGGCTACTTCAATGATTGTTTTTTAAGTATGGCAAAGTAATTAGGCCCATCATGTTATCAGAACTCACCAATTTTGTAGGTTTACTTACCTTATACCGCCTTATGGCCAGCCAAGGTGGCAAGAAGCCCTTGCTGAAACTAAATAACAACACGACTTTTCCCTCTTTTTTCAAAAGAAACTCTTATGCTATATAATATGCAATTCCTTATGTGAGTACAAACAGGAAATCCTTGTAGAACTTTCAGTATGACTTATTATAGCCATTTAATTAGTACCAAAAAAGAAGTGGTGTTATAAAAGAACCATCTGATACCCATAAGCAGTAGGTTCAAGCACTACTTTCACCATAATCTATAAGATCATAAAGTCTAAGTAACAATCGAAAGGCAGTGCATTTATAGGGAACAGTCACATAAGTTGTAATGGAATGCAGAAATTCCAACCTCCCATATCATAGTGATGCAAAAAGCATTGTGCAATGGTAAACCCTCTTTATGTTCAAAAAGTTCCTCCTAAGCAACAATCACCGATAACCAAGAAATAACCAAGTAAATGGGAACACTAAACTCTAGTGAGCCAGCAGAAAGAGCAACAAGTATTGTCATTTGTATTGGTTATAAAGCCATGTTTTAGAAAAAGTAAGAGCGTGCTACCCGGCCCCAATATAAGTTCATCATGGTTGTATGGAGGATGGAGCAACACCCCCTTTTTAAGCTTACTACCATCCATGAGATAGCACACGGTTAAACCAGTCATAGAGTAAAAAGTCATGTAGTACGGCACAAGGTAGCAAGCCAACCTGCAACAGAATTAGTATGCCTGAAGGAAATGCTAGTTTACACCGGATACTAGGGTAAAAAACCATAGCCAACATAGTGGTCAAAACACCGTCCAATGAAAAACCAGTTTTTAATCAGTGACAGTAGGTAGTGAACCATCAGAGTTTAAAGCGACAAGGAGAACACCTATGTTGGGATTAAAACCTTGTAGGAGAATATAACCCATAGTTTCCTACCACACTTGTGTAAAAAATCCCTTTCAAAGTGACATGCCTTCGCAACTCAACCAAATAGCCACGAAACATGTGCAAAAAACCATAAAATAACATATCCCGACCTGTGCCACCTGGGTTGAGAGCTCCATGCTTCGACGCAGTGGAGATATAGATACGCAAGATACACAATCACTTTCTCTATGCAAACAAACAAAGTACAAACAAAGCTAAGTGAGGGGCAGAGATGCTCCCTCACCTTTTAAATAGAGGGTGGAGGGAGGTCGCCATAATTGCATAACGCGCAGTTTCCCAAGCGTGGAGAGATCTCCAACAGAGGTGGTGAGGTTGCCTGCAAGGTGCAATGAAGAGGCAACCGGAAGCTTTCACGGCCGAGTTTCACTCGATGTAATACCACTATGTAGTCACTTATGTAGTGAGAAGGGCTATGTCCCACAGTAATGCTCATAGGTGGTAGGATTTAGTAGAGTCCCAGAAGCTTAAGCAAGCTCGGGAATACATTCAAGGAGGGTGGTATAGTAGGTGTGTGTGTGTGTGTGTGTGTGTGTGTGTGTCAATTAGCCAAGGCAGAAAATACCGCCACCACAGCAGACCTTTAGTAATTCTGAAGGGCTGAGTCCCATAGTGGAGACTCAACCAATCGAAGTTTTTATAGAAATGAGCGACAAATAGGTTAGAAATTTTTTTAAGTATCACTGTGTGTGTGTGTGTGTGTGTGTGTGTGTGTGTGTGTGTGTGTGTGTGTGTGTGTGTGTGTGTGTGTGTGTGTGTGTGTGTGTGTGTGTGTGTGTGTGTGTGTGTGTGTACCCACCCTGTCCCAGGCACCAAACACAATGAGTCTCTTGTAAGCCCATTGTGAATGGGCCTACTATCTTATTAGAGAAATGAGATTTTCTCGGTTAAAGTGTAACCTAGGCCAGTCATGTTGAGTAAAAGATTATAAAATTATCTTTAGAATCTAGCTGTTAAAACCATTATGGCAATACTTCTTTGTTAGTAGTTTAATATCTTCCCAGGCAAGGAAATAGTCGGAAGAGATGTACATATTAAATACAGTAGGTTGATACAAGTGCTAATCCACCTGGGTTTTTTGGAGAGAGAGAGAGAGAGAGATGTTAAAAAGACACTTTTTTATGGCATTGGAGAAGGCCATTTGAATCACTCTGGCTAAAACATTCTTAAGGCCAAGATCCTCGTCAAGGGGGATGTTTTCATAGCATTGTGTGATATCTGCTGAAAAAATGTGGAAGATTTGTTTTGGGAGTTTAAGAGACACCTCAGTGGAATTTTTTGTTAACTAGAAGGGGTTGTACTAAATTTGTAGGAAGTCATGGCAAATTTTTTGTTTAGTGGCACAAATAAGTTCTAACTCAGCTAAAACTAATTCAAGGCAAAGTGTGATATCCTTGGAGATATCAGTAAAGATACCATTAGAAGCGTCAGATATCCATCTGAACTTATGCTTATGTATCTTATAGGTGGGAAATAGTACAGGTAGTGTCACGTATGCAATAACCCAAATTCCCTAAGTGCCTAGAGATGCTACTGGTAACTGTTTGTAATGAGGAGTTAATTCTAATGAATTCTTTCCTAGAGACTCGATCATGGGCAGCATTCCATGAGAGGTTTTTGCAAATAAGAGTGTGACAATTAGAGCTTTTATCATGCCCGACTATGAGCCATTTGTTAGAGATTTTTTGAAAATCAAGAGCAAGCTGTGATGTTAGCCAAGAGTTATCAGTGGATAACCATTTTCTAGGAATTTGTGATACTTTCTGAAAGAAGCATTCTTCCACCAACTTAGTTAAGACTAGTCGGAGATAACTGACAAGATCAGTTAGGCAGCTTAGTACAACTGATAGAGCGAGATAAGGGTTTTTGGGAGAGTAAGGTATGTGATTGAGCCCATTGGCCAAGACTTTTAGTATTTTTATATTCTCAATAATGCTAAGATCACAAGTACAAACGTGCATACCATATGAACCAAAGTTCTTGCAAAATGTGGTAAATTGATGGCAAGAACAATCGGGAATTGATGATGTTGAAGAAAATCATTACTATAAACCAAGTTTTTAACAGGTTGTTGATATATCCAACCAATGAGAACATTATCGAGTAACTTGTGATTTCCGAAAAGTAAGTCAAAGCACTCACAAAAAGGAGCTTTAGGTTGTATCCAATCAAGAAGTACATTGTGGAAGAGGCAGTGTACATAGATATAGTCAAGGTTAGGAGTAACTTTGAGGAGAGTCCTTCATCCGCAAGGTCTTGTAGTAACCTGCAAACCACCAAGGATCAGAAGTCAAGAAAATTCCTGATGTGGGAGTTTCTGCCTCTTCCCCTAGTGTAGCTATGAGCCTTCCTTCGGCTAGAAGAAGAACTAGGAGTTAAAAAAGATGTAAAAGAGTTGGGGGTAGTAAGAGAATTGGGTCTATTCAGAGAAGGGGAATCATCCTCATCAATACATGGTTTAAGTAGGCTAGTGATGATCTTTACACCTTTGTAGTTAGCATAGGTAGTAAGGTAGGTTCTTGGTTCATCAGATTTCAGCTCTCTCAAGATGTCCAGCATTAATCCACGAAAGATTTTAAAGGCGATCTGAGCATTTACAATTTGTTTAGCTTGGCCACCTAACCAAGAGCAAATAAGTGAGAGGTGAAAGTCCATTGGTTTTTTTGGGAAGAGTAGGTCAAGATGGTTGAGAATAAACCAAATGGCATGATCAAACCACATGATGCTCGATTCACAAGAGGCTTTAGGGTCAAGAAACTTGCATGCACATTTAACATAGGGCCGAAAAACATTCGAGATGGATTCAGTGTAGAAGTCCCGGTTACTTTTAGCAAACTCCATGTTCCCTTTAGTACGGATGTAGAGGTTAGTATTGGAAGGGCATTTAGAAATGTCAATGAGATTGAGGTTGAAGGGTGGTTTGATGAGCTCTCCTTTGTCAAGAAATTATCCACCTTTTAAAATCTTGAGTCTACAATAGAGGCAAGGAGGTTGGCAAGGTACACTCAGGTTTCACTTAAAATGGGTGCTAAGAAAGCTTTATTTGGGAAGAACCCAAAGTTGTGGTCTACACCAAAGGACTCGATTTCAATCTATCTAACAGGTAAGAAAGGAAAGACTTTAGATATTTTTGGCACCATTTCCAAGAGATTGGAGTCATGGAGGGAACAAAGATTACTCTAGAATTCTTTGATAGCTTCAAGAGCAGCACTATCCCTACAAAAGCTACCACCTGTTTGAGGGATAGTCGGGGTAGAAGGTGTACAAAAGAAGGATGGATTGAGGCCGCATAGCTCACTCAAAAAGTTAGAAAGATTAGCCCTAGATGAAGAGAATAGGGCAAGTTCTTGCTGGTACTATAGAGAGAGAATGGGAAGTTGTGCAATGTACTGAGTGATCAAATTTACCCGTTCCTTGGAGTCCTTGTCTAAGGTAGCCAAAACTTTAACCCAATCATTAAAAGATAGCATGTGTAAGATAGACATTTTCTTGTCTGAGGTAAGAGCGGAGTCATAAATTAGTTGAGAAGCATCCAATCTACTAATACATCTGAGAACAAGAGATGTGGCTACGGAGAGGGGTTCAGAGGTCAATTCCAATCCTTGAGAGAGAGCAAGAGTCTGCAATATACCAAAAAAGTTAAGTGAGGATATACTTACTTACAATAGTAAGTAATACAATCCTTGGCCTTTCTACCAAGGAAGGGTCTGGATCTAATTGCCAAGGCATTTTTTTCAAAAGAACCATCTGACACCCATAAGCAGCAAGTTCCAGCCCTACTTTCACCATAATATATAAGATTATAAAGTCTAAGTAACAATCGAAAGGCAATGCATTTTTAGGGAACAGTCATAGAAGCTGTAATGGAATGTAGAAATGCCGACCTCCCATATCATAGTGATGCAAAAAGCATTGTGCAATGGTAAACCCTCTTTATGTTCAAAAAGTTTCTCCTAAGCAACAATCGGTAGTAACCAAGAAATAACCAAGTAAACGGGAACACTAAACGCTAGTGAGCCAGCAGAAAGAGCAAAAAGTATTGCCATTTTAACTGGTTACAAAGCCATGTTTTAGAAAAAGTAACAGCGTGCTACCTGGCCCCAATATAAGTTCATCATTGGTGTATGGAGGATGGAGCAACAGCCCCTTTTTAAGCTTACCACCATCAATAAAATAACACACAATTAAACCAGTCATAGAGTAAAAGTCATGTAGTACGGCACCAGGTAGCAGCCAACCTGCAACAGAATAAGTATGCCTGAAGGAAATGCCAGTTTACACCGGATACTAGGGTAAAAAACCATAGCCAACATAGTGGTCAAAACACCGTCGAGTAAATAACCAATTTTTAATCAGTGACAGCAGGTAGTGAACCATCAAAGTTTAACGCGACAAGGAGAACACCTAATGTTGGGATTAAAATCTTGCAGGAGAATATAACCCATAGTTTCCTACCACACTTGTGTAAAAAATCCCTTTCAGAGTGACATGCCTTCGCAGCTCAACCAAAGAGCCACGAAGCATGTGCAAAAAACCATAAAATAACAGATGCCAACCTGTGACACTTGGGTTGAGAGCTCCATGCTTCGACGCAGTGGAGATATAGATACGCAAGATACACAATCACTTTCTCTATGCAAACAAACAAAGTACAAACAAAGCTAAGTGAGGGGCAGAGATGCTCCCTCACCTTTTAAATAGAGGGTGGAGGGAGGTCGCCATAACTGCATAACGCATAGTTTCCCAAGCGCGGAGAGATCTCCAGCAAAGGTGGTAAGGCCGCCTGCAAGGTGCAATGAAGAGGCAACCGGGAGCTTTCACGGCCGGGTTTCACCTGATGTAATAGCACTATGTAGTCACTCATGTAGTGAGAAGGGCTATGTCCCACGTTAATGCTCATAGGTGGTAGGATTTAGTAGAGTCCCAGAAGCTTAAGCAAGCTCGGGAATACATTCAAGGAGGGTGGTATAGTTTGTGTGTGTGTGTGTGTGTGTGTGTGTGTGTGTGTGTGTGTGTGTGTGTGTGTGTGTGTGTGTGTGTGTGTGTGTGTGTGTGTGTGTGTGTGAATTAGCCAAGGCAAAAAATACCTCCACCACAGCAGACCTTTAGTAATTCTGAAGGGTTGAGTCCCATAGTGGAGACTCAACCAATCGAAGTTTTTATAGGGGTGAGCAACAAATAGGTTAGGAATTTTTTAAGTATCACAGTGTGTGTGTGTGAGTAAATATTAACCATGAAAAGATACTTGCTAAAAAGACATCGCCAAACCTGATTAAAGTTGATTTTTGTAGATAGAAGCCAAGACATGCTTGTTGTTTGGATGGTCACAACATGTCTCAATATGGCATCATCATGAGCATTCTAGTTCATACGGGTGCCTACAATATGAGCACACCCCATAGTGGTCCTATGTATGTGGATCGGCATGATACAATGTTGAGAGGTAACTAGGATGAACGCCATCCAGAGGGAGTTCTAAATAGGATTGTTGTAGACTACCTTTGATTATTTAGTCATGTCAACACAAATGTGTGTGTGGAGGAAATTTCTTGCCACCGTTCATGGTGGCAGAGGAGTACATCATGCAGCTCGTGGTCGGGATCGAGATGAGAAGAGCATTGTGCATGTGTGTGTGTGTGTGTGTGTAATGTACAAGACTGGAAGACCTTTTGCAACTATATGAAAAAAAGAAAGGGATAAATACCGTGTTGGTGTGCATGTGTGTGTGTGTGTGTGTGTGTGTGTGTGTGTGTGTGTGTGTGTGTGTGTGTGTGTGTGTGTGTGTGTGTGTGTGTGTGCACATGCATGAGACGAATTCTATGTATAGCACTCAACCCTCGATAAAGGAAGCGAATAGATTCTCCTATGTATATGTGTGTGTGTGTGTGTGTGTGTGTGTGTGTGTGTGAGAGAGAGAGAGAGAGAGAGAGAGAGAGAGAGAGAGAGAACGTCAGTGGACGTGTATGTATGTATGTATGTATGTGTGAGTTTAGTTGTGCGCAAGTTGTGTGTGCACGAATATGTATACACGTCTGTGTGGAAGCATAATAGCTATTTCCCAAAACTGTGAGATTGGCATGGAATCACAATAGCTATCACAAAAAATAGTGTCATGTGAATTGTTTTTTCATGAAGCCTCCTTATGTCTTTAGGAGAATCACTTAAGCTTAACATTAAGAAGGCCCTCATGTTGCATATGACAGGACGTGCGCGCAATTTATGGCATGTATCTATCCTAGTGTTGTGTTACAATTGCAGTGGGAATGTACAACTTTAGAGAGTTTGAAGGTGGAGTGCACATCCAATGATGCTTTGGATGGCTATGAGAGGTGTGTGGTTGGGCCAAAAATTCAAGCATAGTGTGTGACAGGCACAATGATCCGTTGTGTGTGTGTGTAAGCCAAATCATGTATTGACACAATTGTTTTATAGCCTTTGTTTGGGTGAGCACGTGCGGGTAGGTGTGCTGTTGCATAATATTGGAAACAAGGTAGGTATGTCCATCTATGTACTTTTGACCACGTGGGCCAGCCCAACTGGAGATATTTTTTTAAGGAGGGCCATGTGTCATTATGATTATTAAATTTTTCAATATTCTCATGTGCCAAAGAGTTGGAACAACATTAGTGGAGTATTGGTGTCATTTTTATTTCCAAAGGTAATCTTCTAGGTTTGCTCTTAAGATTAGGGAAGACAAGTAAGTCCTCAATTCTTCAAAGTTAGGAAAAAATTACTATGGAGGTCCCAGGGGAGGTCACAATGGAATAAGGGGAGATGTGTAATCCCATCCAAAATATATGAAGGTAGGGAGGTAAAAGTGTATATTTATGCCCAGAAATTCATAGTAGATTATCACAAAATAATTGTTTGTGTGTGTGTGTGTGTGTGTGTGGGGGGGGGGGGGGGTTAGTCATGGTCTATCCACATGACCACAGCTAATTGTGAACAAGAAATAAATTGCAAGCAAGTTCACATACAAGCTTCCCTTAGCAATATCGTTTGGTGGGAAGCAAAAGGAGAAGCAATACTCAAGTGGTGTCTTCCGAAAACGCTGCAAGAGGCACTTTTTCAAATGAAAGCATGGTCCATCCTTTTATTTTCTTCATCTAATGGTTACACTTCTACTCCACCTCCCATGGGTGCAGAGAGAGGGTGCCCTTTTGCATAGCAATTTCCAACTTCTCCTTTAAACAAGCACATGGGAATAGAAAATGTTTTAAAAATATACAAATGATTGCAAACAAAAGGGGAGAAATGTGAAGTAACCTCTAGGCCACCACACTCCTAAGCATGAGGTGAAGCCACATCCTTCTTCTGCTCCTGCTTAATGTGTATTGAGGTCCATGTCAGCACCGTGGGCTATGGGTTACTATATCATCCCCTCATAAATGCCATATATTTATTAGCTTGTGGGTATTTGAGCACTCAAGGTGAATAGTAAGAAACTTCACACACAGAAACACACACGCACCTGCACACACACACACACATAGAGAGAGAGAGAGAAACATGCACGCACGTGCACACACACACACACACACACACACACTTTTTTTTGTACAAAATTGCGTATCATAGAGTGGTTTGGCACAAGGTGGAGGCAAGAGATGGAGAAAGGGACAAGTGGGTGTAGCAATGGCACACACCCATTCAACACAAAACATTGTCCTCACTTTTAGACCCATTATTGTCAAAATAGGTAGTGGAAAATGCAATCAAGACAGGAACTGGCCTCCGATCTGATGGAGACATCATGGAGATCTCAACTCCGATCTGGCTCAACTACAACAAGATCCTCTAATACTAGAGAATGCTTTTTGAAGATCATAGAATTTTATCATTGCTCTCTACAAAGTCCTCAAGTCAAAGAATAGATTGTTGAAACATTTAAACTTTAGGTTTTTCTTCTTGCCAGGATATATGTCATTGATGTGAAAAGGCTCCGCAATGATCTCCATGACTAGCTAATTAATTATAAGCCTTGCATGTTGAACAACCGATGGCTTCACTCTTGAGTGCTTTATGTTTTTATTTATGATCTTGAATAGTTGTCAATACCTTGCGCTATTGATTCCAAATTTTCCACAGTTCCTTGAACATCATCCTTCATGTCCAATGTAGATCTCTTCAAGAATCCATCAATTTATTTCTTCTTAGCCTTCTTGAACCTTCTCTCATCCAATAGGTTCCCAGCAATAACATGTGGATTCACTTCACAAAATGATTGTGATGCACCTCTCATGTTTCCTTGTGAACAATCTAGTTGAATTAAGAACCTAAGATGAACATAAATAAAGACTATAGCACTCAAAGATACCAACTTTGACCAACTTGAAAAATAAACCAATTTTACCTCATTGCTTTGATTCTTCTATTGCAACCTCCACCTCCTTGTTTGAGACTCTCAATATTCTTCGACTTCCTTTGTCTTTGTCTAAGTCCAAGCCCTATCTTCTTTCTCCTAATTGTATTTGGTATATAATGATTGCAGGCTCTTTAAATTCTCCTTCCTTTCTTGGAGCTGATGGTTAAGAGGATCCTTGAATTGTTGCAGCAAATGGTTTTCGAACTTAAGAATGTCCTTCTTTGCTACAAGGTTTTGTGTATCGCCTAATAGCCCTTTTATGCCATCTCCTACAAACCTCATCAATGAAGAGCAATTGAAGAATAGTTTTGGACACTTTTTATGATGGTATCTATGAGATACAATCTATCATTTGTCCATAGGTCAATGTAATTCTTTCCCTATGATCTCATTGCTTCAATGGAAAAAGGAGGAGTTTTAAAAACCCTAATTCTTTTCAAAGGGGGCAATATTCATCTTTCAAGTCAATATGGAAATGATAGATACCATCCCAAGGTCAAAGCTTGGATATGCAGAAGAAGATTATGGAGTTATATATGCTGAAAATAAAAGTGCCTCATAGAATCAAGCAAGGGGAAATTTGAAACTTGGGTCAAAAGAGAAAAATAGTGCTTTGGGAGGGAGAAGATTTGGGAAAGGGGCACATTCCCAAGAGATTTGAAAGTGACGCCTCATGTGGGGCCCCAAAAAGTGACATCCCATGCAAATGGTAAAATGGTGGAAGTTTTCCCCAAATTTTGGGAATTTGAAATTTCTTACCTACATTTTCAAAAATGAAAAGCATTTTCTCTCTCTCCCATTTCTTACAGGGCAAAAAATGACCTCAAACTTCCCCTAATGAACTATCCAAATAGAATTGTGAACACAATTTAATTAGGAAAACCCGCTATAGAGTCCATAGCGATGCTCTCCCATTTATTAAGGATCCTTAAGGGATACAAGAGCTCTACCTTAAGCTATTGTGCTATGTGGGATCCTTGTTGGGGTAGGCCAAATAAAAGCGAGTTTAAGATCTATCAAGTAGAGGTTCAACCCCCCCCCCACACACACACACACACACATACACACACTGTTGCGTATGAGGAATTTATCGAGGTGGTATGCACCACATTATAAAAATATATTAATTGCATAATCCATGCAGATAATCCAATACTAGGTGATCTAAGGACCTTATCCTCTTTTACTTGTTTATTTTTATGCAAGCATCCACCAGCTTCACAGATGACTAAGCAAGAGCAAGTGAAGACACAGTGACCATACAAGGTGATGGTTCCAACCCACTTTATCAATTTCTTGCATGTGTGTGATAACAAACCTTGGATTTTCTATGTGTGGGTTTTTATTGCCTCAACACGCTCTCTTTTGTCATTAATTGACATTGTATGGATTTACGACAACTGGGTGTAGCTTGCAAGACTGAGCATAGCTTAAATTTATTAAATAAATTTATTCTTTGCAAGAAAAATTATGGGGATCTCCAAAATTAAAAGCAAACTACATACACACCATGCTTGATAAATTCTCACACCCTCTACCTAGAAAAAACCACTAGTTAAAATCTTTGGAAAGTTTGTTGATTTTTATAACGGACTTGTGCATGACCATGGTGGAAAGTTTTGTCATCCTTGCCTTGTAACACCTACATTGCCTTCCTCCTTTTGTTGGTTGGCTAGCTCCACACAATCCCAGTGCAAAGGCTTGCCTTTCCTTTTGGTTCTCTACAAGATATCTCTTAAGATACCTGTTAATTAACCTCAACTAAAAATTAATGACTGTGAATCAATTTTAAACAACAAGGGTGCTCCATAAACTTTTACTATAAGGCCTCTTTAGCTTTGAATTTGATGTAGAGGGTCTTTATAAAAGCATTAGTCCCATCTCAATCCTCTGCAACCACTCCAAAATGTGGTCCCTGAGCACGTGTAGTCCTTATGGAAGGATGACCAAAGCCCCATAGGTGCTACAAAATGTGCTTAAGTTGAAGAGATAAGAAAACATTGCATGCTAAGTGGAGAAGGTTTAATAAGGAAAGAACGGGGAAATCATTAGTCTATTGCAATTTTTCTTCAAAACACGGTTGGAAATTAAAACCCCACAAAGTGACCATAATTTGCACTTAATACACAAGAGACAAATGCTCTCCTCTAATCCCCAAAAGTGTTGGCCAAGATGGGGCTCTTATTTCAAGGTAATATTTTCAAAGATTACCTTGAAAGACCTCTACAATTGCATATTTCATAAAAATCATGCACATTTCTAAATAAAAAGAAGTTCCTTTTCGAGGGATCCATAAAGATTTCAAACATACATGTGTCAAAGATGAAATTTCTAATTAATGTTCAATGGAGTTTAAGATATGCACAAAGAAAATACATAAATAATAGCTATAATATTTATGAGGTTGAATATAGAAAAGGCGCTTTTAAGGACATTGCCTTAGAATCTATGAAAACTCAGAAGACTAGTGATATACTTCCATTAGCGGTGCTCGAATTGAAAAGACAAAGAGTACTAGTTAGGCTTTGAGACAATCTACTAGATCCTCACATCTATCGGAATGGTTTCAACCAAGGTGGACTATGTCATGCTGACAGACTACGACGAGCCATCTTGTTACAAAGGAGCTATGCAATTAGAATACAACTAGATTTTCAACAATTACTAGGATATGGGACTTGGTTGAATTGGTAGAAGGCAAGCAAGCCTTACCTTGCAAATGGGTTTTCAAGCAGAGGCGTACATCTAATGATCCCAAGCGTAAGCACAAAGGTTAGATTGGTTGCTAAGGGATTCAAGTAGCAAAAGGGAGTCAATTTGACAAAATATTTTTTCCTATGGTCAAAAAAACTACACTACACATAGTGCTTGCCTAGAAGCAATTAAGGACACAAAGCTTGTCCAAATGGAAATGAAGATAGCCTTTCTTCATGGGGATCTCAAAGAGGATGTTTATATGAAGAAACCTGAAGGTTTTTGAACATCTTAGCAAGGAGGAGCTTGTATTAAAACTGAAGAAAGTATTTTATGGCTTAAAGGAGGGTTCAAGATAATGGTATTAAATCCTTTATGCTTTTATGTGGTCCCAAGGATTTAGAAGGAGTCAAGAGGATCACAGCTTGTATACAAAGAAAATCAGTGATAGTTCTTTGGTCAATCTCACCTTATATCTTAATGACACATTCATTGTCGGAAAGTCCACTAAGGAGATTGCCAAATTGAAGCAATTTTGAGCAAAAACATGGCTATGAAGGATTTTGGTGAATCAAATCATTTCCTTGGTATGCGTATCCGATGAAGAGAGAGAGAGAGAGAGAGAGAGAGAGAGAGAGAGAGAGAGAGAAAAGAGAATTCTTGAGTTATCTCAAAAATCTTATACACAAAATCTTATAGCATTTCAATATGCAAGGGAGGAAGGCAGTGAGTACCCCACTAACATCATATTTGAAACTAAGCAAGGAAGATTCTCCTAAGTGAGATATTGATAGAGAAAAAATGGCATGTGTACCACATTTTTTTTAGTTGCTAGCACTCTTATGTATGTTATGGTACCTATCAGGCACCAAACATTGCATTTGTAGTGGGAGTGGTTAGTTGATATATGGATAATCATAGAAAGAAGCATTGGATAGTGATGAAACACATCCTCAAACACTTAAAGGGCACAACAAGTAAGCGTTTGCACTTTGGTCATAGCAATGTTGGTTACAGAATGTGGATTATGCAAGTAAAGATAGTAGGAGATCTACATCTAGCTACATGTTTATATTTGCATGAGGAGCCATTTCTTGGAGATCATCTTACATCTGGCTACATATTTATATTTGCATGAGGAGCCATTTCTTGGAGATTATCTCTCCAAGATTGTACGTCTTCTTCCACTACAAAGGTTGAGTATGTTGTAGCATCAGATGCTAGCAACAAAGCCATATGGTTGGCATGTTTAGTGGGAGATTTAGACATTCAGCAGATTCCAATTTTGCATTGTGATAGTCAAAGTGTCATTGGTTTGGCAAGAAATCTAAGTCAAAACACATTGAGGTATCATCTCATTCAAGATGCATTGATGGATAAGCGATTGGAGCTTGTCAATGTCCACACATAGATGACAACCCAATGGATGTTCTTACAAAGAGCCTTCCTATGGAGTGGTTTGCACATTGCATTGAGTTAATAAGTGTAGGGTGAACACAATTGCATTGACTTAATGGGTGTAGGGTGAACACAATTGTATAAGGGTGGAGTTGTCATGCTTCACGATTGTACATACTAACTTTACTCATAGCCACTTACATCCACATTGGCTTTTAAGTGGGAGATTGTTGGGGTCAAGGCTTGTGGCCACCCACATGACTAACACCCTACTATTAACTCACAAACACTTCTTACATATAATGAGTAAAGGTAACACACACATGATTTACATTGTGTGGTGTCCCCCCCTCAAACTTGGATTTCTCCTTCCCACATGCATGCATGCATGGGCACAAGCTTCCTAACAAGTAAGAGTGCAAGTAGCAAGGTTTACTTGATGAAGAAGCTATTTGAGCTTTGCATGAAAAAAGGCAGCAAATTCTTTGAATACTTAAATGCATTCAATGTACTCTTTAGTGAGTTGACATTATCGGGACTCGATTTTGACAAAGAAGTGTGGTCCATCTTCTTGTTATACTCTCTACCTTCTATAATGTATCTAACATTTTTCAATACAAACTATTTCATGTACTTTGCAAAAATGTTTAAGGTTCGCATCTATTAAGTCATAGAGTGTTCTAATGGAACGATCATATAAAAAATCGGACTATGGAACTATTAATTATGTCTCTTATTGACTTGGAAACAATAGGTTGATATGGGAAACTTAAGCCTCAAGACTATTCTAAAGGTAAGAGTTGACCCTCAAAAAAGAAGGAGTATTTTTAGGAAAGGAGGAGTACTTTTAGGAAAGAAAGAGTATTTTTAAAAAAGAAAGAGGAGTGAGTCAAATGTAGAGCTTCTTTTCTTGAAGCCAAGTTTCTTCTAAAATTAGAGACTCAAAATCACGCATCAGGATGCATGTCTGCCAAAAAACTAATTGGAAAAAAAACCACGAATGGACTTGAACTTATCCCTCTATTTTTGTTATTCTTAGCTTGTGCTTTTGGCCCTTGAGAGCTTATATAAAGATCCCTCTCCCTTCACTTTCAACACACACACATAAGTTCTCAGAAGTGGAAGCTCTCTTGCCTTGATGTCGGACTTACCTTCTCTCCCACAACCTCTCTCCCTCAAGCTCTCACCCTCAACCCATCTCCATCTCCAACTCTTTCTCTACCACTGTCATGCTGTCCCTCAAATTCTTGAGTTTCTTTCTCTCTTTTACCCTTATCTTTCACGGTACAATGGCCCCGAAGCAAGTGACACGAAGCTCAAAGGATGCTCATGCTGCTCCACCTCCAAGAAAGGTGCAAAGAAAGGCACCAACTACTCCAAATGTTTCTCAAGCAGAGGTATTGGTCTATAGAAGAAGTCAAAGCCATCCAACCCCAACCACAAGAGGTAGTCGAACATGTGGCTAATCCGGTAAGATAAATTTATAATTTTGCATCTTTATACATGATGACCGATAAGTCAAGCCTAGGAATTCCCTTAGATTGTCCCAAGAAACGTGATTATATTGCAAGAAACAAGCATATGATTTCATAGAGTAGTGAAAGAATTGTTGGATTCATGATTATCGTTTGATAAATTGTCTCTGTTTGATATTAGAAGTTAGTTAATCATGTTTGAGGAATCACTTAAAGTAAAAAATTACTAAAAGAATATCTTATTTCCAGAGGGAACTCGTGGTTAGCGAGGTGATCCCGCGGTTAGCGGAATAAGGTGAGGTTATTAGCTCTCTTTTTGTCTCTTGCGGTTAGCAAGATGCCTTGCGGTTAACGAGATGTTCCCTTGCTATTAGTGATTGGAAAAGTTTATGCATTTCGCGGTTAGCAAATAGTAAATCCTTTACAAAGGCTCTTTTGGTTAGACAGAGAAAGTCTGCGGGTAGCGGCAACTCTTAAATATAATTGAAAGGTTCATTTTTTGTTGAATTATAGGATTATCTTCATTAGACCATGTTTGAGAAAGGATTGTTTTGGTGATGTTTGGAGGGATGTATGAAAGAATCTATGGTCGGAATTAACAAAGGAACATTGTTTGTATATGTAAAACAATGTGGTAGTAATTAGAAAACATGAAGAACGGGTGAGTGCGGTGTGGAAAGTGGGAGACAAGTATCCTAACGGATTTATGTCTACGTACGGGTGGACCCAATTAGTTGGATACTTTTCACAAGATTACTAGTTAGTTCATACTATGTCTCATATCATATTCAAGATTTATGAATAGCGATCGTGCCTCTTAAACGTGGGAAAAAAGGCGTTGTTTATGGATTCTAAATATGTCAATGGGATTTCATCTTTATGTTGAGAAATAGCTTTTGTTAGAATCCTTAATATATTGACCTGGTTTGTGATGTATGACCCTTACAACCACGAACCTGATGGATAGAGGACTTTCTCTCTTCTATTGCTCATATCTTTACTTTGTGGAAATGGAGTAAGGTGTTATCAACGGAACTTGAGAATAAAGGAAGGCCATCTATCAAGTCGTCCCAATCTTCTCAGGTTTGGGGACCTCACAATTGATATAAAAGCTTAGGTTAAAAATATTTAATTGGCTACTTCAAGCTTCCTTGTGTGTATGATTTTCTATACCCATTACCCGACTCACAGAGATATCATGTGACATGTCATTTGATGTGTACCATAGTTATGGTCGAACCCCTATTGTATTTTCTCATTGAAATATTTTTCTAGATACCTATATGACATCTTGATATCTTTATGAATAAAAAGATTGAGTTGTTTTTCTTCAAAAAAATTGTATGACTAGTTAAGTCATGTAAGTAAATTTTTGGTGGATTAAATAAGCCATGACTGGTTAAGTCATGTGATTAAGTTTTAATAGATTGGATAAGTTATGATTGGCAAAGTCATCTGGTTGAACTTTAGTGGACTGGATAAGTCTAAGTCTAAAAAATACCTTATTGTTTTGAGTTATTATGAATATTAACATTAATATATGCGTACACTCAGGAGAACCCTTAAATCACTCCAGAACGATGCTATCTATACAGAGATTCAAGAGAAGAAGTTATTGCTCAAACAAATGAAACCGCCTTCTTTTAAAGGAAAGGGTGCTAATATTGAGAAGGATGCAAAAGTATAGATCGAAGCTATGGATGATTATTTCTCGACTGCAAAGACCGCACATGCAAATCAAGCAATGCTAGGGATGTTTCGCCTCTTTGGTGAAGCAAAGTTATGGTGGAAACAACATTGTCATGACATGGGAGTATTGGAGAACTCCCAGAGTTGGAGGGAGATTAAACAATAAGTAAAGGACAGATACTTACCTCATGTCCACAAAGCGTTGAAGATGAATGAGTTCTTTAGCTTGAAACAATACAGCTTATCCTTGGAAGAGTACCACTCAAAGCTTGTAAGGCTTAGGTGTTATGGTACACCGATGACCATAGAGCAATAGGTAGCCCGTTTCTGTCAAGTTTTAAGAGAACCAATCAGCTCGTGATTAGAAGCCATGAAACCTACTACTGTGCAAGATGCTTTACTACGAGGTAAGCCCTTAATGAAGGAGCAAGGGATTAGAAGGAGAGCTGAACAAAATCAAAGTTTTAACGGTGCTAGACGTCCAATAAGGCTTCCCAATAATAATGGACAACCACAAAGAGCTTATGCTGCTAGTGCTCAAAAGCCTTCACGCTTGGATGTTCGATGCTTTGAATGTCGAGAGTTGGGAATGTTATCAAAATAGATGTCCACATCTGCAGCAGTAACAACTGAAGTAGATCAAAGACACTGCCCTTTTGGACATAACAGTGGACGAGGTGGTGGACGAGGTAAAGGGCGAGGAAGAGCACCCAGAGCCTTTGGACAAGGTCAAGGTAGGAATGCCCATGCACATGCACTCATAGGAGAGCCTACCCTTGGTGAAGAACAAGAGAGAGCAACAATTTATGCAACTATCGACAACCCTAAAGCCCAAAGATAATTTGTTATTATTCAAACACCAGCCACCCATCAAGGTAAACCTTTTAGCCTACTCATCGATTGTGGCAGTACTCATTCTTTTCTATCCCCGAAATGCTTGCAAAAGTTGAACCTGAATAAAAAACAAGCTAAACCCATGATAGTAGAAATGGCTAATCGGAAAACCGTGGTATCATGACATTCTATGGGAACCCTTGACTTTGAACCAGGAGGACATGTTACTTCAACTTTCTTTAGAACCCTACCAGTTGGGATGTATGATGGAATTCTTAGGATGGATTGGTTATCTAGGAATCATGCTAGCTTCCACTGTGGCCTAGGTAGTTTGAGCTTTAGAGATAGTCAAGCTAAGCAAGTCAAAATATAGGGAAAGAATGGGCTTCCAAAGATTCAATTAGTTAAAGCCAACTGTCTACTCAAAGGTATGAGGGATGGACAAAAAATATTTGTGGTCAAACTAAACAAGATCAATCCAAAATCAAGCGTTATAAGACCCTCTTGGCTTCATGAATATTCAGATGTCTTTCTTGAAGATCTCACCTCTCTTCCTCCCAATCGAGAGATTGATCATGAGATAGAGATTCTTCCTGGAAGTGAGCCTGTGTTAAAGAGACCTTATAAAATGGCACTACCACATGCCATTGAATCGAAAGAACAGCTTTGTCAACTTATAGGGCATAGATTTATTAGACCAAGTAAATCAAGTTGGGGAGCTCCAATAATCTTTCAGAAGAAGAAAGATTGGACTCTACAACTCTGCATTGATTACAAAGGGCTAAACCAGGCAACAATTAAGAATAACTATCCTATCCCACGAATCAATAAATTGTTGGATAGGGTACATGGTTCCAAGGTCTTCTCAAAGATAGATCTAAGCTCTGGTTATTATTAAATCAAAATAAAGGAATCAGATATTCCAAAGACAGCTTTCAACACCCGATATGGACATTTTGAGTTTATAGCAATGTCATTTGGTCTGACTAATGCTCTGGCTACATTCAATAGATTGATGCAGGATATTTTCAGGCCGTACGTAGATGACTTTGTTCTTGTCTTCTTTGATTATATTCTAATCTACTCAAAGGATGAAGAAGAACGTAAAGACCACCTGAGAAAGGTGTTGGATATTCTTCGAGAACACAAGCTATATGAAAAGATGAGCAAGTGTTCATTTTTCACTCCAAGGATTGGAGTGTTTGGGATTTATTATTTTGCATGAAGGAATCTCAATGGACCTTGCTAAAGTTCAAGACATTGTTGAATGGCCTTAGCCATCAAATGCAAGTGAGCTTAGAGGATTCTTGGGAATCATAGGATGGTATAGAATCTTTATAAAGGATTATGCAGTGTTTGCTTCACCCTTGATCAATCTTCTGAAGAAAGGAGTGAAGATAAACTGGGAACTAATACACCAAGAAAGGGTTGACCAACTTATGCAAATGTGACTGCAGCACCATGCCTAAAGCTACTAGTTTTCAACCAGGCCTTTGAAGTCATCATTGATGCTAGTGGAATAAAGTTGGAGGAGTATTAGTTCAAGAAGGCAGACCAATAGCTTTCACCTCACGTAAGCTTAAGATTCATGAAAAGAACTACCCTACCCATGACCTCAAGCTATTCATGCTCTAAAGTTGTGGAGACACTACTTATTGGGAAGGAAGTTTTGACTTATAACCGACCATAAGAGCTTAAAGTGGATTTTTACCACGAGCATGTGGTGCTCTGATACCCCGTAAGAGCGTGTAGAATAAAATAAGATCTTGTAGCAAGGAGAGTGAGAGAGATATGATGCAAAGTAGATTAGTGGCAAATCAAAAGCTAGATTAGCAATATTAAAAAATGATGGCACCATCCACCCATGCACTCTCAAGGTAGAGCTTAGATGGTGATATAGACAACTATAGCTATTAGGCAGGAATAGAAAGGGTTGGCTATCCTTCAATATGGATGCCATGGTTCATGGAAATGGCCTCCTTATATAGATGTAAAGGAGCCTCTATGGGCTACCTTCTCTCATGAAAGACAACCATCCATGCGTCCATGTGTAGCCAAGTCCACCTAGAAATCAACCATCAACCGTTGAATGCCGGCCACCGACCCACCGTTTTTTGAACACTTTTTGGTTGCGGTCTGGCTAGGATATTCCAACGAGCCCGACCATCGTCCCATCATTTTTCAATCACTTTTTGGCCGCCGTCTTGCTAAGATATTCCAATGAGTGATTTTTCTCACACATGATGGCTTTTAAATTTTCTTTGTACCATCCATGATCACGAATAAAGACCTCATCAATGTAAGCTGGAATCCACCAAATATATGTGCACTATTGGCTTCTCCTCATATGGGGGCCTTACATTTACAAATTGTACAACATTCATTATGGTGGGCAAAACTAATAGGTGGGCATTGTAGGTATACTAACAAATTAGGGAGCTAATAAACATTAGCTCAAATAAAGTGTGCATAGCTTGTCATTTGTTTGCATCAAAAAAATCCTTGGTTAATCCAATCAGTTTTCCTCTAATTTATCCTATTGGGTGTATTTCTAGGGTGTATTTCCAATGGTCAATTGACGGATCATGTGTTAGATGAATTCGTAGGTGATTAGCATTAGCATTGTGTGTCAATATATGCCCAACCTATATTTCTATTAAGAATTACTTTCTCACAAAGCTCCATCTTACTACACAACTAGTATGTTGGCTAGAGCTCTCAAAGATCATTCAAACAAGCTGTTGCTTTTGCATTTGGACTCCATTTTCCCCCATTACCAATCCCCAACTAATTTGCCTTGTGTGTGTGTGTGTGTGTGTGTGTGTGTGTGTGTGTGTGTGTGTGTGTGTGTGTGTGTGTGTGTGTGTGTGTGTGTGTGTGTGTGTGTGTGTGTGTGTGTGTGTGTGTGTGTGTGTGTGAGAGAGAGAGAGAGAGAGAGAGAGAGAGAGAGACTCAATATGGATCTAGGTGGAGGAGGGGTATTAGGATTAGTTAATAAACTTGGAGCTTCTTTTTCTTCCTCCTCAGGAAGGCTACAATATAGGAGCGGGTTTACTACCTTCTATGTTTGTTTAATTATTAAGAGAATTGCAAGAATCACATTGTTTGTTCAATTTCCAAAGGAGTTGCAAGAATCACGTTGATAGCATAGAGGTTGTTGACAATAGTCGGAAGTGAAGAAAAGTAGAAATTTATATTTGTGCTATCTTGGTTGTCTAAAAACATAAGACCTTTAATGAATGTGTAAATGGTATTATGATTCTCCTTATGGGATACTACAAGAAGGACTATCCAATCATTAATTAGAGCAGTTTTCAAAGCAGATAATGTATAGTTTTCCAAGGCATCCTTCTTGAAATCTAGAAGTTCGTTATGAAAGTCCAAGCCTTGAAGGACAATAAACACTAAGTTCCATATGGAGGGATAGGGATATCTCAACCATATCCCAAAGTGAGAGAGGTAGTCCCTAGGTAGTCCAACTTGCCTATGAAAAGAGTCAAGTTAGCTACAATGAGTGATTGCTTAATGTGTCGTGCCTTGTATATAGCACTCAATTGGCCAAGGGTGACTTGAGAGAGTAGTTTGCGTGTTTATCTTTAAAATCTTACCTTAACAAAACTAATAAAAGACATGATATATATATATATATATTGGATAAAAAATACAGTTACTCTTATTAACAGGTTGTTAATTAAACAAATTATTGGACAATAAACATGACAATATTGATTAACAAGATATTCCATTCATCATAAACTTCCTTGGTACAATAGCATCATGGAGAACATTCCGAGCAACCCATGATTGGAAGGAAAAAACTTATACCTGCCAACCAACCAATGATCATCGTTAGTAAGAACTAAGGATGTAATTAATGGGGGACAAGTATTCAAACGATTTCTTCTGCTTGCTATTCGATGTCCCCAAGTCACTAACCCCTCTTCTTATTCCCCTCTACATGAATGTCAGGGGGGGTTATTTTGGCTTTACTAGCTAGGGAAGAATGGGTTGGTTCTTTACATAATTTAATAGGTTATTTGGGTTTCCAAATGGGGTCCCAAATCGCTACAAAAAAAAAAAATCTTGGTTTAGTTAATAGCTTGCTACTTGTTCTCCTATGATGAAACTTGATTGTTGATGGGTCTAGAGGCCATATACCTGTAGCCCGGAAACCCGCCTTAATGTTCTCCTCCAAGAAAGTTGATGTTATGGATTTTTCCGCAATTGTCACCAAATCAGTTTTTCTTGCTTGTTGTGATGCTGTTCGTTGTTGCCATATGTCTCTTTCCTTGCAAAATTGAATTTTTAATGATTTGAAGACAAATACATCCAACGGTTGAAGCTTGTGTGAAGTGTGGGTTTGTAGAGTGACAATATTGATTCCTACCTCGCATGCCTTTTCCATAACCTCCACCGAAACATGACTACTATGACCATCCAATATAAGAAGATGCCTATTTCCCTTGCCCATACCTATGGTTATAGCATTGTCAAAGTGCTCAAGCCAAGCTTGGAAGAGCTCGTTGGTCATCCAAGCCTTTTTTTAAACCCCCATGGCAGCGCCTTCTTCGCTCTATTTGGAGTTGGAATATTATTGATTAAGTTAGAGATTGGTCCTTAATAAATCCATAAGACATACACAAATCCTACTCTAGTAAAATAGAAAGGTGCTTACTAATAAATAATCATGTTTTCTATGTGGGGCTTATTTAGTCACTTAGGGTATTTGGATATAAACCATGCTCCATTTTGATTATAAACCATGCAAAATTTGGAGAAAAAAATGCAAGAGTTCTTTTTTTTTCTTAGTTGGATATTTCAAAAATAATCATTTTTTTCCTCCGGATATCCTCACTCAAGGATTTGTAGAGTGTTTGAGGTGATAAGTTATAGCATTTGGACAAAAACCTTCACATAATCTATCAATATACGGTAGCCATATTAATTTTCTACACATGTTCTCTTAACAATTGATTTGTAAATGATCCCTTCTACTTGGAAAAGCTCATACGAGGATTTTATCATGTAAATGAGTTAAGTAAATGTACCTATTTGTAAGCTAATGCATGGAGAATCCTTTAAGTACAAGAGTTGTCACAAGTTTTATGCATGTAAGCTCATTAATTGGTTCGTTGAATACATGGCTAAATTTGTTGTATAGTTAAACTCACTTTTGTTTTTTTAGCAATTTTTAACTTCAATATAACTTGATGGAATTTTAAAAATCATAAGCCTCAAATAACTATAACACCATAGGAGATAATAAAAAAACAAGAAGTACTCTTCATGTAATCTTTGATGCCAGTGTGTGTGTGAGTAAGATACATATTTTTAATGTGAAAAGAGTCCACGTCTTATAATATCAAAGAATAAATTTCAATTTACATTGGATGGAAATTATAAAGATTGTACTAGGAATGTTGGTATTTGTCAATGGACATATAATTTGTTTACAAAATTCAAAAAGCAACTATATGTGTCTCTCCTTCCACTTCATCTTTATCTCTTCTCCTCTCTCTCTCTCTCTCTCTCTCTCTCTCTCTCTCTTCCCCCCGCCCCCCCTCCCCTCCTCTTCCCAAAGTGAGACATACATCCTCCCCTACTTATAAGTGTAGAAGGGGAAATTATTGAGGGCCTACCCCTACCTATATGCTAGCTTTTTAAGTAACCCCACTTCTCTGCTCTTATGTGGTATGGTAAGTTTTCCATAGTCAATCCCCCAGGCGACCTGCTATATGAATAAAGTTTATAACATTATATTATGGATTTACAAGAACCCTTTGTTCCTCCTCGTGATGAGGTCTTTTGATTTCACGAACATGGACAGGTTCTGGTTTTTTCTTTCCTGGTTATACACCCATACCACACTTGGATACTCCCTTATTAATCTTTCTTCTACTAGAGAGTCATCCGAGAAACTCAACCTTGTGGATACTTGGGTGACCTATGAAGAGATGCACCACATCACTTAAGACACCACCAAAAAAATGTAAAGATATTAGATAAGCTTAATAAATACAAATTTTAAAATGCATTTTTTTGGTTAATGGGTTTAGTCCAACCAAGATTGAGTCAAAACACATGTAGTTATTCACATCATATTGTAATAATTCTATGCATAAACAATTAGGGACCTTTGCAACAATCATTGGGTTGATACTTAAATTAATTGATTAGGCATATGAGAAAATAGTTAATAGTGTGTATCAACACACATCTATGGAGTGCAATGGTGTGCGATGCATGTGTGTGGAGAGGGAAGAGGAGAGATCATGTTTGGGGGTGGGATCAGACGTCAAGAGTGTGCTTATGTTTTCTTATTGCCTATCTAGGAAGGATTACAAGTGAATGGTTAATGCGTAGGGAGATCGTCATTAAGCGGGGTGGCCGCTAGGGCCCTTTACCCCAACAATCTCCCACTTAAAGGCCATAAGTTTTTTTTCTTCAATTTGGCAATCTCCTTAGTGGACTTTCCTCCAATAAACATTTCCTCTATATATAAGATGAGAATGAGAAACAAGATTCTAATGAAAGCTATTTCCTAACATAAAGATGAAATCCCATTGACATATTTAGAATCCATAAACAATGCCTTTTTCCCCACGTTTAAGAGGCACGACCGCCATTCATAAACCCTGAATATGATATGAGACATAGTCTAAACTAACTAGTAATCTTGTGGAAAGTATCCGACTAATCGAGTCCACCCATCTGCAGACATAGATCCATCAGGATACTAGTCTCCCACTTTCCACACCGCACTCACCGGTTCTTCTTGTTTTCTAATTACTATCACGTTGTTTTACATATATAAACAATGTTCCTTTATTAGTTCCGACCACAGATTCTTTCATACAGCCCTTCAAACATCACCAAAACAATTCTTTCAAACCACGTTAGGATACTAGTCTCCCACTTTCCACATCGCACTCACCCGTTCTTCTTGTTTTCTAATTACTACCACGTTGGTTTACATATACGAATAGTGCTCCTTTATTGATTCCGACCACAGATTCTTTCATATAGCCCTTCAAACATCACCAAAGCAATTATTCCTCAAGCATGGTCTAATAAAGACAATCCTATAATTTAAGAAAAATTGAATCTTTCAATTATGTTTAAGAGTTGCGGCTACCCACAAACTTTCTCTGTCTAACCAAGAGAGCCTTTGCAAAGGATTTACTTATTTGCTAACCGCAAAATGCGCAAACTTTTCCATTCGCTAACCGCAAGGAAATATCTCGCTAACTATAAGGCATCTTGCTAACCACAAGAGACAAAAAGAGAGCTAATAACCTCAGCTTATTCTCCGCTAACCGCGGGATCACCTTGTTATTTGCAAGTTCCATTTGGAAATAAGATATTCTTTCAGCAATTGTTTTCTTTAAGTAATTTCTCAAACATGATTAACTAACTTCTAATATAAAATAGAGACACTTTCTTGTGATATAATCATGTTTCTTGGACAGTTTAAAGGAATTCCTAAACTTGACTTATCGGTCATCATGTATAATGATGCAGAATTATAAATTCATCTTATCGGATTAGCAACACGTTCGACTACCTCTCGTGGTTGGAATTGGATGGCTTTGACTTGTTTTATAATCGATACCTCTGCTTGAGCAACGTTTGGAGTAGTTGATGTCTTTCTTTGCACCTTTCTTGGAGGTGGAGCGGCATGAGCATCCCTTAAGCTTCGGGTCACTCGCTTCACGGCTATCATATAGCAAAAGAGAAGGGGTAAAGAGAGAAAGAGAACTCAAGAATTTGAGGGACAACACGAAGATGGTAGAGAAAGAGTTGGAGATGGAGATGGATTGAGGGTGAGAGCTTGAGGGAGAGAGATTGTGGGAGAGAAGGTAACTCCGACGTGAAGGCAAGAGAGTTTTCACTTCTGAGAACTTCTGTGTCTGTGTTGAAAGTGAAGGGAGAGGGGTCTTTATATAGGTCTCAAGGCCAAAAGCACAAGCTAAGAATAACAAAAAGCAGGGAGATAAGTTCGCGCACATTCGCGGCTTTTTTTTTTTGCGCGGACATGCATTCTGATGCGCGATTTTGAGTCTTTAATTTTAGAAAAAGCTTGGCTTTTAAGAAAAGAAGCTCTAAACTTTAATCACTCCTCTTTCTTTTCTAAAAATACTCTTTCTTTCCTAAAAGTACTCCTCCTTTCCTAAAAATACTCCTTCTTTCCTGAGGGTCAAGTCTTATCTTTAGAAACAGTCTTGAGGCTTAAGTTTCCCATATCAACCCAAGTAAATAAGAGACATAATTAATAGTCCAGAGTACGATTTTTGATCTGATCGTTTCGTTAGAACGTTCTATGACTTAATAGAATGCAAACCTTAAACATTTTTGCAAAGTAAATGAAATAGTTTTTGTTGAAAAATGTTGGATAGATTACAATCTCCTCAACTTAGGGATTCGAGATGTCCTCATCTCGAGAAAAAGTGAGGGTAGTCCTTCGTTAGGGTGGCTTCATCTTCCCATGTTGCATCTTCTTCAGGATAGTCCTGCCACTGAACAAGGTGTTCTCTTAGAACTCTATTTCAAAGAATCTTCTCTTGCGAGTCTAAAATTCTAGAAGGTTGAAGCTGCAAGATATTTTGAGTAGGCATGACAATTTGTTCATCATTGAGGAGTTGATCATCATTGGGAATATAGGGTTTTAATAAGCTTACATGAAATACATCGTGGACTTTGATGTGAGCTGGCAACTTCAACTTGTAAGCTTGGGTTCTTATACACTTGATCATAAGGACCACAATAACGTGGGCTAAGCTTCTTGTACTTTCCAAGTGCTAAGGTACTTCTCTTTGGATGAATCCAAAGAAAACCTTGTCACCTTCTTTGAATTTTCTTTTGGATCTCTTACTATCCGCATACTGCTTTTGACGATCCTATGCTGCTTGAATATCCTTTCGATTGGCTTTTGTTTGATTTTCCATTTCTTCTAGCATCTATTTAGACGCTTCAACTCTGATGGTAGGGTGAGAAAACTTGATTAGAGAGACACATTCTTGACCATACCAGGCACAAATTGGGGTCATACCAATGCTTTGATGATGAGAAGCATTGTAAGCCTTCTTGACCATACCAGGCACAAAATGGGGTCATACCAATGCTTTGATGATGAGAAGCATTGTAAGCATACTCCAATAGAGGTAAAAAATGAATCCATCCTTTATGCTCTCTACTGCAATAAGCTCTAAGAATATCTTTGATGTCTTGGTTGACTCGTTCTGTTTGACCATCTGATTGAGGATGGTATGCAGTACTATCTGTTCCAATTGCCTTGAAGAGTGAGGTCCAAAAGTTTGAAGTGAACTTCACATCTCGATCGCTTACAATCCGTTTGGGCAATCTATGCAATTTGAAAATCTCTTTAACAAACAGTAGACAATGTCAGAGGGGGAAAAGTTGTCTTGATCGATATGAGATGTGCAACCTTCATGAGTAGTTCAACAACTACCATAAGTGAATGATAGCCTCCTCGTACCATAGGTAATCCAATGACAAAGTCCATACTTATACACTCCCACTTCATTTGGGGAATGTCCAATGGCTGAAGATTACCGGGAAGTTTAACTCTCTTAGCTTTAATCCTTTGGCATGTCAAGCATTGGCGAACATAGCGTAGTACATCTAGCTTTTGCCCAGTCCAATAGAAACTTTTCCGTACGGCATTGAGAGTCTTCACATATCCTAGGTGTTCTGAAGTAGAGCTATCATGGGCCTTAAATAAGATAGCTTTCTTTAAGTTAGGGTCCTTTGCTACACATAACCTATCTCTATAATAGAGACAAGGTCCATCATGTGAGAAGTGTAACATTGAAGGTATATTCTTTGAATCCCCAAAGCGAACAAGGTTAAGCTACCTTTGATACTCTGAATCTGATGATGCAACTTCCTTAATTTTTTCAATGATTGAGTTGTTGGGTATAGATATGAGGCTCAAAAAGGGTTTTTGATTGAGTGAAAGTGCAACCATGTTTTCCTTTTTGGGATGATAGATAATGTCAAAGTCAAATTCTTGCAAAAGTTCTACCCATCACCTTTGTCGCATATTCAAAAGATTGTACAAGAAGTAATTGTATTACCTTGAAAAATCAATCCATTATTCTATTGGCATGTTCAAATGTTGCTGGCATTGCTACATTTATCCACTAGAATTCACAAAAGACAAGCTTGATGGTACCAATTATACTCTGTGGAAATTCAAAAAAATTGCAATTTTGGATTCATATGAATTACTGGATACAATGTTGGGGAAAAACGTTGTCAACTTGAAGCCGTTGCAACAACAGATCTGGAAAATCCAAGTAACTCCTCCAGATGTTACTCTTTTAAATGCCTAGAAGAGAAGGAATGTAGCTTCGTTTTGCACCATTGTCATGTGTGTAAGTGAATCTGTTCTCACTTTGATTTAGTATACCACTAAAGCACATGAAGGTTGGCACATATTGTCTTGCCAAGTAACTTCTCCAGATGCTACTCTTCTACATGCCTAGAAGAGAAGGAATGTAGCTGCGTTGTGCACCATTGTCATGTGTGTAATGAATCTATTCTCACTTTGATTTAGCATACCACTAAAGCACATGAAGTTTTGGCACATATTGGCTTGCCAATATGAGGCACACAATCACACTAGAATTCAAAATTTGAAAAATAAACGCTGACGGAGGAAAGGTGGAGGGCTTTATCAAGAAAATTAAGGATCTCCAAGATCAATTAGCTATTGTTGGTGTGGCTATTTCTCCAAAAGATTTAGCTCGGAGTTGCATTCACATACTTCTAGCTAGATATGATGGTCTTGTTACGACACTCAACACTCAAGCCCATCCAACCCCTCTTATCTTTGAAGAACTGCATGCAATGTTGCTTGAAGAGGAGCTATGACTTAGGACTAGGGATGGTGGGGATGATGTTGCTTTCACAACCAGCACAAAAAGCAAGGGGACTACGTCAAATACCTCTAATAAGAAGACCAAGAAGAATAAATTTATATGTAGCTATTTTTAGTGTGACAAGAAAGGTCATGCTATTAAAGACTACCAAAAGAAGAAAGCAGATGAGAAAAAACGGCACCATGAAAGCTTCTTGGAAGGAAAGAGAATCCACCGGCAATGTTGAGGCAAAGCTTGAACTATGGGCCACTTAGAACATGTATGCTCATTAGCAAAAACTCTATTTTGTTGATGGTTCTTGGATTCTAGATAGTGGGAGATCATGACATATGACTAGTAAGAAAGATTGGTATAGTCTCTAGAAAAGCCTCTATATGAACCCATCATTGTAATTGTCAAGAAAAATACAAAATGTATGGTAGAAGGTTCTAAATAATTTCATTTTTAGCAGCAACAAATGAAACCAAGCAACTCTCTAATGTGTTATATGTGCCACAAATCAAGAATTTGCTCTTGATTGTTGCAATCACAGATCGTAGTCTTGAAGATCGTTTCAAGAAAAGTTGAGCAAAAAACTTGGATTTTGAAGGCAATATATGGAAAAGGGAGTAAGACATAACAATGTTTAGGAGCTTTCTACACTTACGATAACTACAAAAAAAAAAGAGAGAACTCAAGTATGACATGAGAGCTTTGATAACCTAAGTATTTCTGTGCTAAAAGAGATGCAAAGATTTGGGATAGTTGCAGACATGCCTTAATAATCTAGCTCAGTGTCCTCTAGAGTTGGTACATGCAGATCTCAATGGTAAAGCATCTACTTCTGCTTTGGGTGGAACGAATTTAGTAGAAAGATGTGGGTGTATTTCATTTGTGAGAAGTCTGAAGCTTTTGGAAAATTTATAGTGTGGAACAATCTTGTAGAGAATGAGATTGCAAAGAAGGTCAAGAAACTTTGCATAAATAGAGGAGGAGAATTCATTTCAGATGAATTCAACAACTACTATAATGACCATGGCAGTAAGCGTCACCTTACTACTACTCACATAGCACATTAGAATGGAGTTATGGAACGTCGCAATTGGATTGTGGTAGAGATGGCATGATACATGCTCAAAGCTAAGGATATGCCGCCGGATTCCTTTTGGGCTGAAGCAATTTATATCCTCAGTTGAAGCTACACAGAGGATTTGAAAGAAAAAACACCTCAAGAATCCTATTCTAATAAGAAACCGTCAATCTTGCACACACTTTTTTGTCATAATCTAACTTTGGAACTTTCACTTCATTTTATTTTCTCTTACTAGAATGGCAATTCTAGTGAGAGAACATCATTTAAGTATACCAAAATTTAAATTTGTAGCACATTGTGGAGAATTTACTGCAAAAATGGATGATATTGTAAAATGCTACTTTGCCTTGTCTGCAAAAGCGCAATTAGAACAATTTTTTCTACTAAGGATTGTTACCATATACATGTGGTAGTGATGTGTGTGAATACACTTAGGACCACCGGGGCATACCATATACATGTGGTAGTGATGTGTCTGAACACACTAGGACCGCCGGGGCATTTTTTCCCTCTTAAGGAGGTTTTTTCCCTCGAGCATTGTATACACGCCCATCACTCTAGGGCTATCCATCTTTCCATTGCACACTAAGTAACACACTCTCTATTGTGTGCCTTGAGCTTCCTTTGTCTTCTTTGGTATCAGAGTAGGTTACGTCCTCCCGGGCTTAGTCTTCGGCTGCTCTAGCACACGCCTGCTCACTCTCTCCGATTACAGTGAGGTTTGGCAAGCGTTCGCAGGTCGATAAATATTTCGGGACAGCTCGTAGAGCTGATAGCTCGTAGAGCTGAGTCTGCTCAGATTTTTGATTCGGGCTCATTTTGGCCTTTGTTTCCACTACAGGCAGGTCTGCACATGCAATTTTGTCATTTTGTGCAGAATTTCTGTTAGTGCCGATTTATGCATAACAGGTGCCTTATAGTCTTCTATGGTTTGTGCTATATAGCACGTGTTGTTCCCGCTCCATTCTCCTATTTTTGAGCCATTTTCACATCATGTGCAGCATTTACCATGGCTGACAACAACACAGATGTCTTCAAGATGTTTGTTGTTGAGGACAGGTTGGATGGGGACAATTACCCTATGTGGGCTTATATGATGCAACACGTTCTTGTGTCAAAGGGCATCTAGAATATTGTGCAGGGCATTGGTGTACGTCCTAGTTCTGAGGATGTAGGCGATGTTGAGGATGTTGCAGGTCTTGCTGCAAGGATTGCTGCTATTAGAGTTGTTTTGCGTACGGTAGAACAATCTCGTTGGGATGTAAAGGATGCGTAGGCTCATGCATTGATTGTGTTGTTGTGAAGCGCACCATTGTTCCTCACATCTGTTCAGCAAAATCTGCAAAACAGGCTTGGGATATTCTTGCAGGTCTTTATGCAAGCCGCAATGAGGCTAAAATTGCTTTGTTGCGTAAAGAGCTGGAGTCGAAGATTATGCATGAGGAAGATGATATGGACACTTTCCTTGCTAGTGTCAAGAATATCAATGAGCAACTTATTTCTGCAGGTGAAGTCATTTCAGACAGTTCCCTTGTGCAGATAGTTCTTGATGCCTTACCAAATTCTTAAAAGACTTTTGCTAGTACTTGGAGACTTATGACCCAAGGAAATCCAGAAGTTGTCAAGTTTGATGCATTATGCACATTGCTGTTACAAGAGTCACTTTCTAGAAAAAACAGGCCTAGACAGCGTGCAGTTGAACAGGCTTTTATTGCTTCTCAAAGAAAGGGTGGTAACAGTAATGCAACCACTTCTTATGGTTCTGCTGCGAGTGGCAAAACTTATGTTCCTAATGCTTTTGTTGGCAAAAATTCGTCTGGAATTCTGGTGATAAGGGCAAAAAGAAGATGCGTTGCCATTATTGTAAAGCTAATGATCTCTTGATCAAGTAGTGTCCTAAGTTGAAGGCCAAAGAGGCTAAGAAGAAAGAGGGTGGTTCCACTGCAAATGTTGGTTCCACTACAAATGGAGCCATTGTTAGAGTCTTCTGTGAAAGGAGACTGTGTTGCTGATGTTGATGCAGAATGGGCTTTTAGTGCGGAGTGCACTTACAATCATGTTTTCCATGATGCATGCTTGTTAGTTGCTGCAGATTCACATGTGTGGTATTTCTGTGAAAGGAGACTGTGTTGCTGATGTTGATGCAGAATGGGCTTTTAGTGCGGAGTGCACTTACAATCATGTTTTCCATGATGCATGCTTGTTAGTTGCTGCAGATTCACATGTGTGGTATTTCGACAGTGGTCTACAAAGCACATTACCTCACATCGTGAATTGTTCACCTCTCTCGAGTCTGTCCCTCATGGGAATTCATTCACTTGTGCCAACAATGCCTCTTATCCAGTTTAGGGAGTTGGAAAGATTGTGCTTACTGCTGCTAATGGCAGTTCTTTCTCACTTGTTGATGCACTTTATGTACTTGGGATCAAGAAGAATCTTTTGTTTGCATCTGCACTTGCTAGACTTGGACTTGTAGTCAAATTTGTGGATGACAGATGTAGAGTTCATGATCTCAGTTTTGATAATGAAATTGTTGCATCTGGGCTTTTGTGCCGTGGGCTGTATAAGCTCACTTTGTATGACAAGTGTGGACAAAGTTTTGCAAATGCAGTTGCAGATTCAAGGGCTATTTTAGATGCAAAACTTTGGCATGCACGTTTTGCTCATCTGAATTTTGTTGCGTTCAGAAATCTGATATGGTAACTTCTTTGCTGCCTCTTGAAGCACTTGTCAAACATGTTTTTGAAGGCTGTATTTTGGGTAAGATGCAGCGTTCTAAGTTTCCAAAGGATGGTTCAGTTGAGGCCACATGCAGGTTGGAGCTTGTGCATAGTGATGCTAGTGGGCCCATGCAAACTCCATCCTTGGGCAATTACCTTTACTTCGTGACTTTCATTGATGATTACTTTTGTCATGCATGATGACTAAGGTACTTGAGGTACTTGTCACATTTAACGAGGAAGTTGCTTGAGAAGCTTCTTATGCATGGGCGGTAAGAGGCTTGAGTCAAAAAGAGAACCTACACACTTAATGAGGAAGTTGCTTGAGAAACTTCCTATGCATAAAAATCTCAAAGTTAGGGGAATTTTAAAAGAGCACATGGGACACATGTGAGACTCTCACTAAGCTTAACCACATGGTGTGCTTGAATGCTATTGGTTGGGCTAAAGAGGGGTCCAATGAGCTTCTACTTCCATCTAAAAATTATCTAGATATTTTCAAGCTCTGTCTCTCTAAGGGGTAAGGAGGACACTTGTCAAAAGACTACCCATGTACTTGATTGCATGTTGCATGTGATTGGCTAGGGGGAGTGGGGTCCAATGAGCTTGCAACATGCAGAAAGCTCACCACTCGCCCAAATCAAGGAGGGGGGGTGCTAGGGGGATATACTCCACACACACACTCATTTGGAAAGCCATTCTCACTTGGTGAAAGTTGAGGAACGCCACCTCCTTCTCCAAGCTTGTGAGAGTGAAAACCTACACCAACACTCTTGGCTATGGAATGCAAATCCAACCAAGAGTCATGCTTCAATGCTTAAGCTTGCCATCTTCATTACTATGCTATTATGTATGCTAGCAAGAAGAGTAATGATAAGTGAGGAACTATTTCTTTCTCCTATGGAATGTTTCTTCTTCCTCTTCCCTATCCTCATTCCCCGCTATCTCTCTCCACCTTCGAAGGTGTTTGAGGCCTTGGGACTGAGTCTTGGGATAGTTAATGCTTTCTTCAAGTTTATGTTATGCTTGTGATGCATGAAGCTTTCCATCTTCATTGCATCACCTAGGTTACAAGGAACACAAAGATTGTATTGTACCAAGTCTCTCTTGATGGGAGAAACTATAATACAAATGCCTATTGGAGGGGGGACTGGCTCCATATGAATCGGGTCCTCAACTATTGTCATGTTCTCTAAACTCTCTCTCTTGCAAAAGTATTGTTCATGCCAAGTTAACTAAGTACCATCTTTATGTTGCTACCATCGATTAAGTTCAACCACTATGCTCACAAAGAATCCCTCAAAAGTGCTTCACCTAATTTCCTAATTCTGCTACTCTCAAAGTTTATAGGCAATTTACATTGGTATCAGAGCATTTGGTTTCTCTTTTCTTGCTTAAGAAGAGAGGTCCTTAAGTAGCCTATTTTTGTTAATTATATTAGAGTAAGTGGGTATGGGATCTATTATCGCTTTTGTTGAGCCCACTATGTGGGATATGGTGCACACCTCGGGAGCTTTGGTTTTAATAATCGAGTCTTTTTAGACTTGGCTACGGCTTTATCATTATTGAGCCATAAGAAGTCTGAAAGGAGCTATCCCTCAACAACTTCGTTATGTTAGACTCACTCCTCTACTCTCTATAATTAACCGATTCAAGCCGTGGGTGTAGATACTTAAGTGCTTATTTTCAAAGGCTAAGAGGAGTAGCAACTAAGGTTTTGAATTGCGAAAGCATACACTAAGTAAACAGATAAGCTTAATTAGCATGGGTGACAATAACCAAGAGAGGAGAATGAACATTGATAACTTTGATTTTGCACATGAAGGTGCCAATGATGATGCCCCCATGTTTGTTAATTATCTTGTCACTAGGTTGCAAGAAGCTATGGGCAACCCCACTTTGCAAGCCGAAGTTACTCAACAACTTCGTGCGTATGGGATTTTATTTCCTCTCCAAGAGGAGAGAGAGCTTATGAGGCTTCTTGAAGAGACCCCCAAAAGAAGACTCTCTCCCATACGAGAGGACGAATCCAAAGATCAAGAAAGCAATGAATCCCTAAATTCCTCCGAAGATGTGGCTCCACGAAGAAGGAGCCAACTCCTCCCAAGAGAAAATGGTTAACCCATAGTCCTTCTCTTTTTCACTCCAAAAGGGAGAGAGAGGAAACCAAGGAAGAAAAGGGCAAGAAAGAGGTCATACTCTTCTCCTTTTTCTTCACCTTCCTCCTCTATCGATGAAAGCTATGGCTATTCTCCTAGAGACTATAAGAGGGGAGGACATCGCAAAACTTACCCTGCATGGAGAAGGTCACAAAAGCTCAAGAAGTTCAAAGAGGGAGGAAAGAGTATCTCTTTTCTCACCTATGATGGCACCTTTGGTGCTATTGACAAAGTATTGGCCTTCATCCAACTATTTGATGCGGCCTTTGGAGACGAGGGCTTCATGGAGTCCTCCAAGCTACGCCATGTAGCTATGCACTTCCAAAATTGGCTTGTCAATGGTGGCCTAGCCTTTGAGGCAATGGCGAAGCCTCAAAGACATGGAAAACTCTACGAGTTTCCATCATGAAGCAATTCCTTGCAAGTGATGCAAAGGACAAAGTGCTCACCGAATGATGGAGTTTAAGGCTTCTCTCTCACGAGTATATCCACAAAGATGTGGAAAATTTTGGGATTTACATCTCAAGGCTACTATCTTTCAAAAGATAAACTTTGCTGAGCAAAAACAACAGTTTTGTGCGGGATTACCTGAAGAGATGGTCGAGTATGTCAACTCTCAACGGCCTGACTCTATCAGTGAAGTAATCCACCATACCATGGTTGCTTCACGCATCAATTTCCAACTAGGGGTTAGACGGAATGTCAAACCCATGGAAAATAAAGACAAAAGTGATGCAAAGGGAAAAATTAATGCCCAAAATTTTTCCCACGGCCATTCCAACAACAACAACAACAATCGGTCCAAGGAGAAAGGAGTTTACAAAGGTAAAAATAAAATCTCTCCTGAAGACCTTGAAACTTTTTGCAAGGATCACAAATGTTTTAAGTGTGGGGAGCAAGGACATGGCTATCATTCTTGCCCCAAAAGAAATGCTCGCAATGAGACTCCTAGAGCTTCCACTATCGAAGCTCCAAAAGAGGATACTCATTGCAAAGGATCACCTCTCTCTTATGCTTGGGGAAAGGTAAGGGATCATGATGCTTTCATCTTGTTTGACCCTGGTTCTACTCTCAACTTCATATCAATGGAGTTGGCCACCAAGTTGGGCATTCAAGCTTTTGAGATGGGAGATGCTGTAACTGCCAATGCCACTTTCAAGGGACAGCAAGTCTCCGTTACTCCCTTGATTGGGAAGTTGAGGCTTCATGTCCAAAGCTATGTTGACATAGAAGACTTCTTCATCTCTCCTCTCCAACATGCGGATGCTATCCTAGGGATACCATGGTTCAACCGCATGGCTGCCAACATGAAGTTCCCTGAAAGGAGAATCTACTTCACCTACAGAGGAAAGAATATGTATATAGATGCTAATGAGTCTAGTCGTACTATACCACTTGTAAATCCTCTCGCCCTTGATAAATCAATGAAAAGATCAGTTTCTGCGTACATGATTTTTGTCAAAGAATCCCTAAGAGGTCCTAATGTTTCATCAAAGGTGAATGGTAGGAATCAAGAAGAGTTAGACTTGTCTAACTTTCGAAAAGGATTCCAAGATGTGTTCATTGATGATATCCCTATGGACTTACCTCCAAAATGAGGGGATGATGACCATCAAATTGAGCCCCTATTAGGAAGCTCACCGCCTAACAAACCTCCCTATCGAGTTTCACAAGCTCAACAAAAGTAGATCATGAGGCATGTACAAGAATTGGTAGACAAAGGAATGGCGATGCCTAGCTCCTCTCCCTTTAGCTCTCCAATCCTTTTAGTGCAAAAGAAAGTTGGTACATACAGCATGTGTGTGGACTATCGCGCACTAAACCATATCACTATCAAAAACGGATTTCCCGTACCTCGGGTAGAAGATCTGTTTGATAAGCTACAAGGCTCTACCTACTTCATTAGGATTGACCTTAAAAGTGGCTACTATCAAATAAGGACAGTGAATGAAGATATCCTAAAGACCGTGTTTCGTTCAACGTCTGGCCTTTATGAATATCTAGTCATGCCTTTTGGCTTGACGAATGCACCAACTACATTCAATCGATTAATGGAGAAAATTTTTAGACCCTACCGCAAATTCATTGGAGTGTTCTTTGATGATATCATCATCTACTCCAATTCCTTGGAGGAACACAAGCAACATCTCCAAGTGATTTTTCAAGCATTAAGGGAGAATAAGCTTTTTCTCAATCAAAAGAAAAGCGAATTTTTCCTTCAAGAGATTCAATACTTAGGTCATATTATCTCTCAAGATGGTATCCGTGTGGATCCATCAAAGTTGAAGGTAATAAAAGCATGGCCCAACCCAAGGAATCTACATGAGCTAAGAAGCTTTATAGGTATCTGTGCATACTATAGACGCTTCATAGCAAAATTCTCTCAAATAGCAGGACCATTACATGACTTAACAAAGAAAAACGGTAAGTATTCATGGATTGCTAAGGAGCAAAGTGATTTTGACAAGCTCAAAGAGAAGCTTATCTCCTAACCAGTCCTTATGCTTCCGGATCTCTCAAAACCATTTGAGGTCCAATGTGATGCTTGTGGTGATTGCCTTGGAGCAGTCTTGCTTCAAGAAGGGCATGCCATAGCATATCAGAGCCAAAGGCTCAACATGGATGAACGGGTCTTAGGCATTTATGAGAAAGAGCTATTAGCTGTTCCACATGTCCTAGACACATGGAAGCACTATCTATTGGGGACTCCATTCATCTTACGAACAGACCATCAAAGTCTCAAGTACTTCATGACGCAAACAAAGCTTTCCGACAAACAAATGAGGTGGCAAATTTTCTTTCACGATTTAATTTCCACATTGCTCACATTGCTGGTAAGCACAATCAAGTGGCTAATGCACTTTCACGACGGCCAAAAGTTAATGTTGTGTCAATAGCAACTCACAATGATATATCTTCTATGATAGATGAGTATGCTACTGACCCTAACTTTAAAGACATAATGTCAGCCCTTGATTTGGGGAAGAAAGAGGAACCATTCACCTTGCAGGATGGTTATCTTCTCCATGGCAATAGGCTATGTGTTACCCACTCCCTTCGTGAGAAAGTCGTGTATGAATCCCATGCTCCTCCCTATGCGGGGCATAGAGGCATTCAACCTACTCTTCGAGGAGTAGAGATATACTTTTATTGGCCTACCATGAAAGTGGACATACAAGAGTATGTTTCAAAATTTGTAGTATGCCAAAAGACCAAGTATGATAGAGGGAAGCAACCTGGATTACTCCAGCCATTGACAATTCCTAATTCACCATGGGAGAGTATATCCATGGATTTTATCTTTAAATTACCAAAATCTATCCATGTGAATATGGGAATATGGACAATAGTCGACAGGTTTAGCAAGCAAGCACACTTTATCCCTGTCAAGAAGACTATTAAGGCACACCAAATGGCAACTCTCTTCATATCACAGACTTTCAAACACCATGGATTGCCAACATCCATCGTGTCAGATAGAGATCCTATGACCAGTAATTTTTGAAAAGGTCTCTTCGAAAATCTAGGTACAAGATTGAATTTCTCTTCAGCCTATCACCCACAAACGGATGGCCAAAGTGAGATAGCCAATCTTACAATTCTTGATGTACTAAAGACTTATGTTACGGAAGTAGATCAACGCTCACAATGGGAAAAGTACTTACCTCTTGTAGAGTATGCGTATAATAATACTATCCATACTTCTACGGGAAAAGCACCTTTGAAATCAGAGGGAAGACCTAAAAGTCCCTTGCTACTTAAAGTACATGGAAAGATCTTCGTTGCCGATGAGTATAGCCGTGACCTGCAAACATCTTTTCAAAAGATTAAGGAGGCTATATCCATCTCCCAACTAAGGCAAAAATCTATTGTTGTTGACAAGCACAGAAGGGCCTTAACGTTCAAAGAAAATGATTGGGTCTTACTTAAGTTTCCTAAAGCTCGATTGAGGCAAATGACGGGAAAAAATCATACGGGCCATCAAAAGAATTATGCTAAACTAGTAAAAAGATACTATGGTCCTTTTCAAATTTTGAAGCCAATCAATGAGGTGGCTTATCAACTCAAGTTACCTAACCATTGGCTCATACACAATGCTTTTCATGTGAGCCTACTCAAGCCCTACAAAGGAGAGCCTCCAAATGAACCAATTATTGAAGACCCTCCCAAAATCGAAGATCAAGAAGAGGTACTACAACCCGAAGCTATCCTTCGGCATGAAGACAAGGTACTACGACATGGTAAGATTATTCGACGGTATTTTATTAAGTTCAAAAATTATCCTTTTGAAGATGCTAGATGGATGTAAGGAATCCAGCTTAAGAATAGTATGAACCTTTTCAACGCTTACAATGCTACATTAGAGTAATCAAATGTACATGTTTCTTTTAAATGATCAATGTTTTTGTCTTATGAGACTAATTCTCTCTTTATTGTGCACAAATTCAAGTAGTATGCATACTAAGAATCATGTTTGGGATGACGACGTCTCTCAAACACCATGTAGAATTTGTCACTCTACTTGGGAGGATGAAATGGACTAAAGAGCAGACATGCTTGCGGCAGCTATGTCTCCCAAGCACCAAACATCCATCTTGGAATGATGTCATAGGGTAAAAAGGGATCCTCTGCCCGCTAAGACAAATTGACTAATGACTATGACTTTATCTCTTTTACCTCATAGTCGAGAATGACTATGATTTCAAGAGAGAGGTAATGTCATTAAATATCTAATATCTAACCAACCCAAATGATTTTCTCATATTAAAATGATCATTTAATATGGGATAATAAACGGGAACAAGTGTTAGAATATAGACACGTGCTTATGGATATATCTCAACACGGGGCCAATGGTAAAGGGGCCCAAATGAGAGATGGTATGTCAAAGAGCAAGCTTAACTAATGAAGCTTAAAAGACCTTAGGGTTATCTTCATTAAAGACCTTCAATGGTTAGTGTTAAAATTCCTTTGACCTTAAGCAAGCTAGGGCTGAGCTTGAGGTGGGAACCCGACCCAAACTTAAGCAAGCTAGGGCTGTGCTTGAGGTGGGAACCTTAAGCAAGCTAGGGTTGTGCTTGAGGTGGGTCAAAGAGCAAGGTTAACTAGTGAAGCTTAAAAGACCTTAGGGTTAGCTTCATTAAAGACCTCCAATGGTTAGTGTTAAAATTCCTTTGACCTTAAACAAGCTAGGGCTGAGCTTGAGGTGGGAACCCGATCTAAACTTAAGCAAGCTAGGATTATGCTTGAGGTGGGAACTCAACCTAAACTTAAGCAAGCTAGGGTTGTGCTTGAGGTGAAAACTCCACCTAAGGTGCTTGTCATACTTGATGACTAAGGTACTTGACGTACTTGTCACATTTAATGAGGAAGTTTCTTAAGAAGCTTCCTATGCATGGGGGGTAAGAGCTCGAGTCAAAAAGAGAACCTACACACTTAATGAGAAAGTTGCTTGAGAAACTTCCTATGCATAAAAATCTCAAAGTTAGGGGAATTATAAAAGAGCACATGGGACACATGTCAGACTCTCACTAAGCTTAACCACATGGTGTTCTTGAATGCTATTGGTTGGGCTAAAGAGGGGTCCAATGAGCTTCTACTTCCATCTAAAAAATATCTAGATATTTTCAAGCTCTCTCTCTCTAAGGGGTAAGGAGGACACTTGTCAAAAATCTACCCATGTACTTGACTGCATGTTGCATGTGATTGGCTAGGGGGAGTGGGGTCCAATGAGCTTGCAACATGCAGAAAGCTCTCCACTCACCCAAATCAAGGAGGGGGGGTGATAGGGGGATATACTCCACACACACACTCATTTGGAAAGCCATTCTTACTTGGTGAAAGTTGAGGAACACCACCTCCTTCTCCAAGCTTGTGAGAGTGAAAGCCTACACCAACACTCTTGGCTATGGAATGCAAATCCAACCAAGAGTCATGCTTCAATGCTTAAGCTTGCCATCTTCTCCATCTTCATTACTATGCTACTATGTATGCTAGCAAGAAGAGCAATGATAAGTGAGGAAATATTTCTTTCTCCTATGGAATGTTTCTTCTTCCTCTTCCCTATCCTCATTCCCCGCTAGCTCTCTCCACCTTCGAAGGTGTTTGAGGCCTTGGGACTGAGGCTTGGGATAGATAATGCTTTTTTCAAGTTTATGTTATGATTGTGATGCATGAAGCTTTCCATCTTCATTGCATCACCAAGGTTACAAGGAACACAAAGATTGTATTGTACCAAGTCTCTCTTGATGGGAGAAACTATAATACAAATTCCTATTGGAGGGGGGACTGGCTCCATATGAATCCGGTCCTCAACTATTGTCATGTTCTCTAAACTCTCTCTCTTGCAAAAGTATTGTTCATGCCAAGTTAACTAAGTACCATGTTCATGTTGCTACCATCAATTAAGTTCAACCGCTATGCTCACAAAGAATCTCTCAAAAGTACTTCACCTAATTTCCTAATTCTGCTACTCTCAAAGTTCATAGGCAATTTACATTACAGATGTTGAGGATGTTGCAGGTCTTGCTGCAAGGATTGCTGCTGTTAGAGTTGTTTTGCCTACGATAGAACAATCTCGTTGGGATGTAAAGGATATGTAGGCTCATGCATTGATTGTGTTGTTTGTGAAGCACACCATTACTCCTAACGTTCGTTCTACGAAATCTGCAAAACAGGCTTGGAACATTCTGGCTGGTCTTTATGCAAGCCACCAATGAGGCAAAAATTGCATTACTGCGTAAAGAGCTAGAGGCAAAGATTATGCATGAGGAAGATGATAAGGATACTTTCCTTGCTGGTGTGAAGGATATTAATGAGCAACTTATTTCTGTAGGTGAAGTCATTTTTGACAGTTCCCTTCTATAGACTGTTATGGATGCCTTACCAGATTCTTACCAGACTTTTGCTAGTGCTTGGAGACTAATGACCCAAGGAAATCTTGAAGTTGTCAAGTTTGATGCATTATGCACATTGTTGTTACAAGAGTCACTTTCCAAAAAAACGGGACTACACAGCGTGCAATTGAATAGGATTTATTGTTGCTCAAAGAAAGGGTGGTAACAACAATGCAGTCACTTCTTATGGTTCTTCTGCGAGTGGAAAATCACCTGATCCTAATGCTTCTGCTGGCAGCAATTCGTCTGGAAATTCTGGTGATAAGGGCAAAAAGAAGATGCGTTGCCACTATTGTAAAGCTAATGATCACTTGATCAAGCAGTGTCCTAAGTTGAAGGCCAAAGAGGCTAAGAAGAAAGAGGGCGGTTCCACTGAAAATGTTGGTTCCAATACAAATGCAGCTATTGTTGAGTCTTCTGTGAAAAGAGACTGTGATGCTGATGTTGATGCAGAATAGGCTTTTAGTGCAAAGTGTACCTATAATCTTGTTGTGCATGATGCATGCATGTCAGTTGCTGTAGATTCACATGCGTGGTATTTTGACAGTGTTGCTACAAAGCACATTACCTCACATCATGATTTGTTCACCTCTCTTGAGTCTGTCCCTCATGTAAATTCAGTTACTTGTGCCAACAATGCCTCTTACCCGGTTCAGGGAGTTGGAAACAATGTGCTTACTGCTGCAAATGGTAGTTCTTTCACACTTGTTGATGCACTTTATGTACCTGGGATAAAGAAGAATCTTTTGTCTATATTTGCACTTGCTAGACTTGGTCTTCTAATCAAATTTGTGGATGACAGATGTACAGTACATGATCTCAGTTTTGGTGATAAAATTGTTGCATCTGGCATTTTATGCCGTGGGATGTATAAGCTCACTTCGTATGACAAGTGTGGGCAGAATTTTGCAAATGCAGTTTTGGATTCAAAGGCTATTTTAGATGCAAAACTTTGGCATGCACGTTCTCGTCATTTGACATTTGCTAGTTTGCTGTGTTTGCAAAAATCTGATATGGTTCTTCTTTACCGCCTCTTGAAGCACCTGTGCAAACATGTTTGTGAAGGCTATAATTTGGGTAAAATGCAGCGTTTAAAGTTTCCAAAGGATGGTTCAGTTAGGGCCACATGCAGGTTGCAGCTTGTACAAGCATAGTGATGTTTTTGGGCCCATGCAAACTCCATCCTTGGGAAATTACCTTTACTTTGTGACTTTCATTGATGATTACTCCAGGCATACATGGGTATTTCCGCTTAAAGCGAAGTCCAAAGTTTTTATGTGCTTCAAACAATTTCTGGCTATGGTTGAAAATGTCTCAGAATGTACTATGGGCACCCTCCATTCCGATCGATGGGGGAGTATATGTCTCATGAATTTAATGCATTTCTGGCTAGTCGTGGGATAAAGCACCAATGTACAGTGCCTTACATGCCACAACAAAATGGTGTTGCTGAGAGAAAAAATAGGTCACTTACGGAAATGGCACGATGTATGGTCAAAAGTCAAGCTTTGCCGCATTCTTTTTGGCTTGAGGCCATCATGTGTGCCACTTATGTACTAAACAAGTGTCCTACAAAAGCGTTGCAGTCTATGACTCCATATGAAGCATGGCATGATAGAAACCCTTCTATTGAGCACATGTGCATTTTTGGTTGTTTGGCATATGCTTCGGTGCCACAAACACAGCGCAAAAAATTGGATGATAAGGCTGTCAAATGTATTTTTGTTGGTTATAGTGCTGAAAGCAAAGGTTACAGGTTGTATCATCCGCAAACAAAACGTATTCTGGTTTCACGCGATGTAGTGTTTACCAAAATTTTGTTGGATTCCTCATTTATGTATGCAACACGAGGCCGGATATTCAGTTTGCAGTTTCATAGGTTTGCAAATTTATGCATAGCCCAGGGTCTAAGCATTGGCAGGCTGTCAGCAGGATTTTCCGCAACTTGAGTGGCACTCTACACCTTGGCTTGTTTTATCCCAAGGGGGGATCATTGCCACTAGACTTACATGCTCTTTGGGACTCAAATTGGGTTGGTTGTTTTGACACGCGAGTGTCCACAAGTGGTTTTTGTTTCATGCGTAGTTTTTGTTTCATGCTTGGCAGTTCATGTATATCATGGTTGAGCAAGAAGCAACCTACTTTGGCCACTTTGAGTTGTGAGGCTGAGTATAGGGCAGTCTTCACAGCTACGGTTCAGTGTGTATGACTCAGACGACTTATGGCTGATTTGAGTGTTGGACAGGACACTGCCAACACTATCTACACTAACAGTCAGAGCGCATTGGCAGTTGCGAGTAACCCAGTTTTTCATGCTCGCACAAAGCACATTGAGGTGCATTACCACTATGTCAGGGAGAGGCTCTCAGCAGGAGATATTATGTAACATTTAATGGCCTAATAACTTGTGTGTAGCGGAAATGAGCATGAACATAGTGGGCATTTCATTAGAATAGATTCCTAATGAGAATTACAAGAGCGCTTGGGTGGAGAGAGCAACAAAAAGCATAACACCTAGTTAGATAGCATCGACAATACTTTCAAAAGAGAGAGAAATTAAGCTAATGACAACAGTTGAGGACCGGATTTGCATGGAGCCGGTCCCCCCTCCAAAAGGCTTTGTATTATGGTTTCTCCCATCAAGAGAGACATTGTACAATACAATTCTTTGTGTTCCTTCAAGACCAGCTAGTGCAATGAAGATGAAAGCTTCATGCACTAAGCAAAACACTTAGCAAACACAACTTGAATTATCCCCGTTCTCAGACCCAAGACCTCACACACCTTCGAAGATGGTGAGAGCTAGCAGGGTATGAGAGTAGATTGAGAGGAAGAAGGAGTATCTTACGAGAAAGATATACGTCTCCTCACATAATCACTCATATTAGCATAGCTTAGCTTAGTAATTAGCTTGGTAGAGGAGATGCGCATGAATTGAAGCTTGGCTCTTGGTTGGATTTGCATCCACATGCCAAGAGTGTGTTGATGTAGGCTTCTATCTCACAAGCTTGGAGTAGGTGATGAGCTCTCCATTAAAGCTTGGGAAGAGATAGTCTTCTCTTTCTTCATACATGAGATTGTGTGAGTGTGTGTGTGATAATTCCTTGTAAAAATCAGCCCCCTCTCTCTCTTGGGCGAGTCCTCTTGCTATTTGCTCTTGCTGAGCCCTCATTGGCTCTCCCCAAGTCAAGCCAATGACTATTAAGCAGCATAAGTGATAGCCTTTTGACATGTGTCCCCCTTTCCCCTTTTGTGAGAGCTTTAGGTAATTAAATAATTAAACTAAACTCTCATTGGACCCCTTAGCCTCCTGGCCAATAGGAATCAGGCAAGCCATTGGGCTCCTGAATGCTCATTGGACCCCTTGTGAGACTGCCCAATAGTCTTCTAGGAGACTTAATTCTCATTGGTTTCTTTTATTAAATGTTTTTAAATTAATTAAACTAGATTTGCTCTAGCTTAATTCTCATTGGTCCACTTCAAGGGTCATCCAATAGAAACTGGGCACACCTTGTGGGCATTTGGCCTAGGGAGCTGACATGTGTCCCTAATTCCCTTTGTGTAAAGGGAGCCTGTGTGTGTGACTTTCTCTCTCATCCCCTAGAAGAAGGGCTCGCCCCCTCCCATGTAGGGATATGCAAAGACCTTTTAGTCACACACAAAGCATCCAATTTCCCCTAGGGTTGACCTTTGGACACAACCTTTGAATTTTGGAACCTTAGCATTTTGGAAGTCTTAATGGGCTGAACCTTAGGGTCTTTTTAGCCCATTGTTGCACATGGATCTTTTGCATATGGCCCCCCCTTTGGATCCCTACTGTGGCCGGTCTGCTAGCTTAACCAATATTCTAGTCTTTTCTCCCCTGGCACTTCCCCACATTAAATGATCAATTTAATATGAGAAAATCATTTAGGAGAATTAGATATTGATTATTATGACATTACCTCTCTCTTGAAATCATAGTCGTCCTCGACTATGGTATAGAGAAGATAAAGCATATTCATGAGTCCTTTTCTTAGCGGGTAGAGGATCCCTATGTTACCCTATGACATCATTCCACAATGGATGACTAGTCCATTTGGTGCTTGAGAGCCTTAGGCTGCCGCAAGCATGTCTGCACATTAGTCCTATCAGTCTTCCATAATAGAGTTACAAGCTCTACTTGGTGTTTGGGAGACGTCGTCTCCGCAAACTTGATCTAAGCATGCATACTACTTCATTTTTGTGCACAATAAAGAAAAAGAAAGTCTTATAGGACAAAAACTTTGTTCATTTTTAACATTTTGTACATTTGCTTACTCATTGGGAAGCATTGTAAGCATTGACAAGGTTTAGGTTATCCTTTAATTGTATGCCTTGCATCCATCTAGCATCTTCAAAAGGATAATTCTTAAACTTAATAAGATATCGTCGGATAGTCTTACCGCCTCTTAGTACCTTGTCTTCATGTTGGAGAATGGACTCGGGCTGCAGCACCTCCTCTTGGTTCTCGATCTCGGGCGGGTCTTCAATAGTTGGTTCTTGAGGTGGCTCTCCTTTGTAAGGCTTTAAGAGGCTCACATGGAAAGCATTGTGTATGAGCCAATGATTGGGCAACTTGAGTTGATAGGTCATCTCATTGATTGGCCTAAGAATCTAAAAGGGACCATAGTACCTTTTTGCTAGTTTAGCAAAAAGGTGCCCATAGTACCTTTTTGCTAGTTTAGCATAGTACTTTTGGTGCCCATAGGATTCTTGCCCGTCATGTGCCTTAATCGAGCCTTGGGAAACTTTAACAAGACCCAATCGTTTCCTTTAAAGGCTTGGGATCTTCTGTGCTTGTCAGCAGCAGCCTTTTGCCTTTGTTGTGAGATAGAGATAGCATCCTTAACCTTTTGGAAAGATTCTTGTAGGTCTCGGCTATACTCATCTATAGCGAAGATCTTCCCATGTACCTTAAGTAGCAAGGGACTTTTTGATCTTCCCTCAATTACCTCGAAAGGTGCTTTTTCCGTGGAAGTATGTACAGTGTTATTGTAAGCATACTCCACTGAGGGTAAGTACTTCTCCCATTGGGATCTTTGATCTACTTCCGTTACATAGGCTTTTAGTAGATCGAGAATGGTTAGGTTAGCTATTTCACTTTGGCCATCCGTTTGTGGATGATAGGCCGAAGAGAAGTTTAGCCTTGTCCCTAAATTCTCAAAGAGACCCTTCCAGAAATTACTGGTCATTCTAGGATCTCTATCCGACACTATGGACATTGGCAAGCCATGGTACTTGAAAATTTGTGAAATGAAGAGGGTTGCCATTTGATGGACTTTGATAGTCTTTTTGACAGGTATAAAATGAGCTTGTTTACTGAACCTGTCTACTATCGTCCATATTCCCGTATTCCCATGGATAGACTTAGGCAATCCAAAGATAAAATCCATGGATATGCGCTCCCATGGTGAATTAGGGATTGGCAAGGGTTGAAGTAATCCAAGTTGCTTCCCTCTATCAAATTTTGTCTTTTGGCATACCACACATTTAGAAACATACTTTTGTATGTTCACTTTCATGGTAGGCCAATAGAAATATGTTTCAATTCCCTTTAAGGTAGATTGAATCCCTCTATGCCCCGCATAAGGTGGAGCATGAGATTCATACATTACTTTTTCACGTAGTGAGTTAGTAACGCATAGTCTATTGCCATAGAGAAGATAACCATCTTGTAAGGTAAATGGTTCTTCTTTCTTCCCTAATGCAAGGGCTGAAATCACATCTCTAAAATCGGTATCAATAGCGTACTCATCTATCATTGAAGATAGATCATTGTGAGTTGCTATGGAAACTGCATTCACTCTCGGCCGTCTTGAGAGTGCATCAGCTACTTGATTATGCTTGCCAGCAATGTGAGCAATATGAAAATGAAATTGCGAAAGGAAATTTTCCCACCTCATTTGTTTGTCAAAGAGCTTGGTCTGTGTCATGAAGTACTTAAGACTTTGGTGATCCGTTCGCAGAATGAAAGGAGTCCCCAATAAATAGTGCTTCCATGAGTCTAAGGCATGTAGAACTGCAAGGAGTTCCTTTTCATATATGCCTAGAGCTTGCTCAACAGAGTCGAGCCTTCAACTCTCATAGCCTATGGCATGCCCTTCTTGGAGTAAAGCAGCTCCAAGGCAATCACCACAAGCATCATATTGGACCTCAAATGGTTTTGAGAGATCCGGTAGTGTAAGCACAGGTTGAGAGATAAGCTTTTCGAAAGCATTGTTCAAGAAGGGAGGTCCTCAAGCTAGCTATAAATGGTTGGTATTATTAATTGCCTGTGAGCAAGTAGAATAGGGATTTTTCAGCCTTGCAGTGCACCTGCCTTCGCGCAGTTAATGGGGCATCACCGTCGAGAGCTATGGTCTTAATAGTGGAGTCCTACGGGGCTTGCCTATGGCTTAACCACTATTGAGCTATTAGAAGCTTGACAGGAGCCGGTGCTGTTTTGGTGTCAAAAGACCCTCTCTTCTATTCCTTGCAATTAATGTTATTCGAGCCGCGGGTACAGTAGCTTGAGTGCTTTTTCTAAAGGGGTAAAGAGGAGTAGCAACTAGGGCTTCAAGTGCCAAAGTACACCTAAAAAGTTTACACCTAAAAGTTGTTAGAATGGATGACAATAGTAAAAAGAGTGAAATTAATGTTGATAACTTTGATTTTGCTCATGAGCAAGCTACTAATGATGCTTCAATGCTTGTTAACTATCTTGTTTCTAGGCTTCAACAAGCCATGGGCAATCCATCTCTCCAAAGTGAAGTGCAACGGCAGCTCCGTGCTCACGGGATTCTCCAAGCTCATCACCATGACGAGAGAACACCTAGGAAGCCTCCTTGTGAGACTACCAAAAGAGGTCTCTCTCCGATTCGGGAAGAAGAAGAGAATCCATACGAAGGGCTCAAGAATTTACTTCTTGATGATGCATCTCCTTCCCAAAGGAGAACTCAAGAGCCCCCACCGAAGGAACGAGAAAGAAGCGAGCCTCCCACCACCTCGGCGGAGATGGCCCCACGAAGACGGCGGGCTAAACGCTCTCCATCACCACCAAAGCGGAGAAGACCATCATATTCTTCTCCTCACCACAATTCAAAGAGGGATGATAAAAAGCAAGAGAAGAAAAAGGCGAGAAAGAGGACACCCTCTTCTCCATCTTCTTCATCCTCTTCCTCTTATGAAAGTGATAGTGAAGACGACAAAGATCAAGACAAGAAAAAGGCGAGAAAGAGGTCACCCTCTTCTCCACCTTCTTCAAATTCTTCACCTTCTGAAGAAAGTGATGGCGCAACCTTTGAACCATAAAAAAGAAGAGGCCATAGGAAATCCTATGCGGCATGGAAGAGGTCATCCAAGCTGAAGAAATTCAAAGAGGGAGGGAAGAGCATCTCTTTCCTTACTTATGATGGCACCTTTGGTGCTACGGACAAAGTCTTGGCCTTTATCCAGCAATTCGATGCGGCGTTTGGAGATGAGGGCTTCACGGAGTCCTCTCAGCTACGCCATGTAGCTATGCACTTTCAAAAGTCCGCCAGGCAATGGTGGTCTAGCCTACGAGCCAACGGTGAAGCTCCACGAACATGGAAAGCTTTAAGAGCTTCCATTATGAAGCAGTTTTTGGCCACCGATGCCAAAGACAAAGTACTCACCGAATGGCGAAGCTTAAAGCTCTCTCCCAATGAATCCATCCACAAATATGTAGACAAGTTTTGGGACCTACAACTCAAAGCCACCGTCTTCAAAAAGTTGGATTTTGGAGAGCAAAAGCAACAATTTTGTGCGGCCTTAACCGAATAAATGGCGGAGTATGTCAACTCCCAAAGGCCACGTACCATATCGGCGGTAATACACCACACTATGGTGGCCTCACGAATCAATTTCCAAAGGGGGGCTAAAAGAAATAATAAGCCCCCGGAAAACAAAGGCTCCAATGAGCCTAAGGGGAAGGACAATGTCCAAAAGTCTCCTAAGGGCAACTCCAACAAAGCTAAAGAGAAGGGAGTTTACAAAGGTAAGAATAAACTCTCTCCTGAAGAGCTTGAGCGTTATCGTAAGGATAACCGGTGTTTCAAGTGCGGCGAACAAGGGCATGCGTACCACGCTTGTCCCCAAAAGAACAACCGCCAAGATCCTCCTAGAGCTTCCTTGGTTGAAATCCAAGAGGAGGAGACTCACCAAACTCACCATAAAGGATCTCCTCTATGCCATGCTTGGGGAAAGGTAAGAGAACATGATGCTTTTATTCTCTTTGACCCTGGTTCTACTCACAATTTTATATCTATGGAGTTAGCCACCAAGCTAGGCATACAATCCTACGAGATGGGAGATGTGCTACCCGCAGAGAGTGCCTTCAAGGGGCAAGAAGCTTCAGTCACTCCCTTAATTGGGAAATTGAGGCTTCATGTCCAAGGCTATGTGGACAAAGAGGACTTCTTTATCTCTCCTCTCAAGCATGAGGATGTAATCCTACGGGCACCATGGTTTGACCACTTGGCTGCCGATGTTAAATTTCCTGAAAGAAGAATCTCCTTTAAGTTCAGGGAAAAAGACATGTATATAGATGCTAAGGAAATGGGTAACACCATCCCCATTGTACATACACCAGCTTTCAACAAGTCAATAAAGAGTTCTATTTCCGTGTACATGATTTTTGTTAAAGACTCTCAAAATGAACCTAATGCTTTAGCAAAAGAAAATAAAAGCAATCAAAAGGAATTAGAGTTATCCAATTTTCTCAAGGGGTTTCAAGATGTTTTTATTGACGACATCCCTTGTGAGCTACCTCCTAAACGAGGTAATGATGACCATGCAATCGAACTTCTTCCAGGAAGTTCACCGCCTAACAAACCTCCTTATAGAGTTTCTCAAGCTCAACAAGAGGAGATTATGCGGCAAGTGCATGAGTTAGTTGAGAAGGGTATGGTTAGGCCAAGCTCATCTCCATTTTGCTCACCTGTGCTATTAGTGCAAAAGAAAGACGGCACATATCGTATGTGTGTCGACTATAGAGCACTAAATAGGATCATTAGCAAGAATAGGTTTCCTGTTCCACAGGTAGAAGACCTATTTGATAAGCTACAAGGATCGACCTACTTCAGTAGGATTGACCTAAAAAGTGGCTATCATCAAATAAGGATAGTTGATCAAGACATTGTAAAGACCGCATTTCGCACCACATTTGGTCTTTACGAATACATTGTCATGCCTTTTGGCTTGACCAATACACTAGCCACATTCAACCGCTTGATGGAGAAGCTGTTCAGGCCTCATCGAGCCTTCACTGGAGTGTTCTTTGATGATATTATCATCTACTCTAATTCATTGGAGGAACACAAGCAACACCTCCAGGTAATATTTCAAGTTTTAAGAGAGAATAAACTTTATGTTAATCGAAAGAAAAGTGAATTTTTCTTGCAAGAGATTCAGTATTTAGGTCATATTATCTCTCAAGATGGCATCCAAATGGATCTATCTAAGTTAGAGGTAATAAAAGGATGGCCTAAACGAAGGAATCTTCATGAACTAAGAAGCTTTATAGGTATGTGTGCATACTATAGACGATTCATAGAAAAGTTCTCACAAATTGCGGAACCATTACATGACCTAACAAAGAAAAGCGTTAGGTATACATGGTCTGCTAAGGAGAACAATGCTTTCGAAAAGCTTATCTCTCAACATGTGCTTACACTACGGGATCTCTCAAAACCATTTGAGGTCCAATGTGATGCTTGTGGTGATTGCCTTGGAGCTGTTTTACTCCAAGAAGGGCATGCCATAGGCTATGAGAGTCGAAGGCTCGACCTTGTTGAGCAAGTTCTAGGCATATATGAAAAGGAACTCCTTGCAGTTCTACATGCCTTAGACTCATGGAAGCACTATTTATTGGGGACTCCTTTCATTCTGCGAACAGATCACCAAAGTCTTAAGTACTTCATGACGCAGACCAAGCTCTCCGACAAACAAATGAGGTGGGCAAATTTCCTTTCAATTTCATTTTAGTATTGCTCACATTGCTAGCAAGCATAATCAAGTAGCTGATGCACTCTCAAGACGGCCGAGAGTGAATGTGGTTTCCATAGCAACTCACAATGATCTATCTTCAATGATAGATGAGTACGCTATTGATCCCGATTTTAGAGATGTGATTTCAACCCTTGCATTTTGGAAGAAAGAGAAACCATTTACCTTACAAGATGGTTATCTTCTCTATGGCAATAGACTATGCGTTACTAACTCACTACGTGAGAAAGTAATGTATGAATATCATGCTCCACCTTATGCGGGGCATAGAGGGATTCATTCTACCTTAAAGGGAATTGAAACATATTTCTATTGGCCTACCATGAAAGTGAACATACAAGAGTATGTTTCTAAATGTGTGGTATGCCAAAAGACAAAATTTGATAGAGGGAAGCAACTTGGATTACTTCAACCCTTGCCAATCCCTAATTCACCATGGGAGAGCATATCCATGGATTTTATCTTTGGATTGCCTAAGTCTATCCATGGGAATACGGGAATATGGACGATAGTAGACAGGTTCAGTAAACAAGCTCATTTTATACCTGTCAAAAAGACTATCAAAGCCCATCAAATGGCAACCCTCTTCATTTCACAAATTTTCAAGTACCATGGCTTGCCAATGTCCATAGTGTCGGATAGAGATCCTAGAATGACCAGTAATTTCTGGAAGGGTCTCTTTGAAAATTTAGGGACAAGGCTAAACTTCTCTTCCGCCTATCATCCACAAACGGATAGCCAAAGTGAAATAGCTAACCTAACCATTCTCGATCTACTAAAAGCCTATGTAACGGAAGTAGATCAAAGATCCCAATGGGAGAAGTACTTACCTTAGTGGAGTATGCTTACAATAACACTGTACATACTTCCACGCGAAAAGCACCTTCCGAGGTAATTGAGGGAAGATCAGAAATTCCCTTGCTACTTAAGGTACATGGGAAGATCTTCGGTGCAGATGAGTATAGCCGAGACCTACAAGAATATTTCCAAAAGATTAAGGATGCTATCTCTATCTCACAGCAAAGGCAAAAGGCTGCTGCTGACAAGCACAGAAGAGCCCAAGCCTTTAAAGAAAACGATTGGGCCACCAAAAGTACTATGCTAAACTAGCAAAAAGGTACTATGGTCCCTTTCAGATTCTTAGGCCAATCAATGAGATGGCCTATCAACTCAAGTTGCCCAATCATTGGCTCATACACAATGCTTTCCATGTGAGCCTCTTAAAGCCTTACAAAGGAGAGCCACCTCAAGAACCAACTATTGAAGACCCGCCGGAGATCGAGGACCAAGAGGAGGTGCTGCAGCCCGAGTCCATTCTCCGACATGAAGACAAGGTACTAAGAGGCGGTAAGACTATCCGACGATATCTTATTAAGTTTAAGAATTATCCTTTTGAAGATGCTAGATGGATGCAAGGCATACAATTAAAGGATAACCTAAACCTTGTCGATGCTTACAATGCTTCCCAATGAGTAAGCAAATGTACAAAATGTTAAAAATGAACAAAGTTTTTGTCCTATAAGACTTTCTTTTTCTTTATTGTGCACAAAAATGAAGTAGTATGCATGCTTAGATCAAGTTTGCGGAGACGACGTCTCCCAAACACCAAGTAGAGCTTGTCACTCTATTATGGAAGACTGATAGGACTAATGTGCAGACATGCTTGCGGCAGCCTAAGGCTCTCAAGCGCCAAATGGACTAGTCATCCATTGTGGAATGATGTCATAGGGTAACATAGGGATCCTCTACCCGCTAAGAAAAGGACTCATGAATATGCTTTATCTTCTCTACACCATAGTCGAGGACGACTATGATTTCAAGAGAGAGGTAATGTCATAATAATCAATATCTAATTCTCCTAAACTATTTTCTCATATTAAACTGATCATTTCTGATACCTGGTCCCGCAATTTGTGAGAACTTTTCTATGAAGCATCTATAGTGAACACATACCTATAAAGCTTCTTAGTTCATGAAGATTCCTTGGTTTAGGCCATCCTTTTATTACCTCTAACTTAGATGGATCCATTTGGATGCCATCTTGAGAGATAATATGACCTAAATACTGAATCTCTTGCAAGAAAAATTCACTTTTCTTTCGATTAACATAAAGTTTATTCTCTCTTAAAACTTGAAATATTACCTGGAGGTGTTGCTTGTGTTCCTCCAATGAATTAGAGTAGATGATAATATCATCAAAGAACACTCCAGTGAAGGTTCGATGAGGCCTGAACAGCTTCTCCATCAAGCGGTTGAATGTGGCTAGTGTATTGGTCAAGCCAAAAGGCATGACAATGTATTTGTAAAGACCAAATGTGGTGCGAAATGCGGTCTTTACAATGTCTTGATCAACTATCCTTATTTGATGATAGCCACTTTTTAGGTCAATCCTACTGAAGTAGGTCGATCCTTGTAGCTTATCAAATAGGTCTTCTACCCGTGGAACAGGAAACCTATTCTTGCTAGTGATCCTATTTAGTGCTCTAGAGTCGACACACATACGATATGTGTCGTCTTTCTTTTGCACTAATAGCACAGGTGAGCAAAATGGAGATGAGCTTGGCCTAACCATACCCTTCTCAACTAACTCATGCACTTGCCGCATAATCTCCTCTTGTTGAGCTTGAGAAACTCTATAAGGAGGTTTGTTAGGCGGTGAACTTCCTGGAAGAAGTTCGATTGCATGGTCATCATTACCTCGTTTAGGAGGTAGCTCACAAGGGATGTCGTCAATAAAAACATCTTGAAACCCCTTGAGAAAATTGGATAACTCTAATTCCTTTTGATTGCTTTTATTTTCTTTTGCTAAAGCATTAGGTTCATTTTGAGAGTCTTTAACAAAAATCATGTACACGGAAATAGAACTCTTTATTGACTTGTTGAAAGCTGGTGTATGTACAATGGGGATGGTGTTACCCATTTCCTTAGCATCTATATACATGTCTTTTTCCCTGAACTTAAAGGAGATTCTCCTTTCAGGAAATTTAACATCGGCAGCCAAGTGGTCAAACCATGGTGCCCGTAGGATTACATCCTCATGCTTGAGAGGAGAGATAAAGAAGTCCTCTTTGTCCACATAGCCTTGGACATGAAGCCTCAATTTCCCAATTAAGGGAGTGACTGAAGCTTCTTGCCCCTTGAAGGCACTGTCTGCGGGTAGCACATCTCCCATCTCGTAGGATTGTATGCCTAGCTTGGTGGCTAACTCCATAGATATAAAATTGTGAGTAGAACCAAGGTCAAAGAGAATAAAAGCATCATGTTCTCTTACCTTTCCCCAAGCATGGCATAGAGGAGATCCTTTATGGTGAGTTTGGTGAGTCTCCTCCTCTTGGATTTCAACCAAGGAAGCTCTAGGAGGATCTTGGCGGTTGTTCTTTTGGGGACAAGCGCGGTACGCATGCCCTTGTTCGCCGCACTTGAAACACCGGTTATCCTTACGATAACGCTCAAGCTCTTCAGGAGAGAGTTTATTCTTACCTTTGTAAACTCCCTTCTCTTTAGCTTTGTTGGAGTTGCCCTTAGGAGACTTTTGGACATTGTCCTTCCCCTTAGGCTCATTGGAACCCTTGTTTTCCGGGGGCTTATTATTTCTTTTAGCCCCCGTTTGGAAATTGATTCGTGAGGCCACCATAGTGTGGTGTATTACCGCCGATATGGTACGTGGCCTTTGGGAGTTGACATACTCCGCCATTTCTTCGGTTAAGGCCGCACAAAATTGTTGCTTTTTCTCTCCAAAATCCAACTTTTTGAAGACGGTGGCTTTGAGTTGTAGGTCCCAAAACTTGTCTACATATTTGTGGATGGATTCATTGGGAGAGAGCTTTAAGCTTTGCCATTCGGTGAGTACTTTGTCTTTGGCATCGGTGGCCAAAAACTGCTTCATAATGGAAGCTCTTAAAGCTTTCCATGTTCGTGGAGCTTCACCGTTGGCTCGTAGGCTAGACCACCATTGCCTGGGGGACTTTTGAAAGTGCATAGCTACATGGCGTAGCTTAGAGGACTCCGTGAAGCCCTCATCTCCAAACGCCGCATCGAATTGCTGGATAAAGGCCAAGACTTTGTCCGTAGCACCAAAGGTGCCATCATAAGTAAGGAAAGAGATGCTCTTCCCTCCATCTTTGAATTTCTTCAGCTTGGACGGCCTCTTCCATGCGGCATAGGATTTCCTATGGCCTCTTCTTTTTTATGGTTCAAAGGTTGCACCATCGCTTTCTTCAGAAGGTGAAGAATTTGAAGAAGGTGGAGAAGAGGGTGACCTCTTTCTCGCCTTTTTCTTGTCTTGATCTTTGTCGTCTTCACCATCACTTTCATAAGAGGAAGAGGATGAAGAAGATGGAGAAGAGGGTGTCCTCTTTCTTGCCTTTTTCTTCTCTTGCTTTTTATCATCCCTCTTTGAATTGTGGTGAGGAGAAGAATACGATGGTCTTCTCCGCTTTGGTGGTGATGGAGAGCGTTTAGCCCGCCGTCTTCGTGGAGCCATCTTCGTCGAGGTGGCGGGAGACTCGCTTCTTTCTCGTTCCTTCGATGGGGGCTCTTGATTTCTCCTTTGGGAAGGAGATGCATCATCAAGAAGTAAATTCTTGAGCCCTTCGTATGGATTCTCTTCTTCTTCCCGAATCGGAGAGAGACCTCTTTTGGTAGTCTCACAAGGAGGCTTCCTAGGTGTTCTCTCGTCATGGTGATGAGCTTGGAGAATCCCGTGAGCACGGAGCTGCCATTGCACTTCACTTTGGAGAGATGGATTGCCCATGGCTTGTTGAAGCCTAGAAACAAGATAGTTAACAAGCATTGAAGCATCATTAGTAGCTTGCTCATGAGCAAAATCAAAGTTATCAACATTAATTTCACTCTCTTTACTATTGTCAGCCATTCTAACAACTTTTAGGTGTACTTTGGCACTTCAATCCCTAGTTGCTACTCCTCTTTACCCCTTTAGAAAAAGCACTCAAGCTACTGTACCCGCGGCTCGAATACCATTAATTGCAAGGAATAGAAGAGAGGGTCTTTCGACACCAAAACAACACCGGCTCCTGTCAAGCTTCTAATAGCTCAATAGTGGTTAAGCCGTAGGCAAGCCCCGTAGGACTCTACTATTAAGACCATAGCTCTCGACGGTGATGCCCCGTTAACTGCACAAAGGCAGGCGCACTGCAAGGTTGAAAAATCCCTGTTCTACTTACTCACAGGCAATTAATAATACCAACCATTTGTAGTTAGCTTGAGGACCTCCCTTCTTGAGCAAGAAAAGAGAAACCTTGTGCTCTGATACCAATGTAACATTTAATGGCCTAATAACTTGTGTGTAGCGGAAATGAGCATGAACATAGTGGGCATTTCATTAGAATAGATTCCTAATGAGAATTACAAGAGTGCTTGGGTGGAGAGAGCAACAAAAAGCATAACACCTAGTTAGATAGCATCGAAAATACTTTCAAAAGAGAGAGAAATTAAGCTAATGACAACAGTTGAGGATCGGATTTGGATGGAGCCGGTCCCCCCTCCAAAAGGCTTTGTATTATGGTTTCTCCCATCAAGAGAGACATTGTACAATACAATTCTTTGTGTTCCTTCAAGACTAGCTAGTGCAATGAAGATGAAAGCTTCATGTACTAAGCAAAACACTTAGCAAACACAACTTGAATTATCCCCGTTCTCAGACCCAAGACCTCACACACCTTCGAAGATGGTTAGAGCTAGCAGGGTATGAGAGTAGATTGAGAGGAAGAAGGAGTATCTTACGAGAAAGATGTACATCTCCTCACATAATCACTCATATTAGCATAGCTTAGCTTAGTAATTAGCTTGGTAGAGGAGATGAGCATGCATTGAAGCTTGGCTCTTGGTTGGATTTGCATCCACATGCCAAGAGTGTGTTGATGTAGGCTTCTATCTCACAAGCTTGGATTAGGTGATGAGCTCTCCATTAAAGCTTGGGAAGAGATAGTCTTCTCTTTCTTCATACATGAGATTGTGTGAGTGTGTGTGTGATAATTACGTGTAAAAATCAGCCCCCTCTCTCTCTTGGGCGAGCCCTCTTGCTATTTGCTCTTGCTGAGCCCTCATTGGCTCTCCCCAAATCAAGCCAATGACTATTAAGCAGCATAAGTGATAGCCTTCTGACATGTGTCTCCCTTTCCCCTTTTGTGAGAGCTTTAGGTAATTAAATAATTAAACTAAACTCTCATTGGACCCCTTAGCCTCCTGGACAATAGGAATCAGGCAAGCCATTGGGCTCCTGAATGCTCATTGGACCCCTTGTGAGACTGCCCAATAGTCTTCTAGGAGACTTAATTCTCATTGGTTTCTTTTATTAAATGTTTTTAAATTAATTAAACTAGATTTAATCTAGCTTAATTCTCATTGGTCCACTTCAAGGGTCATCCAATAGAAACTGGGCACACCTTGTGAGCATTTGGCCTAGGGAGCTGACATGTGTCCCTAATTCCCTTTGTGTAAAGGGAGCCTGTGTGTGTGACTTTCTCTCTCATCCCCTAGAAGAAGGGCTCGTCCCCTCCCATGTAGGGATATGCAAAGACTTTTTAGTCACACACAAAGCATCCAATTTCCCCTAGGGTTGACCTTTGGACACAACCTTTGAATTTTGGAACCTTAGCATTTTGGAAGTCTTAATGGGCTGAACCTTAGGGTCTTTTTAGCCCATTGTTGCACATGGCTCTTTTGCATATGGCCCCCCCTTTGGATCCCTATGTTCCCTCCTTTGGATCCCTACTATGGCCGGTCTGCTAGCTTAATCAATATTCTAGCCTTTTATCCCCTGGCACTTCCCCACATTAAATGATCAGTTTAATATGAGAAAATCATTTAGGAGAATTAGATATTGATTATTATGACATATTAGCTTGGCTTATGTGCCAACACATGACAACCTTGCGGATCTTTTCACAAAGGCATTATCTCGTGAGAAATTCGAAGCTTTCCGCAAAGCTTTGGGCTTACTCCCCTTTGTGGACTGATCATGTCCTCAAGGCATGGCACTTCCCTTTACTCATGTGCCAACTCTCGTTCACCACATCACTCCAGGAGGGTTTCCTTACCATATACATGTGGTAGTGATGTGTGTGAACACACTTAGGACCACCGGGGCATTTTTTTCCTCACTAGGAGGTTTTCCCCCCCGTGCATTGTATATGCACCCATTCATTCTAGGGCTTTCTATCTTTCTATTGCACACTAAGTAATACACTCTCTCTTGTGTGCCTTGAGCTTCCTTCATCTTCTCCAAGCTGTGTGTGTTTTCCTGCAACCCTAATTCCAACAAGGATAAATAAAGCTTCAAACAAAAAGTGGAACCTTGGGAGGTAGCTCTTTAAAGTGATAATGAGAACTTTCAAGAAGTTTTCCATCTATGTTATTTCCTTGAAGTACCACATAGCAGTCTAAAATAATACAAACATCATACTCACACACAAAAATAGGGTGAGGAGTCATGAAGGCTGTTGAAGTTAAGGGGCGATAAGAATTATGGGGAGTAGGTCTAAATCAGTGCCTTCTACCACATCATTTTTGTTGTGTTTCAATACAAAATTGTATTGTCCATTATACACACATAATCACATGTATGCCTTATATGTTAAAAAGGGACCCATTGGAACAACAACAAGGTAAAAAGCACACACCGGCATTAAAAAATAAGTAACCTAAATGTAATTAAATAAAGGGACCTATGGAAAACCTAAAACAAAAGAATATGTTAATGCTTTCACTAGAAAAGTCAGGTCTAATAAGCAAATTTCAATTCAATGAAATGGACCTTTATGAGGTCCTAAATAAAAGGATTTTTTTTCAAATTAAAATATTAAGGAAAATTTTATTGAGTCAATACTTCACATCATGGGATCATATTCCTATGAATGCACTCCTTGATCCCTTCTTTTCCAAGGCCTTTTTGAGCAGGTCAAAAAGTGAACACTCCACTCTTCGAACAAGCTGAAAATTCACAATGGCCTACATAAGAGGACAAGAAAGTTCAAAAAGGGTGTGTGACCCACTATTCAATGTCACTATTTATACAAATAGGAAAAATATCCCTCACAGTGGCTCCCTATACATTAGCTTACATATACATGAGATGATGCTTAGTTAATACCTGACACCTGTATTATAAGAAAAGGGAAGAAAAATGTTTGCCATCATTAATTTTCCATGTGGCACTAAGGGACAAGCTTTATCCAACAATGCATAATTGCTCCCAAGAGGTCCATGTAGTGCAACGAGGGGCTATGGCCGGTGTTGGCGAGGCTTAGCCATGAGAGCAGGGTGAGCAGAAGCAAACGATTAGGGATAGAGAGGTCAATGGCAAAACAAAAATCACATGCTATATTGTATTCTTGATGAACCTTATACAATACATAAAAGACCAAACTTAGCTACTCTAGTTTGCATGCATGAACCACAAAATGAGTGGTGTGTATATATGTATACCGCAAGAGTATTTCTCATGGGCTTGATAGCCCCCTCCCCCCAAAGCCCAAACCACTGACAAAGGGCTTGTTACAGACCATGGAAGAGTCCACAAACCACTTGAAACATGAGTAGAACCCCCCCTTGACAACAACATCAGGGTGTGTGTGCTTCCCTCGGACAACAATCAGGATGGGACAACAAGACTCAACCAAACAGACAACTATGGAGGTGTTACCACTTGTCAACGTGGTGCCTATACTTGTACAAGATTTATTGACTATGACAACATAAACAAACTGGGAAACTGGAAACCTAAAGGACACTTTTGACTAGGACCATTTGTGCATCAACATCATCATCAACAAAATGTATCTAAATTTTGCTCTTCTTGAAACACTTATTGGAAGGATGGTTCGTCTTACCACAATGAATACAAGGACTTTGTTGAATCAATCCTTTGTTTGATAATTATTTTGCCCACAAAGTGCACAAGATCTAGTACTAGTGGACGATCTGGTTGAAGTTGATGTATAAGTGTATCCACTAACTGCATATGTTGTGGGAATCATAGAAGAAGTAGCACAAGATGCTCTTTTTTTCTCTTCTGGCAAATAATGAACAATACCATCCAAAAGAGGCCGATCCTTTAAGACGGTCACAATTTCATGAAACTCAGCAGGTAAGCTATTGAGTAGAATAGCAATAAGAACTTTGTTAGGTACTAGAGCTTCAACATATACTAGTTGAGTTTTGATGTTCTTTAACTATTAGCTAGCGCTACTATATTTTCATCAGTATGCATGGTTAAAGAATATAATTTCATCTTTAAGCTCATTTTTGAATATTTGTCTTTAACACCAAAAAGAATTTCTAATTCTATCTAGGCATTGCTCAAAGATGTGATATCATCTAGATAATGAATAAAATCGTCTTCTAAAGAAGTCAAAATAATACCAAGTGCCTACTCATCTTTCCTTTGTTGTTTGGCAGATAAAGCACGACTTACTACAACTATTGTGCCTGCTTTGTCTGTTGAAAGAGACTTGACGACACTCCAAAGATTTTTTCGTAGAGCAGGTATCCCTTGACTTTGATTTACCACGTGTGAAAACCGGACCTGTTGAATTTGTCACTTGTGAAAACCGGACCCGTCAAATTTGTCAATTTTGGATGCCATGCTTGCTCAAAAAATAGATGCTTTGTTGAATTACCAAAATAACCTTTACTCTTGACAATTCGGCAACATTAATATGCCTCTCAAGACGTAGTCACAACCTCCACACCACAAATTGAAATAGCTCGGAGAGATCTTTTCTGATTGAAGAGGCATGTTTTAACAGCTGATAAAGTCTCCTCCCTAGCTCCATGCTAATTGCAACATGTCAGACCAATTTCCCTTTCTCTAACGCCAAGGAAACAATGCTTGGGAGGACTTCTACATAGCAACTGCGTCTTGAAACGTTTATATCCAATGACATTTTGAAACACTAAGAGCAAAAAACTATGCCTTCATTGCCCTGCTCATCAACGCATTTGAAACGTTGTGTAGAACTATTGACAAAGACCGCCAGCTCGAGCTGTGTGCAAACGCTTGTGCAAAACTCCAATGATAGCATTTAGAACGCGCGCCACCTGCCAACCTTGGCTTTGATTCCATTGTACGGTAATGAGGGCTATGGCGGGTGCTGATTGAGGCTTAGCCATGAGAGGAGGGTGAGCAGAAGAGAGAGAGAGAGAGAGAGAGAGAGAGAGAGAGAGAGAGAGAGGGCAAAACAAAAATCACACGCTATATTGTGTTCTTCATGAACCTTATACAATATATAAAGACTAAACTTAGCTACTCTAGTTTGCATGCATGAACCACAAAAGGAATGGTGTGTATATCCATCTACCATAATAGTATTTTTCACGGGCTTGGACCTAACACTCCACCCCTTACTAGGCCCTCTACATGCCAAAAGAGCAATGATTTTTGAAGCCCCATGCGAGAACACTAAGAGATTCAATACCTTTGAGGTTCTTCTCTAAGGCTTGATTTAACAAGCCAAAAAAGTTCTCTCTAAACTCTTTTCTTGCTTTGCGGTTGTACTCACTTCAAACTACTATAGATTGGGACAACTTTAGGATTAAAAAAAACCTTACTTCAAAAGCCCCCCCCCCCCCCCCCCCCCCCCCCCCCTTTCCTTTTTCCTTAACTTCCCCTCCTCCCCCTGTAAACATCTTAGACCCTCTCCTCCTCTTCTTGCATTGATACTACCAATTTAGAATGTGTGTGTGTGTGTGTGTGTGTGTCCTTCCTTCTCCTTCTCCCCCTGCATGCCTCAACCTCCTGCATTAATGTTGCCAATTTGGAATGTGTGTGTGTGTGTGTGTGTGTGTGTGTCTCCTTCCTTCTCCCCCTACCTTCCCTCCCTCCCTCGTCTTCGTTCTTCCACTCCCCCTCCTTCACCTTCTCAACTTATGAGGCACCCTTCTCCTCTTCTTATATCAGTTCTGCCACTTTTGAACATTGTGTGTGTGTGTGTGTGTGTGTGTGTGTGTGTGAGAGAGAGAGAGAGAGAGAGAGAGAGAGAGAGAGAGAGAGAGGAGTCTCATGAGCAAGCATCTCATTCGAATGGACTAAGACTCCCATGAGTGACATGAGGGAGGAGGAGGAGAAGAAGAATTTGAGCACCATGGGGGGGGGAGAGAGAGAGAGAGAGAGAGAGAGAGAGAGAGAGAATTTTCGTAGATTCCCCTTTTAAATTGTTCAAATTATGAAGACATACTTTACTTTAATAAAAGTACTTTCATTTCTTTGAAGGATCTCTCAAAGGCTTAGAGGCCTAGTGTTCCAAGTTTAAAAATGAAGTGGAGGCCACTTCCACCCCTCACCAGCTGCGACAACTCTGATTTCAGCGTGTTGCACCACACCTTCTTCTTGAGGCACCCTCCATCTCGGTCCTCTCATAACTACTTGCAACCTAAAAATATTGGCAGCTTCTCCTATAAGTCCTCTCCCCATTATGTCTTGCTTTCATCATCCCGTAGCTCCCGACCGACTCCTCTCGTGAATACTCCTCTCCCATAATAGCTACACCCCTCTTTGGATAGCAATCATTTCTCCAACCAACGACTCCCCTCCTTCCTCCTACACCCGACCTTCTTCATGCAGCTCACTAATGTAGTGGGCACTCCTTCCTTGCTGTCTGGCAACTCTCCATCACACCACCCTTTGGTGACAACTCCCTTGACGTGGATACTAGAAATCCACTTCATGGTGGAGACACCTTGCCTTTCTCTTGTGAAAGGCCTCCCGTGGTGGAGTGTCTATCTTCTTCCTACTCTTTGTGGTAAGTGCAAAGCTTTTAGGTTGCCTATCGATCTTTGATCACTTCTACTTCTTTTTTGGCTTTTGAAAAGAAGCCTTAGACGAGAGTTGAGGTAGACATACTTTCAATGTTTTTCCGGTTAAAATATATTAAATGGGTCTTTAATTTCACCTTCACTTTTCATTTCAGAGGCTCACATAGCTTGACGCATTCTATTTTCTATTCTTCTAGTTCTAGAACGCTCATAAAGTGAAGCTTCATCTTATATGATTCCGATTTTATCTTGTTCAAGGTTAAATTTATCCATCGTAACCATGGCAAGCAAGAGCGAAGACGAGTATGTCAGAGCTGAACCCTTCGGCCCAGAAGGAAAAGCTCAGCTTTTCACACTGCAAAGGGGTGGCATCAGGCTCCGAGTGACAAACTGGGGTGCCACTATTGTTTCACTCATGGTCCCTGATAAAGCAGGCATGTTCTCTCTCTCTCTCTCTCTCTCTCTCTCTCTCTCTCTCTCATATTAAGGAATGCACATGAGATGGGTTATTAGTATCTATGAACTACAATCTTTGAAGAGAGAGAAACAGAAAAAGCATAGGGCGGTTGATGACACATTACCAGGTAGATTCTTTCAAGTAGTTTCGCGCATACATATATTTATATGTGCATTCAGTTAAAAGATGTGCCTTTTGGTCATGATTTTAAAGCAGGGCAAAATGATGACGTTGTGCTTGGCTTTGACGCTTTGACTCCTTACATGGTAAAGCTACTTTTTGGGCTTCATGAGATGGATATACAATTGTATTTAAAACTTTTAAGTACAATTCTTCTCTTGGTTTGATTGTGCATTTAGACCACTCGCAAGGTGCACAAGCTGTTGTTACCTACTCAGGTCCATAACAATGCGATAATTTTTTTAAGTATAATTATTTTGCTGATTTAAATGTTGTGTCATGAGCATTTTAGACCAATCAAATGGTGCACAAGGTTATTTTACTCAAGCCGGATCACTATATTGGCATGTTGGTCCTTCAACTTCTATTTATTTTCTCTCAAAGTCATGTTTGGTTGTGATTTGTGGAGGGTTGATTAGATAGGTTGATTGGAGTGTATCAACATTATTAGGGATTCTCATTGTCTCTTTCGTCAAAGGTGTGTGAGCTTATCAAAGCTGTCAGGCTACAACTTCAAAATAAAACTATTTGTACTCATCAGATGGAGCAAAGAATGTGGGAATGTTATCTCCCACAAATTGAATTTTCTTATAGCTGTACTAAGCATTCGACTATTGGTTATAGCCGGTTCATACTTATGTATGGCTATGAGCCAAAACAACCAATCTCCTACCTTTTATGCTAACCAACATCGACAGCCTCGTGATCTCCAGGAGGGGATGTGGGTGCACCTAATGGTACTGAAGGATTTTGAAACCATCTATACTGATCAACTCTTGAAATTATCTTAGTGATATTGTGGGCCCGTTCCAAATTATCAAGAAGTTTAGTGAGGTCTCTTACAAAATAGATCTACCCTTCGACATTACCGTCTATGCTGTTGATTGCACAAATCTGGTACAATGGTCTAGATGCAATGGACTTGCTGACGATGTCGACGACAATAACAAGGTCGACGAGACGATCGCCGTCCTCGTCGACACAGTTGTAGAATTCAGTAGATTTGCAGATTTCAGTCCCTAGCGTTTTCAGATTTCAACCGATCTGACCGTGCGGCGAGGATCTACTGGGGGTAGGTGAGATATGCGAGGTTTGGGGCTGCTACTGCGGAGTCTAAGTGCTGAAAACTGAAAACGCTGATGCAATGGGATGATCTGACGCCGGGAATCTGCAAAACGCCGAGGCTGATCTGCAACCAAAATCACCAGAGAATCTGTGTGGCTAACGCTGGTCTTGTTCTGCAAACTGCAAAAACGCTAGGCCTGAATTTTGGAATCTGCTAACGCTAGGACCGATTCTGGAATTTGCTAACGCTAGGGCTGGAATCTAGAAAACGGGAAGTACCAAAACGCCAGGCTGTCTTGTGGCTGAAAACGTTGAGTCTCCTGCCGGTTCTTGCTGAGAAGGTGCACTGCCAGTTGTTGGAACTCTGCTGCCTCTTCTGCCAGAAAGTGCTAGCGCTAGCTTTTCTTATATATCAACTTACCAAAAATGCCCTACCCAGTTTCCCAACAAAGTCACTTATTAATAATAAGTAAAAAATGGCTAAAATAGGGAAAATGGGTTTTGTGCACTGTAAAATGCTCATGATGGCTACTGACTGTCATGCTGATGATCATGTTGTGTGCAACCAGAGGATATGCAACCACTCTAAGTGCCTGGACATGCACGGCCTGCACACAGGCTCACAAAGGTGCCAGGACACTTCCTAAGCTAACCTGAACCTTGGACCTGAAGTAGCTTGTCCACATGCACATAGGGTTAGATGTGCACCTGACATCCCCTCCTTTTTAAAGTGAGGTACTGGTATTGATCTGCATGGCGTCGAGGGAGATCGCCAACAATGTCTGGAATCTTGGGAAGGACTCTTTGCTGGCTCACTCTGATGCGTGGGTCGTGCGATACTTGAACTTCATAAAGGTTTGCAATGCTTGCTTCGTTGGGCTGCGTCGAAAGCAACACAAAGTCATCTGTGGGGCTGCATCACTGCTCCAACTACGTCTATGGACGTAGGCATAGTTGACACGTACGGTCACGTACGATGGTTACACGTACGAAGACGTGCGGTACTAATCGAACTAAAAAAAATTAGACGTACGTTGAAGTAACGTACGATGCAAAAAAATAAATCATATATTTTTCAGAGCTTTTACTCTATTATGAGTAACTACTTAGTATTAAGTACATACAACTTAAAGGAGATGTCTTACAAGTAAGAACATTAAAGATTTGGCCATGGACATTGGAAACGGCAATGTTCGAAAAAAGATGATCATGATTGCATTTGATTTCATAATTCATTACATAAGTAGAGAGTCGAGGCTCGAGAGATACTAGTGACAAAAAGTAGTGACACAACTCATAGTCTCATGGCCCATGGGTGCAAACTTTAAAGCATAAAGAGAGAGTTCTAAGTGCTCATATCGCTCTCATCACCGGAGTTGTGGTCCGAGCTTGAGCTAGAGGTAGCTGCATCATCCTCATCACTACTTGCATGAGATGCACTAGATGCAAGACCATAATCTCCCTCACTAAGGATGTTGCCCTCATCATCAAACTCTGGCTCTCTAGGATCCGCAGGCCTAGAAACGGACACATTCTCCAAAGTGGTGTCCGCCATAGTAGATCCGCTACCCGAGCCTCGCCGCACATAGGCCCTGGGTGTCCGTGCCGACGCTCTTCCACTCCCACGAGCAACCGAAGTGGAAGCTCCTCTACCTGTAGTTGCCAAAGCTCGCACAACCACCTTCTTGCGGGACCGTGTGCGAGAGACACGGCGATCAATCTCCTCCAACTCCAAGTAGAGGTCTCGAAATATTTGCTCCTCCTCTGGATCGCGATCTTTGTTGAGACTCTTAAGAGTCTCAATGGAGAGCTTGCATTCATCTACATTCACCTATTTGTCATTTACAACATGCAAGAAGATTAATGGAGTTAGCAATTTGGCATGCCAAAAATATGAGCACATGATACCTCATACATATTACATCATACATGTGAAAGCATAAATAAAGAGTATGATGTAGCCAACTCAATTACCTGCCTAGCCATTGGCATCTCATGCATGGACCTCAACATGCGTAAATTGGAGCGACAATAGATAAGCCGCTCCAATTGCTTCGTAGAAAGCTTGTTGTGGATCTTGGTGTGTATAAGAGAATACGCCGACCAATTCCGCTCACATGCACCCGATGAGCAATCCTAGAGCACATAGATGATAGAAGAGAGGCATGAGATTTGAATTGTGGGATTGAGAGGTGACTTATGTCACGTGAATGATGAATGTCAAATGATGACATGATTGAGTCTTGAGATTATAAATTTATAATTTATGGTATGGTATTATGTATAATTATTAATATATATGATATACCTGTCCAAGAACCCTCAATGCCACCCTTTGAAGGTGAGGCAATTGATAGCCAAAACATTCCCACCAAAAAAGAGGCTTCACTAACGAATCCCTCTTCCAACACACTGAGGAAGCGAATGCCGTGCCTCTTTGGTCTCCATAGTTGATGAGCTCTTGGAGAAACTCTCCATGGTGTTCTTCATTGAGTATCTTTGGAAGGTACTTGTCGCGCTCCTCTTGAAGTGCTTGATCCGCAAAGATGGATGGCTTTTTGAAAGCCGGATGCAAGAGGGCAGCAAAGCCATGGATTGGTCGCCTCATCCAATCCCACCGCTTTTTAACAAGGAAGAGAATGTCATCTCTCTTTGGAGAGTCCTCCAACACCACTACAAAGAGAGAGAGAAAGATAGTCAAGCATGGAAGGGTAGAACCGTAGATGGAAAAAGACAACGTACAATGTACATAAATCATAAGGTGAAATGTTTACCGTGAACCATCGGGTGCTCCATCAAGAATGGTGGATCTCTCAATCTCCTTGTAAGCCTCCTCCATGAAGTGGTAAAGGAGACCTATGGTAGACCCTTCCATGTCGGTCATCCGAAGCACCTTATACAATGGCAATACCACCATGACAAGACCCTTGACCTCTTGCCAAACGATGCTGACTAAAATACAGGAAACCGTCACGAATGAAACACTTGAACAATGCGTGCGTATCAATCATGCGAACACATAATACTTCCTGTGATGGTTCTTTGGACCAAGGCTCGAGAGCCAAGATCGGTTCATCTTGAGGGGGTTCTTTCTGAATGATCGAATCGTCCTGTGGGGGTTCTTTGGACCTCGACTCGAAAGCCAAGATCGGATCTTCGTGATTGATCGAATCTACAACGAGGTTAGCTTCGCTAGAAAAAGCATCCACTAACACATCATCCTTGTGAACAATCACCTCATCTTCATGCAACTCATCATGCTTGAGAGAAATCACATCTTGATCATGCAAATCATCATGCTTGTCATTGGCATCCAAATCATCATGCTTAGCAATATCATTCAAATCATCATACTTATCTTTGTCATCCAAATCATCATGCTTGTCATTCAAATCATCATGCTTATCATTGTCAATCAAATCATCATCATGCTTCACACAATCATGCAAACCTTGTGTATCATGCTTTGGAGAAGAAGAGACTTAGAGAGTCTCCTTTTCCCGATTCTGGTGCATTTGTGCCTGAGTTGGAGAAAGGAGTCGCAAACGCTCTTCCCTTCTTGCTTTGATCTCGCGATCAAATTCTGCTTGTCTTGCTTTGTTCGCTGCTTGTCTTTCTGCTTCGGCTTTTGCGTGTCTGCGTTCCATTTCTTTGAATTCACGATCAAATTTGGCTTGTCGTTCTTTGGTATCCAAGCGTGCTTGCTCGTACTCACGCACTATGGCTGCCATTCTTGCGGCATGTCTTGCTTTGCGTTGTAAAGTCTGTTCCATGAACAACAGCTTCAACTCCTCCATTGGAGTTAGTGCAATCGTTGTTGTAGATGGGGAAGGGTCGGAAAAACCTCCTGGTGGGGAAAATTCTTCTTCGCCTCTCTCATGCTCATCACTTCCAAGCGAAGTATCGATTCCGCTTCGAGTGATGACCAATCTGCAATCGTGGGTTCTTGTGGGTTCTTGGGGTCTTAAGTCCTCGAGGAACTTGGGTTCTTGAGGTTCTTGAGGTCCTTGATTGGTGAGAATCTTGGGTTCTTGGGGTTCTTGAGGTTTTCTTTCGCTTGCAAATCGTGTTGGAGAAGGATCTTCTTTTCACCCGAGTTCTACCCTTTTCTGCGGGCACACCCCTTGGCGGCCTTGCCCTCACACCAAGGTTGCTTTTTCCCACCTCACGTCGATTGGCCGGCCGCTAAGTGCACGGTCCGCTCTCAATGAGTGAAAAGAGACAAGGGGAGGCTGGACAAGCCCTTCTTTCTTGGAATTCCTGCCACTGTTCAATAAAACACGATTAGGAATCGCCACGCCCAAGTAAACTTGGGTTCGTGCGATTGCAACAAGCAAAAAAAATTCTTGTGGTTCTTTCCTTGAGTAATGCAGAACACTTCCAAAGCTCTGATACCAATGTTAGGTCTGATACCAATGTTCGGTGCAGCGGAATGAATGTTGTATTTTCTCAAGATTAGTGATCTTTATTGCTCAAGGTTCCTTTTAGTTCTTAGGGAAAGAGAGAGCTTTCTGTCTTGTAGAGTGCTGTGGTCACGAACAAAGTAGGTGGATATTGTGCGTGCAAGTGAATGAGACTGAGAGAAGGAGTGAGAAGAGATACGACACCCGAGAGGTTGTAAAATCCTCCTCCGAAGGCCCCACTCTCGTCGGCGAGAGTGGTCTATTCTTTGATTGCACAAAGGTGTACAATGCGTATGCAATGGACTATGCAACTTGGTCTATGCTGATGACGACGACGACGACAATGATGGCTGGAATCTGAGATCTTCTAATCACTGAATTTCGGGACTGTTTCGGTGGCTGAAAATGACTGTTTTGGCTGCCTTTTCTTGGCTGAAAAATGAGGTTTCTTAGGGGCTGAAAACTGATGGTCTTTACGGGCTGAATCTACTACACTTTAGGTGAATAATGCCGGTCTTAATTTGTTGCTGAAATCCAAAAACGCCAGGGGCTGAAATTGGTCCTTCTGTCGCCGGGGTTCTGCAAATGCAAAAACGCTAGGCTGATCTGCTGTGTCGTGATGACGCTGGGGCTGATCTGCTGTGCACAAATCGCCAAGGCTGATCTGATGCAAAAACGCTAGTCTTCTGTGGAGAAAACGCCAGAGTAGTCGCGGGGGTTGGTCTTGCTGAGAAGTTGTCTGTTGAGCAAGGTGCTCCTGCTGCCTCTTCTGCCATTTAGTGCTAACTTGGGTTTGCTTATATAGAAACTTAGCAAAATTGCCCTACCTACTTTTGTAGGAAAGTCACTTAAAAATCATAAGTGAAAATCCCAATAAATAGGAAAATAGCCTAAATGCACTGGAAAATTCCCCTAACTGATGCTAATGGATTTTGATGGTAATTCCGATGATCATGCTGTGTGCAACCAGAGGATATGTATCTATGCTAAGTGACTGGGCATGCACGGTCTACGAATAGACTCACAAAAGTGCCAGATCATTGCTAATCTAACTTGATCGGACTTACTGAACCCTGCTGTGGTGTAGCTTGTCCACGGACACATAGGGTTGGGATGTGTCACGTGACACAATACTTCCTGAGTGGGTTCCTTAGATCTCTACTCGAGAGCAAGACCGTTTCTTCGTGATTGATCGTATCTGCAATGAGGTTAGCTTCACTAGAAAAAGCATCAACTAAACCATCATCCTTGTGAACAATGACATCTTTATCATACAAATCATCATCTTTGTGAATAACATAGTTACCCGGAACAGGAAATCGGAATGGGGAACGGGGAACAGCAACACGCATGAAATGCCATTCCCTGTTTCAGATACTCACGTCAGAAACACGGAACGGGGATCCGGAACGGGAAATTAGGATAGGAATGGGGAACGGGGACCCGAAAATGACCATTTCTTGTAACTATGGTGAATAATCACATCTGTATCATGCAAAACATGTGTGTCGTGCTTTGGAGAAGAAAAGACGGAGAGCGTCTCCTTCTCCTGTTTCTTTACAAGCTTTGCGTGCACATTAGAAATGAGAGGTGAAGAATGAATAACTTCCTCTCCACGAATAACTATGGGAGAGTCACTTTTGGCATTGAAAGTGAAAGTATTGTCCGCCCAATCAATGAGAGGGTTATGCTCACGAAACTATCGAATGCCTAGAATCATATCACATCCTGGAAGAGGAGACACTTTAAATTTTTTGTTGAATAGTGAATAAAACATCAAGGCACTTTCCTGTAATGAGAGAGTCCATATCGGGAGCGAAGCCCGACACCTTGAGAGGAGATATCTTGCGAACCTCCAAGCGGGCTCTTTCGACAAGAGAGTCACCAATCACATCATGCATACTACTAGAATCAAACAAGACCACCATGTGTTGACCATTCACATGACCATAACATGACATGAGAGACTCATCAATGATAGGATCGTGAGAAACTTGGGACACACGAGTGTGCTCATTTATGGCATTAACAGAGGATGTGGGTTCTTTAGGTTTGTTAGATTCAATCTTAGGACATGTTTTCGTTATATGACCCTTGACGTAACAAGGATAACATACGACCTTCCTTAGAATAAATGACTTGTTCTGTCACAAGACGGGCACCACGTGCCAATAGTAAAGAACAAATTGAATTGACTTTTAGCACTTCAATAAAAACAGAATTGAGAGAGAGAGACGACACGCGACACGGAGTGGCGGAATTTCACCCCAGAGAGTATTGGCCCCAAACCTTGGCGCCCCTTTCGGTATTTCTTTATATTGCATCAACACAGTACAAGCCGGTACTCTAGACTCTGCACCTGCTTCAGGAAGCATTCTAGAGAATGAGCCCTAACCTCATATTTAAAGGCCCTAGGCCCCAAAAGTAGTGTACAGTGAAAAGCCTTCAAACTTAAAAGCATCTGGTCCAAAAGCAAAGCCATGTACGCTTGCCACGTCATCATGCCAACGCAATTTTCGGAAATCTGCCACATCATCAGTTTTTGCGTGTTTTTGGGTTCTGCTTTATTTTAATCCTTTATGTCACTTGGGGCCCCATCGGACGGGGTCCCCATAAGTTGGTAGGACTTCTTCTTCTGTTACTTGTTCTTCTTAGGGTTTAGGCCCCTCGGCCAACACCTGTAAGTTGGCTCCATTCTTTAGGCTTTGACACGTTAGCAGTTTGTTACATGTTCTTCTACCGTGATGTATCCTCCTAAAATTCCTTGTGCGGCTTTTTCATCTGGTGTGAGCTTAGGTTTAGCAAGTGTGTTAGCTTTACCCTTAGATTCTTTTTGTGAGTTCTTTTCCGAAAGACTAGAGGAAGATTGGTAAGAAGAGTTACTGTTCTTACTATTCTTACCATTCTTACCGTTGTGAGGAGTCTGAGAGGTCTGAGACGACTTGTTCTCCTTAGGCTTTCCCTTATTGTGCTTCATCTCCTATGCGAGAGCAATCGCCACCGCCTTGTTGAGATAGATTGGATTGAGTACCTTGACATCATACTTGATATAGTCTTCCAATCCAGAAAGGAATGTCTCCTTGTGCTCATCATCTGATTTGTGTGATTGGGTGTCGAGCTGCAAAGCACGATTAGAGAAAGACATAACTGGCATACCATTTTGCTTGAGACTGCACATTGAGAAGTTTTCGTCCGAGTTAAGACCTGTTGATATTGTGCTAATTCTTTCTATCTTTTGTGGTGCGTATGCCCTATCAACTACCTCATTTTTGTACTAATTTTTCCGATTTAATGCTTCTTTTAGTGCTAGGCTTCATTATGGCTGAGTCTGCCCTTGATCTCCGGAGTCATGATAGAAACTCAGTACATTGAACTTTGTGTTGATGTATGCTCGTGTGTGTGTGTGTGTGGTGTTGTGTTTGGGAGCATATGTTAGTACCTAGTTCTACACCCACTATTGGGCACTGACGACGTTAGTGGGGATGTCGTGGTATTTAGTCAATACTATCCATGATGAAGCTGATGGTTATATTGTCTTGTGGGTGACTACCATGGGTCTATACCTTGCACTTTCCTTTATGGGTGAATCTGGGCTTATCCTGGATTCATCTAGGTATATTTTTTAGTCGTATAGCGGACATGCAAACTTCACATTGTGAAGTTTTCGTCCGGGTTACGACCAATTGATATTGTGCTAATTCTTTCTATCTTTTGTGGTGCGTATGCCCTATCAACTACCTCATTTTTGTACTAATTTTTCCGATTTAATGCTTCTTTTAGTGCTAGGCTTCATTATGGCTGAGTCTGCCCTTGATCTCCGGAGTCATGACAGAAACTCAGTACGTTGAACTGTGTTGATGTATGCTCGTGTGTGTGTGTGTGTATGGTGTTGTGTTTGGGAGCATATGTTAGTACCTAGTTCTACACCCACTATTGGGCACTGACGACGTTAGTGGGGATGTCGTGGTATTTAGTCAATACTATGCATGATGAAGCTGATGGTTATATTGTCTTGTGGGTGACTACCATGGGTCTATACCTTGCACTTTCCTTTATGGGTGAATCTGGGCTTGTCCTGGATTCATCTAGGTATATTTTTTAGTCGTATAGCGGACATGCAAACTTCACATTGTGAAGTTTTCGTCCGGGTTACGACCAATTGATATTGTGCTAATTCTTTCTATCTTTTGTGGTGCGTATGCCCTATCATCTACCTCATTTTTGCACTAATTTTTCCGATTTAATGCTTCTATTAGTGCTAGGCTTCATTATGGCTGAGTCTGCCCTTGATCTCCGGAGTCATGACAGAAACTCAGTACGTTGAACTGTGTTGATGTATGCTCGTGTGTGTGTGTGTGTATGGTGTTGTGTTTGGGAGCATATGTTAGTACCTAGTTCTACATCCACTATTGGGCACTGACGACGTTAGTGGGGATGTCGTGGTATTTAGTCAATACTATGCATGATGAAGCTGATGGTTATATTGTCTTGTGGGTGACTACCATGGGTCTATACCTTGCACTTTCCTTTATGGGTGAATCTGGGCTTATCCTGGATTCATCTAGGTATATAACTGGCATACCATTGTGCTTGAGACTGCGCCCATCGTCTTTCAACCGTGCTAGGTACTGTGGTGCCATAAACCGCGCCTTGAGCTTGTCTTGGAAGTTGGCCCAATTGAAGGAAAGGGACGCGCCTTCTTCGGCTTCCTCTAGGTGCGCGGTCAAGTGTGCCTCTTGCCATGCGTGGTACCAATTAATGGCATCGGCAAGGTACATGACTACCGTCAAAACCTTGCTATTCCCTGTCTTCTTAGTTGTCGCAAAGTAAGCATTAAATTGATGCAACCAAGAGTGAATAATAGTAGCATCCATCTTACCATCATACTTATTGAATGTCAACTTCTTTGTGACAGGGTTGTTAGAGTTCGAATCTCTGCTTGTGCTACTTGATGAACTACCAATATCTTTGACCGGCTCGGGTTTCGAGGTAAGTACCTGTAGGACCAACTCTTGCATGTGGTGGTCTCTCTGCGCCTCACGCTCTAACTCCAAGGCCGCTCGTCTGTCTTCGGCTGCCAAGCGCGCTTGCTCACGCTCACGCTCCAAGGCTACCCTTCTGTCTTCGGCCGCCAAACACGCTTGGCCGCTCCCACGCTCCAAGGCTAACCGTCTTTCTTTGTGCTCGCGATCCAATTCTGCCTTTCTTTCTTTGCGCCCGTGATCCAAGATTGCCTTTCTTTCCTTGGCTGCCAAGCGCGCTTGCTCACGCTCGCGATCCAAGGCTGCCTTTCGTTCTTCGTGCTCGCGCTCCAAGGCGGCGCGTTGCGCTTCTTATTGTAACATCTTGTCCATCATCGTCTTGACCAAAGCCTCCATTGGATTTGGTGTAACCCTTGGTGTAGATGGGGAGGGGGGAGGGTCGGAAAAACCTCTTGGTGGGAAAATTCTTCTTCGCCACCTCCATGCTCATCACCTTCACGGAAAGTATCCATTCCGCTTCGGGTGATGATTATACAATGAGTTCTTGGTACTTAATTTCACGAGGAACTTGGGTTCTTGAGTCCTTGAGTTCTTGAGGTTCTTTCTTTAGCTTGCAATTTGTCGTAGAGAGGGTTTTTCTCTTACCCGAGCTCTACTCTTTTCTGCGGGCGCACCCCTTGGCGGCATTGCGCTCACACCAAGGTTGCTTTTTCCTACCTCACGTCGATTAGTGCATGGTCCTCTCTCAATGAGTGAAAAGAGGTACAAGGGGAGGCCGGACAAGCCCTTCTTTCTTGGGTTACCTGTCACTCTTCAAAAACACGATTAGGAATTGATACGCCCAAGTGGACGTGGGTTATGTGCGGCAAAAGATTCTCTGTGGTTCTTTCCTTGAGTGATATAGAAACACTGCCAAAGCTTTGATACCAATGTAAGGTGCAGCGGAAGTGAATGTTGAACTTTGCTCAAGATGAGTGCTCTGAATTGTGCTTAAGGGTTCCTATTACTTACTGAAGGGAGAGCCTTCCGTTCCTTTAGTGAGAGTACAAATGATCACAAACAAAGTGGAAAAACACTGTGAATGAAGGTACTGAGACTCAGAGATAGACTGAGAAGAATACGACACCAGAATGTTGTCAAACCCTCCTCCAAGGGCCCCACTCTCTATGGCGAGAGAGGTCTATGCTATTGATTGCACAAATTTGGTACAATGGTCTAGATGCAATGGACTTGCCGACGATGTCAACGACAATGATGACGTCGACGAGACGGGCTGAAATCTGCAAATCTGCTGAATTCTGCAACTGTGTCGGCGAGGACAGCGATGGCGACGACGCGACGACAATGCGATGAAAACGCAGGTGCTGAAATCTGCGAACAGCGGGCTGAAACTGAAAACGCTGGCTGATCTGACCTTGCGGCGAGGATCTGCTGCGGGCAGGTGAGATCTGCGAGGTTTGGGGCTGCTATTGCGGAGTCTAAGTGATGAAAACTGAAAATGCTGATGCAATGGGCTGATCTGACGCCGGGAATCTGCAAAATGCCGAGGCTGATCTGCAACCAAAAACGCCAGAGAATCTGTGATGATGGTCTTGTTCTGCAAATTGCAAAAACGCTAGGCCTGAATTCTGGAATCTGCTAACGCTAGGGCTGGAATCTGGAAAATGTTGGCTGATTTGGGAAGTACCAAAACGCCAGGCTGTCTTGTGGCTGAAAATGTTGAGTCTCCTGCCGGTTCCTGCTGACAAGGTGCATTGCCAATTGCTGGAACTCTGCTACCTCTTCTGCTAGAAAGTGCTAGCGCTAGCTTTTCCTATATATCAACTTACCAACAATGCCCTACCCAGTTTCCCAGCAAAGTCACTTATTAATAATAAGTGAAAAATGCCTGAAATAGGGAAAATGGGTTCTGTGCACTATAAAATGCTCATGATGGCCACTACTGACTGTCACGCTGATGATCATGTTGTGTGCAACCAGAGGATATGCAACTACTCTAGTGCTTGGGCATGCATGGCCTGCGAGCAGGCTCACAAATGTGCCAGAACACTTCCTAAGTTGACCTGAACCCTGGACCTGAAGTAGCTTGTCCACATGCACATAGGGCTAGATGTGCACGTGACATAAGGGCTCTTATAAAGAGTACAAGGGATGCGCAAAAGTAGAGCCTCAAAAGCAGTGCTGGATTATCAAGAAGGGAAATTTGGTCATACTTAAAGGCCAGAAGTATTGCTCATTGTACTCACTTTATGTCTCTTCTGTGAAAGAGAATTCTATTTGTGTAGTCGAGTTGCCGTCTACAGAGTTGTGGCATAGCCGGCTAGGACATATGAGTCAAAAGGGAATGAAAGTCTTGCAGCGTTCTGGTTATATCCTTGTGTTAGATTACTCTTAACTTCTCTTTATGGTAGCGCCTTTGGACAAGGAGTTAGGGAGTCCTCTAGATCTTGTTCATAGCGACTTGTGCGGACCTATGCTAGTCAAGTCTCTAGGGGGAGCATTATACTTATTGACATTCATAGATGACTCTACTAGAAAGGTATGGGTTTATCTCTTGAAGCAGAAGAGCGATGTCTTTAGTGTCTTGCAGAAGTTCTTAGCATTGGTAGAGAACCAATCGGATAGAAAGCTTAAAGCTTTGCACAGTGACAATGGAGGCGAGTACATCTCTTCCGAGTTCAAGGACTTTGGTGTCACCACTAGCTTCAGCCAGAGAGAGGCTTGTGAGTGGCAAAGAGGGGCAGTGAATGCTCCCTGTAATTAATCTGGACCCTTGTGTTGGAGTTCAAGTTATTGATGTTTGGGCCCGTAGGTCGAAGTTCAATGCACATGTATTTGGCAGGGAACCAATCAGACGTCTAAAACACTATGGATGAGTGCACCAATCCACCGTTGTTGGTCAGATTTTGGACAGAATGTGTTCCAACAATTCATTATCTTGGAGTTTTATATTTTAGACATGGTGTTCACAGTTCACGAACGGGGATTATTGGACGTAGTATGGTCTACAGTTCAAAGTTTCTACAAAGGCAACCGATGCTCAGGATGACATTACTTTCAGGTACAAAGCAACATCGAGGTGTATCTAGTATCCTGGCTGGTGTTGGGGTGTCCATGGTAGCTTCTTCATCGACTTGGTCTCACAATTGATGTCCACTATGAGCTACAGAGAGGGTGTTAAAGTTTTGGCATCTCAAGTGAACTACCCAATGTGATCCCATTATTTAGTTTGGCTTTTAGGTATTTATTCTACTTGTTTGTCAAAGTCTTGGGTAGGGCAATTTACTGGGATTGCTATATAAGCAACCCCTTGCCTCCATTGTATACACATTCAATTATTCATTGCCAAGGGTGATTGGTTCAGGAGACCCAACTCACTGACTTCTTCGTCTCACCACATCTACTAGTCTCCCCACCACCCGACACACAGAGAGGGGTGACTCTTCAGCAGGCTGAGACCTCCAGAGCTAGGAGACGGCCCCATACTACAGGCTGTTGGGCCCCTAGACTTCATCGACGCTAGATTGCGGAGATTCAGACCCGTGATCGCCGAGCCACTGAGGAGAGACGAGCCCAGATGATAGCCTACTGCGCCGCAGCCATTCGAGCAGCCCTAGCTCGAGCTCCACCCATGTATCACATCTTACACCCACCAATTAGCACAGGATGGAGCTAGTTAGCTAGTCACCCAGATGCATATCATGCTTGTACTACCCTCTTGCTTATAGACTCTGATAGAGAATCATAGATAGCGTTCCACACACTCGCACTCTCCTCATGGAGATTTGTATCAGCTTTATCAGACAAATTTTTTCAGCACTTTTGTCTTTCCGATTGACGGAAGACACACCCATGTACATTGATTTGTCTCATAGGCCGACTTCGGCCTTCTAATAGACGTAAAAAATCTTTCTTTCTTTCTCTCTCTCTCTCTCTCTCTCTCTCTCTCTCTCTCTCTCTCTCATGCTCACTCCCTTTGATCTCTACGCTTCCGCGTCATCGACTTTGACAAGTCATGGGAGGCTGATTGCCCCCTCTTCACCATATCTTGCATTTGTGGTCTATTGTCTCTCTCTCTCTCTCTCTCTCTCTCTCTCTCTCTCTCTCTCTCTCTCTCTCACGCTTCCGCACACGCGCACTCTCACATGGTATCAGGAGCTTCATGCTCTCCATGGGACCATGTCCCGTGCACATCTAACCCAATGTGTACGTGGACAAGCTACTTCATGACATGAGTTCAGTTCAGTTAGCCTAGCTTAAGAAGTGTTCTGGCACTTTTGTGAGTGTTCGCAGACCGTGCATGCCCAGGCACTTAGAGTAGATGCATATCCTCTGGTTGCACATAGCATGATCATCTGATTTCCATCAGAACCCATCTGGAGCATTTTTACAGTGCATAGACCTATTTTCCCTATTTTATCCAATTTTCACTTATTATTTTTAAGTGACTTTTGTTGGGAACTAGGTAGGGAAAATTTAGCAAGCAAGTATATAAGAAACCCTAGCGCTAGCACTTTCTGGCAGAAGAGGCACCTTCTTAGCAAGATCCCCCCCCCCCCCCCCGCCCCCAAAGACCAGCCTAGCGTTTTTGCCAAGATCAGCCAACGTTTTCATCAACAACAAAGCCCTGGCGTTCAAATGTGGACTGACGACCCAAATAACCCAGGAAGTCAGTGCCTTTCTTCTGCTTTTTGCCGTGCTTTTTGGCTTTCTTTTGCGCGTCAAAAAGCTGAGCATTCCGTGCATCAATCACCTCGTCTAATTCCGTCTCTGAATATTTCTTGTGAGCAGAAGGTTTCTTGAGAGCGGGTTTCGGGGGTGGTGTTGTGGTTTTTTGCCACTGCTCGTGCACTTCGTGAAAAAAAGTCTCGCTCATATATTTTGCAAATTTTGGGTCCTTCGCAAAATTGAGCATCATCTTTGTTGCATCGCCGATCAATTGAAGACGCTCCATCTCTCGACGCTCCGCCTGAGTAGGCTGAGGCGGGCCGTACTTTTTGTCGGAATCTTCGTTGTGATCCCTTCCCTCATCTCCGGATGCAAAGGGAGTCGACTGATCCTTGCGTGAAGCCATAGGTGCCGCGGAAAAAAAATTAGGGATCGGATTTCCCGTAGAAGAGAAATCGGTCGTGCTCTGATACCATTGTAACAGACTTGGACACTCCAAGTCAAGAATCAATCACGACAGCACCAAATAACCACTTCAAAACAATTCACAGACCACAATGGATTTGCACTGGCCCGGCGGAATTCCGTGCCTAGAGATATTGGCCCCAAAGACTGGCGCCCCTTTCGGTATTTCTTTATGTATTAAATCAATGTCAACGTACAAGAGAGCGGTTAGGGTTTCACTCTCAGACTCTGCGTCCAGATGCTCTGCAGAGTGAGCCCTAAATCACTTATTTATTTGTTTGGATGCCCAAAAACAGAGCCCCAAAAGCTTCCAAATAAAAAGCTAAAAATTCTCTCTCTCTCTCTCTCTCTCTCTCTCTCTCTCTCTCAAGAGAGTTTCAAAAAAAAAAAAAGCAAGTCATCTCTCTCTCTCTCTCTCTCTCTCTCTCTCTCTCTCTCTCTCTCTCTCTCTCCTTGCCAAAGCGTAGAGAAAAAGCATCAATTAGCGTCGCTTGGCTGGCTTTTTTTTTCATCTCCGCAAAATCCGGAAAAATCCGTACTGCTGCCACGTGGCATTTGCCGCCAGAGAATTAGGGTTTCAGCCACTTTAGGGTTTCGGCCAGCAGTTAGGGTTAGGGTTTTCAGAAATTAGGGTTTGCAAGAATTAGGGTTTCTGGCAGTTTCTGCTCTCGGTAGCCACGTCATCACTTTGTGACATGAACTATAGACCTGTTATTCAAGAGGGAAATGGCATAACCAATCTACCACACTTGGGTGATAGAAAGGTTATACCATTTTCCTCTTCTGATTAGCACACACACACACCCACACCCACACCCACACAGACACCCGAGAAGAAGAGAATTTTAAGGTCGTAGGAAACTATCCCAAGAGACCTTAAAGATCTAACCGACGAGGAGAGTTGAACTCAAGACCTGTTATTCAAGAGGGAAATGGCATAACCAATCTACCACACTTGCGTGATAGAAAGGTTATACCATTTTCCTCTTCTTTTTAGCGCGCACACATCCGAGAAGAAGAGAATTTTAACGTCGTAGGAAACTATCCCAAGAGACCTTAAAGATCTAGCTGACTAGGAGTGTTGAACTCAAGACCTGTTATTCAAGAGGGAAATGGCATAACCAATCTACCACACTTGGGTGATAGAAAGGTTATACCATTTTTCTCTTCTTATTAGCATACACACACACACCCACACACACACACCCGAGAAGGAGAGAATTTTAATGTCGTAGGAAACTATCCCAAGAGACCTTAAAGATCTAGCCGATGAGGAGAGTTGAACTCAAGACCTATTATTCAAGAGGGAAATGGCATAACCAATCTACCACACTTGGGTGATAGAAAGGTTATACCATTTTCCTCTTCTTATTAGCGCACACACACACACCCGAGAAGAAGAGAATTTTAACGTCGTAGGAAACTATCCCAAGAGACCTTAAAGATCTAGCCGACGAGGAGAGTTGAACTCAAGACGTGTTATTCAAGAGGGAAATGGCATAACCAATCTACCACACTTGGGTGAGAGAGAGAGAGAGAGAGAGAGAGAGAGAGAGAGAGAGAGAGAGAATTATTGTCCACGGAGGTCAAATATGACGGTTGACCCATGGGACCAAAAACAAAACATTACAACCACTTCTTCCAAGTGAGAGCAATCGATACATATCACTTAGGGACTGAGGGTCCATCAAAAGAAAAAGCAAAGCCTAAGGGGGGTCCTATGGGGCAGGGGCAAGTTTAGGAGTTCGAAACTCCTTGATGATGGCGTTCCCTCCGTGGTATACTGCCCACTTGCCTTTGGCTCGTGCTCCATGCACTTTTTTCAGCTCTTCACCTTTGTGCTTGATGTGTGTCGGGGTGAGTTCTTCGGTGATCCAAACCCCGGTGTCTCTAAGGAGACGCGATTGCTAGAGTAATTGGAGCCGTTCCTCCTTGTCTTTGAACTCAAGAATGGCATGTCCACTAGGTGTGCGCTTGGTGTTGAACTTGTTGATGATACATTCTACCGCATCGTAGTCGACATGGACCGGTTTAAGATTCTCGTTGAGGAGGTCAATTAATTTGCAAAAGTCTTGTTTGCACTCGTCCCATGCTTGGGGCAGCCCTCCAATGCGAAGCTTGAGGGCATTCTCTTCTTGAAGCTGACGTTCCCGCAGTTCTGTCTTTACACAAGTTTCCATTTTGGCGAGTGCGATCGTGTGAGCTTGAGTGACTTTTTCTTTGACTTCACCTTGTCTGTTGTGAGGCCGACCATGGAGTCAAATCGTGCCTCGAGCGTTCTGAGGTGCGCTTTGAGGTCGCGGTTTTCTTCCATGACCATGTCGAGGGCAGCTTGCAATTGTCCGATGCGATCTGTCTTGCTTGGGGCTGCTAGGACAGCGGCAAAGCTAGCCGGTGCTCTCCCCGGTGTTTTTGGGCTGTTGGTTGCCATCTTCTCACTTGCTGGAGGCTTTGTTGAGAACATGCTCTCCAAATGCCCAAACACTCAAATGAAATGCTCACGCAGACTGTCGCAGGGAACTTGGAGTTGAACTGGCGGTGAAAACAGCAGGGCCTAACTGGGTAGCGGCACTTGCAAACAAGGTTAGGCTTGGGGTGGGCAGCTCGTCACAAGCAGCGACAGAAACGCCGACTGTGCAGAACGCCGATTGTGCAGAACGACAGGGCTGAGGCGGCGTGAGCTGGAGAGGGGAGGAGGGCGACACTTGTCCTAACGCCCCCCACAGGGCTGCCCCTCGCCCAGGGGGGGAACTGTGGGGGACTGTGGGAGAGGGCGAGCTAGGGTACGAGAGAGAGAGAGAGAGAGAGAGAGAGAGAGAGAGAGAGAGAGAGAGAGAGAGAGAGATTGATTTTCTAAGAGAGAGAGAGAGAGATTGATTTTCTAAGGATGGAACGTCACCGTACTTTGGGAGTATCGTTGGTAGAGTTGCCAATCGCATAAGTGGTGCAGTGTTTACCATGGATGGAAAGGAACATATGCTAGCTGCAACAACAAAGAACCCCGATATAACATTGCATGGTCAGTAGGTCCACTAGAATTGTTCATATGTCAACTAGCTTGAAAGCTTCAGATGTGAAATTGTCATTGTGTACTTACATCAGAATGTTCTGGCTGTTGAAGGGGGAAAGAAAGGATTTGATAAGGTTTTGTGGGGAGTAAAGGACTTTGGTTGCAGTCCAGATCCCTTTGTTCAGTTTGTATATTGCAGCTTTGATGGTGAAGAAGGTGATTGTGCAATTGTTCCCTTTTTCATTTTTAGTGCAGCCTAACAAGCGATCAAGGCATGCAGGCTTTCCTGGTGAGGTGGATGTGTCTGTCGTTTACAGACTTGGTGGAAATTTTGAATTACGCACTGAAATGGAAGCAGTACCTATCAACAAATCTACTCCAATTAATCTAGCGCAGCACTCGTACTGGAATTTAGGTGGCCATGATAGTGGAGATATCTTAGGGCACCATGTTTGTATACGGGGAAGTCATATAACTCCAGTGAATGAGCATCTGATACCAACAGGGGAATTCCTGTTCGTAGAAGGAACTCCCTTCGATTTCAGACACCCCAGAAGAATTAAAGATAGCATAAGCGATGTTTCTGGAGGATATGATCACAATTATGTTCTTGACAAGGAGGCAAGTATGGAAGGTGATGTGCATTTTGCTGCCAGAATAAAAGACCCGGGGAGTGGCAGGGTGATGGAACTGCTTACTAATGCTCCTGGGATGCAGTTTTACACGGGTAACTTTGTGCCAGACATGGAAGGGAAAAATGGCTCTAAATACCGCAAGCACAGTGGACTTTGCTTAGAGACACAAGGGCTCCCAAATGCCATAAATCAGCCCAATTTTCCTTCCATAGTCTATAAACCTGGCCAAGTATATAAGCACATCATGATCCACAGGTTTTCTACAATATGAGCGGTTGGCATATCTGCATTGTGTTCAATTTATTCATTTGTATCCACCAGGATTCCGCCTCAAGTACTAGACAACCAGCAAAGAATCATCCACTGTTATTGTAGCTTGTGGCTTAAAAGTTTCTAGTTTTTCCACCTTAGTAAGAAGTTGTGAGAATGCTGTGAGTGTTATTGATACTTTGTATGATATATTGTGATGATGAATGATTCATCATGATTCATCATGTATGAATGGTTTTCTTGAGTAAGGTTTTAATTTTTTTCCCCAAGTATATTGAAGACCTTATCAAAGCGGATAAAGCGTATTTGCATAGTGGGAAATGCATCCTAGCATGCATTGTGCGAAGGATATGTTGAAAGTGTAATGCCTTGCTTATCTCAACCTTCAAGCCTATGATATACAGTTTCATTCCTTTATAAGGACTATCCAAACGATCTTTAGTTTCTGAATCATGAAGCAAAGTTGACCTTGTACTAATAGCTCTTTAAAGGTGTTTTCTTGTTCTAAAGCCTATGAAATATCATGACCCAACTTGCTAAAGGGTTTTTGTTCTAGATCTATGAGTACAACACTTCAAAGGCCAATCATGTAGCTTGTACAATGGTTAGTCGTTTCCATGCAGAATCTAACCAAGGGGTTTCGATTGCCAAGGCAACACCAAGATCTCCAATTTGTGCTGCTTGATTTTCACTAATATTTCATTTAGTATATAACAGGTCAAAGACATACTAGCTTTTTGGTAAGGTACTTTTTAGGTTGTATCTTGCAAGTTTGCATAGTGTTTCAACCTCCAAGTATGCCTATTATTTTGTTTCATTTCATATTTGCATATATTTTGATTGACTTTTTCAAGTCAGATGTATATGCTAGACTGCTTTCATCCAATTCGCTCTTCAGACACATGACAAGGTTATGTAGAAGCAAAGAATTTGAGACAGTAGTATACCACGTAAATTTTTTGCACCCTACATTTATGGACCTACATGGTAGGGGCATATGTTGTCACGAGGGGAGAAACATGGTCTAAGAACTCATGGAGCTTTGTTTAGATAGTGTGGAGCAAGAGTTACGAGGGTCCCTCTCACTCATGTCGTTGAGTGCTTACAATTACCTCCACACACAAGTACCTCTCGTACTTGTTGGATGTCATTTTCCTTGACGTCATTATACAAGACAATCCATGTGGAGAATATGAGTCTTTGGGTTTGACATGGCGCATGTTTACTTAATTATGTGTCACGATAGATTCCCTAGGTGTAAGTCAAATCAGTTTCACAGACCACTTTAAGAACAAAGTATTAGGAACAGTTTCAGTGACCAAAATTTGTCGGATAATTAATAAGATTTTTAAAGGTTACTAGTATTGTTAAACAACATTAACGGATGTTGTTTACGTATATAGCAAGAGTATATATTGTTAATGAAAATGTTTCATTGTTTGTGCCTAGATGTAATTTTTGTTTCACATTCTATTATGGCTAAAAAAAATTTCAAGGGTATGAATCATTTAGTTTCTTTTCAAAACTATTTCATGTGTTCTATAAGCATCGTATTTGCCATAGGAATTGGCAACTATAGTCATGAAAATGTAGGTTCGGATCAGTGTTTGCTAAATGCATTCATACTAGGTGTTCTGGACCCTACTGTTCAGCAAAGGCTGATTTGGAGTGGCATACAAATTCATGAATTTCATAGCTTATGAAGTATTTTGCACTCTATAAATGTTATGGCTAGCTTGTCTTACCCTAAGTTGGAGTAGCCTCGTACGGAGCCTATTCTTAGGTGAAACATGATCGATGTACCGTGGTGCATCTTATGGCATTGTCATATTAGACAAAGAAAAAAAAATTAATCTCGTCGATTGTCGACCTTGCTGAGTAGGATACTATATTGGAAGCGTAAAAATACATACATTAATTGCATAGACCAAGTATACCTGAGTTGCCCAATACTGTTTTCCATGCCCCCATTGCCAATTACTCTTGAAAACTTGTCGGATCTAGCTTGTCAAAAATGGATTAATCATGATAATTTTTTAATGCATTGAGTTCAAAAAACTTTCCTAGGAATTATGCTATAGCAAAAGAGTCGATCATACCAAACATATTGTACTCATGATCAAAACTAGCAATAGACCTTGCCTTTGCATCAAAAATTAGCTTTCGAAGTCCATCCGTAAAATCCTATAAAAGAAATTCATACACGGATTAAGAAACCCACGTAAATGACATGGTATACGTGAAGACCATGTTGTTATTGGAGTACTTAGCAAAATGCATTGCATATCATTGTTGTCTTGATTCCCTTAGCGAAACTTTTTCCTGACTGTCGTATACCTTATGTCTTCATGGCGGTCTGTAGTCCATCAGATGGCTCATAGCCTTGGCACCATACCTTGCTTAAGATAGGTTTACCTTTGGACAAGTTCAAGACTACAAGCTCTTTTGTTGTTTACATGAAAACACCCTTGGTAGGGTTTCACAAGTTTTTTCTAAAGGTAACCATGATACGTTGTGAAGTTATCAAGTTTTTATGTTTGTTCCATTCATGCACCTTCAAATAATACCTCCTTGGCATCCACAGAAGCGTGATTTCTCAAAAAAGCATGCATCTTGATGCGTCTAAAGATCTTGTGTGGCCGATCACCTTCTTTGAGGGACTTACCTCACCTTGGTATCGACTATAGAACGCTCTCTGGGTTGCAATGCCCTTGTGGTCATTGCCTTTGTGCCCTTGTGGTCACTACCCTTGTGGTGGGGAGTCTTGCTCTCGGGCTACGAGGCCCTTGTGGTGGGAACAACTTCTTGCCCACCCCTAAACACCCCCAAAATAAATAAGCCACGTGGCCTTATGGTGTGTAACCTAGACTGCCTCTTAGCCATGGCAAGCAGCACCACCTGTGTAGGGCAAAACAACTTGCAGCGCCCTTCCCGAATGTCACCTTTGCATGTCGTAGCAATAAACTGTGCCCAGCTTGATAGGGCGTTGAGCCTCTTTGGAGAAATTCCCACCCTAATCAGTGCAATTTGACACCGCCTTTCTCTGTGTGCAGGGGGTCGCTCCTCGTCCTCCATTATCCCGCCTAATCAGGGTTGCTTTCCATGCCCCATTTCTTGCATGTGCTGCTGCCATGGAACCTCAAAGAGAGAGAGAGAGAGAGAGAGAGAGAGAGAGAGAGAGAGAGAGAGAGAGAGAGAGAGAGAGAGAGAACACCCATGCCTCGAAACCTGAGAAGCTCCATGTCTCCATGCTCCTCCCTGCTACCCCTCTCACCTTGCTCCAATACCAATATGAGAGACTGGGAACTGACCATGAATCTCTTCACCCATCCATGCCATATATAGGCCCTTGACCTGATAAATATAGCCCCTTGAATCGCATGAGCGTCTCGACCCCTATCCTACCGAGTCCTACCTTAGGCCTAACACTATGTCCTCATGCATCATAATTATATCAATTTTTGCTTAAAGAAAGCTTGTATTTAGGAGTTAAATTTGCCTTGTGGCCAAAATCTTTGATAAAACATAAGTCTCGATGATTCATACATTTATTAAGTTCATCAAACTTGAATTTGATGGTTTAAGTGCATTAACCCACCACACTTAAATCAAGTGTGTTCTGTTAGAATCAAGGAGAGTAGAGATGTGTGTCTTTGTGTGAGAACCCTTGCCGAAGGAGATAAATGCTTTCTTAGAAAAACAAAAAGAGGAAGGATGGACAACTACTTCAACCCTCGATGTTCTCCACAACAACGCCTCTTATCCTCTTTTATGGTTGTGGGCCCCACCTCTTGGAAAATGCTATTCAAGTGTACACACATGAAATCCTTTTCTTCTCATCCCTCTCTCTATCACTTTGTCTCTCACACATATTTATAGATATACATGAAAATATTTAAATCCTAAAATTGAACCTCAAAAAGGAGACAAAAAAATTCATCCATGTATACAGATAGATATTGAAATATTTGCCTCTTGTCTAGGGTTGAGTGACATTACACCTTAGTCATCTAGACTCATGGGAACTATGTTTTGGACACATCTTTCTGTTACTTCTTTGTTTTTATTTTATAAGATTATTTCACTATATTTGGGGTTAACAATAGGACCCAACCTATAGTCTATCGATGCGACAAGGGTTTCATGGCATGCATGCATATTTTGGGAGTCATATGTCTGTCCAAAAGTAGGCCAAAAGTCAAAAGACAAATACTTAAGATCGGCATTGGTTATATGTTTCTTTGCTAATTTCTACTCCATGTAGCCTTTGTTCACATGGAGATTGAGTACATATTAGCTCTTTCTATGTCTAAATCTCACACCAACATGAATAATGAGACCATTCAAGAAAAAAATAGACATAATTCTCTCCCTCTATTAGATCTGCCCAGGCCCTATACACCTCTCTATTAAGTGCACCTACTTTGGCTTTTCTCCCATGTGGGGAAAGACCTAGAAAAAATTCTTCACACTTTCACTCTTACTCTCTTTAGTCATTGGTCAAGCTGCCCACTTTCTCTCACAATGTGGAGGTAAAGAGAAATTCTTTATTCACAGTCTCTCATAGGTCGGAAAGAGACTAGTTCTTTCTTAACTCTTTCTCCCATGTAGAGAAGTGGAATTAACAATAGGACCCAACCTATAGTCTATCGATGCGACAAGGATTTCATGGCATGTATGCATATTTTGGGAGTCATATGTCTGTCCAAAAAGTAGGCCAAAACTCAAAAGACGAATATTTAAGATCGGCATTGGTTATATGTTTCCTTGCTAATTTCTACTCCATGCAGCCTTTGTTCACATCGAGATTGAGTATATATTAGCTCTTCCTATGTCTAAATTTGTAAAATCTCACACCCACACGAATAATGAGACTATTCAAGAAAATAATAGACATAATTCTCCCCCTCTATTAGATCTGCCCAGGCCCTATACACCTCTCTATTAATTGCACCTACTTTGACTTTCCTCCCATGTGGGGAAAGACCTAAAAAAAATACTTTCACTTTCTTACTCTGTCTAGTCCTTGGTCAAGCCGCCCACTTTCTCTTACAATGTGGAGGTAAAGAAAGGTTCTTTATTCACAGTCTCTCATAGGTGGGAAAGAGACTAGTTCTTTCTTAACTCTTTCTCCCATGTAGAGAAGTGGAATACCCCCCAAAACCCCCTTCCCTATATAGAAGGACATGCATTATGGCATTTTGATGGATGCTTAGAGCTCCCAAGATTTCCCAATTGCTCACACTATTATCCCTCTTCCTGCTCTATCAACTACTAACTCGGCACCATGTTCCTCTCTTTCACCATCCCTCACCTCTCTTACCCTCTTAGAGCCTATATTAGCTTAAAGTTGTGGCCTCTTACACACGTTAATCTCCAAGTAACACACTACATTGCACCTCTTATCTGTTGTTCTTAACTAGAAGCACATCCCTACAAATTCTGCCTTATCCACCCAATAAGCAATTGGAGTGAGGGCATGGGCATTTACAAATCAAGGATGGTATGGGAAAATTGTAACAATCACAACTCTAAATATTGATGAGATGGGCAAGGCCAAGACTCTTTCCCCTGATCCTCCTAGCAATGAAGGTTTCAATCCTTGGCCCATGGGGTTTTATACTTTGGTTCATTCCTTGCAAGTAAGAACTTTTCACTTCCACTTATCACACACATATATAGGGTGTCTAGGGAATATTAGAATGAAAAATGCATGCCACGTGAGTACACCTTATTGTTCTAATTAGTGTTTGATTTTAACTTTCTCACGGATGATATGTATCAATATGCTAAAATGTTTGGTACAATCTTTGTTTTAACCAAGACGTTGATAGCTTGGATGCAACATTTCTATTCAAAAGTTTACCGAATAACCCTTAGCAAATTGAGAGCTTCTTTTCTTAAAATTACAACTGGGAAGAGATCAATCCATAATCATCAACACACATGTATTAATTTGGGAGTACCTGGGTCATACCCCTGAAATACCACTTCTATAGCCACAATCAATGCTGTAAATTAAACACCAAATCCTTGCAAATTGGAATACTATTCACAATTGGATCTTGAAATAATCATATCTCTGTATTAATAGAAGAGAAAGTTTCCCAATGCCCTAAAGAAGGTATTCGTACTGGATTTTCTTGGGTGTGCAAACAAGAGATTACCTGCTTGGAGGCTCTCCTAGTCTATTCATATCATTCCATGAATTAGTTGCTAGATAGGGAGACCATGCCTACTTGCTAACCACAAAAAACATCATTCGTAGTGGTTGCACCTTGTGCATAAAGCCAATGATGTAAAGTATCCACCATTGTAGACACATACAACGATCACAAGCAAACCTACCAGCCTCAACTCTTCTTGAGTATAGTAGCTAATGTTATAGAGGAAGCGTAAACAATGATCAGTGGAAAGAATCCCACTATTTTGGCATTCCATGCATGCATATTAGAAAATGGAGTGATAAGCCCTTGGCTTCAATGATGGTCTCAACAGTTTGAGCTGATGCCAGATGTGTCTTGCATGATTTGTATTGGCATGGAAATATCACAGTTCGTCATTGCCAAATGTAAAATGTGAGCTTATATCCCCTTATTGCCAACGCCATAAACCTGCCTACCATTACTCTTGATACAATAAATTAATAAGCGATACCCCAACATGGGGAAAGAAGCCTTGCTTCTCAAAATGATCACCAAAGCACCTTGCTTTTCAAAACAGAAGATTTTTCCAAAGTAAACATTAAAGCACAACAAAAAAAGAAGAACTTGAAATTGTCTAACATGTTCACCCCTCTTAATCTAGTTGTCTTCATGTGAATCTGGCTCATAGCCATGTATGTTGATAAATTTAGAGCTGTCGACCTTGCATGCCCTTGTGGCATGGTTTATACAGACCTCCAATGGAAAATCAAGCAGACATGTTGCAAAGTTTCCCTAAGTTCGTATGTTGATAACATATTCTAAATGTTGGAAACTTCTATGCTATGTCCTATAGTGAAGCCTTGCTTTGCAGAAGTCCGTCAAAAAGACGAGATAGAAGGGATCATGAGTGCTCATAGCTAGCAGGTGCTCCTATTTACACATAGATATCAAAGCACAATAAAATTGACCTCGTCGAGCTTTCATAGAGAATCAGCCTTCACAAAGCGTGCATCTTATTGAGAATCATAAAAGTTCCTTAGATTGCCAAACGTTGACAATAGATAAATTAGGAAACTTAGCTATTAAAATGTATCTAATTACAAACCTTGCTTGAGCAAAGTGACTTTTGCTTGTCAAGCAATTGACTTGCCTGAATCACCCCATGGGGTGGTAATCTGTGTTGAATAGCACTCACACAACTGTGCTTTTCAACAAATGTTTATGTCTAGCTCGTCTTACCCGAAGCAAGAGTATCCTTGTATGGAGCCATGCTCCTTAGGTAAAACATGAGCGATCTACCATGGTTCATCTTATGGCATTGTCATACTAGACAAAGTTAAAAGAAATTTAACCCCATCGATTGTCGACCATGTCGATTGTTGACATTGTTGAGTAAGATACCATAGTGGAAGCATAAAAATACCTACAATAATTGCACTTAAAAACCGTACTTGAGTTGCCCAATACTGCTTTCCATGCCTCCGTTGGGCCAATTCCCCTTTAAAACTGGTCAGGTCCGGCTTGCCGACAATGGACTGATCATGACCATTTCTAAATGCATCGATTTTGGAAAACTTGCCTAGGAATCATGCCCTAGCAAAAGAGTCAGTCATACCGAACATATTGATAAAAACTAGCAACAAGCCTGCCTTTGCATCAAAATTTAACTTTCAGAAGTCCATCTGTAAAATCCTGTAATTTGAATTCATGCACGGATTAAGAAACCCACACAAGTGAAATGGTATACCTGATGACCATGTTGTTATTGGATTAGTCAGCGAAATGCCTTGCATATCATCGTTGTCTCGACTCCCTTACCAAAACATTCGCCTGACTATCGTCTACCTTATGTCTTTGTGGCAGCTTGTAGTCCATCAGGCCTTCGCACCATACATTGCTTAAGATAGGTTTACCTTTGGACACGTTCAAGACCATGAACTCTTTTGTTTTTACATGAAAGCACTCTTGGTAGGGTTTCACAAGTTCTTTTTTGAAAGCAACCATGATACATTGTGAAGTTATCAAGCTTTTCTGTGCGTTCCATACATGCACCTTTAAAGAATACCTCCTTGGCATCCATAGAAGTGTGATTGCTCAAAAATCCATGCCTCTTGAAGCATCTAAAGATCTTGTGTGGCGTCTCAAGATTTTGTGTGGCCGATCACCTTCTTTGAGGGCTTTTGCTTTGCTTGAGCAAATTTTTGCAGTTAGATGCAGTTTGATAGCTAAGTTTTCTAAGCTATCTACTTTCAACATTGGGAAATCTAAGGAATTATTTTGATTCTTAATAACATGCATAATTCACCACGGCTAATTCTCTTTGAAAGCTTGACAAGGTTGACTTTATTGTACTTTGATATCTGTGTGTTAACAAGAGCACCTGCTAGCACTCAGGATCTGTTATGTGTCATCTTTTTGATGGACTTAAGCGAAGCAAAGCTTCACTATAGGAAATATTGCATAGAAGTTTCCAAAGTTTGGAATATGCTATCACCATACAAAGTTGGGAAAAATTTACAACATGTCTACTTGATTTTTCACTGGAGGTCAGGATGAACCACGCCATGAGGGCATGCACTGACAACTCTAAATTTATCAGCATTCATGGCTATGAGCCAGATTCACGCAAAGGCAACTGGCCTAAGAGGGGCAAATATGTTGTACAATTTCAAGTTCTTCTTGCTCTTCTATTTTGCAAAGCAAGGTTCTTTGGTAATCATCATGAAAAGCAAGGTTTCGTTCCCCATGCTGGGGTATTGTTTATTGCCTTGCAATTAAGATCAATGGTAGGTAGGTTTGAGCATTGGCAATAAGAGGATATAAGCTCACAATTTACGTTTGACAATGACAAATTGTGATGTCTCCATGCCAGTGCAAATCGTGTAAAACACATATGGCATTGGCTCAAACTGTTGAGACCATCGTTGAAGCCAAGAGTTTATCGCTCCATTTTTTTTATATGCATACATGGTACGGTGGTATTATTTCCACTGAATCATTGTTTATGCTTCCACTATAACATCAGCTACTCTATTGAGGAAGAGTTGAGGCTGATTAGATACGGTAGGCTTGGTTGGTCACCAGCAAACTGCTATCTTAAGCAGTTTCCATGTAGAATCTAACTAAGGGGTTTGGATTGGCAAGTCAACTTTTACGGTTACCAATTCATACTGCTTGATTTTCACTAATGTTTCATTTAGTGTTTAACAGGTCAAAGACATACTAACTCTTTTGAGGTTAGCTTTTTGGTAAGGTACCTTTCAGCTCATGGTTTCATTTCATTTTTGCACATGATTTGGTTGCATTTTCCAAGTCGGATATCTATGCTAGAATGCTTTCATCCATTTTGCTCTTTAGACACATGACAAGGTCATGTAGGAGCAAAGAATTTGGGACAATAGTGTACCATGTACATCTCTGCACCCTGCAATTATGGACCTACATGGTAGGCATTCATTTGGTACATGTTGTCCATAAGGGGAGCAACATGGTCTAAGAACTCATGGATTTTCAACCTCATGGTTTCATTTCATTTTTGCATGATTTGGTTGAATTTTCCAAGTCGGATATCTATGCTAGAATGCTTTCATCCATTTTGCTCTTCAGACACATGACAAGGTCATGTAGGAGCAAAGAATTTGGGACAATAGTGTACCATGTACATCTCTGCACCCTGCAATTATGGACCTACATGGTAGGCTTTCATTTGGTACATGTTTTCCATAAGGGGAGCAACATGGTCTAAGAACTCATGGATTTTGGTTAGCCAATGTGGATCAAGAGTTATGAAGGTCCCTCTCACTCATGTCGCTAAGTGCTTATAGTTACCTCCACATACAAGTACCTCTCGTACTTGCTCAATGTCATTTTTCTTGATGTCATCATATGAGACATATTCCACATGTGGATAATATGTGTCTCTTGGACTAACACTAGCACTTGTTTACTTAATTATGTATCACGATGACTGAGAGACTCCCTAGGTGTTGGTCAAATCCGTTTGATAGACCATTTTAAGCACGTAGTATCAGGGGCAAGAAATTATTGGGTACTTAGAAAGACTTTCTAAAGTTACAAGTGCTACTAAACAACATTAATGGATGGTTGTTTATGCATATATCAAGGCTATGTATTGTTAATGAAAATATTTCATTGTTTGTGCCTAGATATGATTTCAGTTTCACATTCTATTATGGCTCAAACATTTTAGAAGGCTTGCAAGTGATGGTAATAGGAAGTATTTAGTTTCGTTTTAAAAGTATTTACCCTCCTCTTTTATGCGTGCTATGAGCATTATATCTGCCATAAGAATTGGCAACTATAGTCATCAAAATGCAAGTTTGGATCACTGTTTGCTAAATGCATGTACACTAGGTGTTATGGGCCTTAATGTTTAACCAAAGTTGGATTGGAGCGGCATGCAAATTGATAAAGTTGGTAGCTTATGAAGCATTTTTCACCCTATGCGCAATATATTTATCAGATTAATTGTAGATAAGTGGCTAAACTTTGTACAATTTATTCAATCTACTATTCAATCTCCCAAATTTAACCATGTTGGTTGTTCATTAATTTTTTGATTACTTGGTAATGTGTTGCAAGTATTTGTGCCCCAAGTTTACCAATTAGTTTGGGAAGTCTGCCTGTAAATGCTTGGGAAACACGGCTCAGTACTACGAGTCATCCAGAGGTGGATATGCAGTTTACAAATGTTAATTCTGCGCTAAAGGATATATTAAGTGCGTACGTTAGCGTAAAGTAAGTTTATCTCTCGTTGGAGTTTTCTTACCATGAGGAAAGGCATGTTGCAACTAAGTTTAATACCTTCATGTTTAGGTCATATCTCAACCTTGATCTCACCAGTTAGGGTGGTGATGTTTACGGATGAGAAATGATAACAAGTCAAGGATTTAATCTTTGCTGATTAGTTATGGTAACATGTTACTTTCATGGAGAGTGAGAAGAGGTATTCTTTAAAACACCTCTTAACTGTGGAAACTCATTTAAAGTACTCTAGTGAGTTATAAATAGATTCCACACACTATGTTGGTTATAGATTGGTTATGCAAACTGATGGTAAAGGGAAACAATGTGGAAAATCAAGATGTTTTTCTTGGTCGCATTGAACCTCCTATTGAACCATGTATTGGATGATCAAGATATTTTTCTTGCTTGCATTGAAGCTCCTATTGAACCGTGTATTGGATGATCAAGATATTTTTCTTGCTTGCATTGAAGCTCCTATTGAACCGTGTATTGGATTTGTGAGGGACACCAATGTGGAAAACATTAGTGTTCCTACAAAGATATCACCACTTTTGCTTTTGGACAAAAACACTTCTCCAAGGGGGGAGTAATGTCAAGCCTAAGGTAGGACTAGGTAGGTAAGGGGCTGAGATGCTCATGCGGTTCATGGGGCTATAAAAGAGAAGAAGCTTCTGTGATTGGTGAGTATTGATTGAGCAATATGTGCTCCTTCCCCTTGATCTTTTGATGACAATTTAGTTTTTTCATTGTTCCTAGGTTTACTTGTCCAAATGCTTGGTATAAATGGATTGTTTATTGTAAACTTCTGAGATATATTTTTTAGTGTGTGCTGGCGGAATAGAAAATTTCTATATTAAAGTACTTGGGGTATTTTCTTGTTACATTTGGGCTTACTATACCCTTTGATAGGTTGAAAATTTGGTCTTCCACTCTCTTAGGGTTTCACTCTCTTAGGGTTTCAGTAAGGTTATGTAATCTGTTTATTGACAAAACATTTTTACTTGATTATGCACAATATAGTAAACAAACTACATTATACTAGGTATTGTCAACTATGTTGAGATTAAACCCTTAACATTAAAATTTCTAAAAACTATTACACATATTACTACATTTTTGAAACAAATCTATCATGGAATGGCGGCCGATTGTTCTTACTTTAGGAGATTTGGAATAAAAACTGGATAGTTTAAGAAACTTTTTTAGGATCCTTCTTGTATGGCTTGAAAAGCCCACACTTTGGTAATATCAAAACCACTTCAGGATATTTTTTTTCAAAGATACGGTATGGCTTAAATTTTGTGTGCCAATCAAAGTGATAACTCTGGATTTTTTGAATATTCAAGCTTAGTTGAATTATAAATCATCTTGGTAGCACCAGTTGGATCTAGAGTTTGCTTGTGACACTTATATTAAATCTTTGATTTCATCAAAACACATCAAAAAACCGGAAGTGGTTTTGGCAAAAAGGCTTCATGTCTTGACTTCTTTGGGATAAAAAAGAGGGAGGGGTAAAACATTTGGACCTAAAGGGGTGATGACCTTCTCATCGGAACTTAATTCAATTATTAAAATATAACTTCTTTAAAAAATAGGGTAAATACTATTCTTAATACAAACTATTATAAAAATCTCATTTGGGCAGAGTTTATTAAAAAGAAGAGTAATTGACACCTAAAGCTGCACTAAATTCTTGTATAAATTCACTATACATGATGTTGTATTCCTCTTACGATAGCTTCATTGCTTGGGAAGAAATCAATCAACTCATTAACAAATATTTCCGCAATGGTTTTAAAAGAACTGACCTAATTAGCACTATCACAAAAGCTATTACACGTAACAATTGGCCAGGCTTAAGAATTAATATCATACTAACCTCATCACATTAACTAGGCAGTAGGCCCATACACAATGGGCCTACTGTCGACTCATTGAGTATGGTGCCCGGGTAAGGGTGGGCACACACACACACACACGCGCGCACGCACACACACACACACACACATGTCACTTTATTTGCTGCTTATTTATACCAAACTTGTGACTTAAACTACAAATTGGACTTGACATGGTTTAGTTTAAAGACCCTCCATTTGTGGCTTTAAAACTATAGCCCCTTTAGGACCTAGTCTTGGCTTAAATAGAATGGTGAGGATAGCTTACTTCAGGTGGAACCATTATTGGTGGTGATCTCACCCCTAAACACTCATGTTTAAAACCTTACTTTCTTCTTGAGAAATCTATCTTCCTTCACTTAAAAAAATACAACCCTCATGGCTTTGACATAACCCTATGGGCTAGTCTTTGGTGGAACTCTACCCCCTAAAAGTCCCATGAAAATTAGACATTATATTTCTAGGTAAACTTCCCCTATTTTTAGTTCTAAATGGTTAATTACCCATGTACATTCATGTACGTTCCCTTTGGTAATACCGATCATTTCTTTCCTACCTCCCGATGCTTAGCTACATCCCCATCCCCCCCCCACCCCCCGGGGTGCTGTGTGTGTGTGTGTGTGTGTGTGTGTGTGTGTGTGTGTGTGTGTGTGTGTGTGTGTGTTGCACCACTACCATAAACTTGAGGTGGAGTAATAAGGGTATGACGATGCCAACCCACTTGGTCTCTATGCCGATATTGTAAGCAGAATCTCCGGGTGTCTCTATTCGATTTCAATAGGAGGGTCCTGCATTTAAGTTGAGGGAAGTTCTTCCCCTCACTTAGCCTTGTCATGCGCTCCGTGTGTTTTGGAAACATAATTGAGTGAGTGTTTTGTGTACTACATTGGTGTTGTGCTGTTGTTGTCACACGTGATTTTCCTTCATAAAGCTCCACAAAATGGAGATGGTTGAACAAAACCATCCATCTCAGGTGGGTACTGTAGCTCTCTTAATAATACAATTGACTCGGTTTTGTGATTTCTAGATAGATCGCTTTAAAAAAGTTTGATAATAGGAAAATGTCCTTAAACTATGTTGGGTTTCTTGGTTTTTGCCCATATTGAGTTACTGTTGTTTGAGTTATTTAACACTTAAATGGTTCAGCCGAATAAAAACCTACAATAATGATGTTTTGGTATTATTTATGATCTATCTATCACTAGATTACTGTGATAAACCACGTTTAAAAGAAAAAAGGAGAAGAAGCTTATGTGATTGGTGAGTATATTGGGATTGATTGAGCAATATGTGCTCCTTCCCCTTTATCTTTTGTCAATGACGATTCATGTTTTTAAATGTTCCTAGGTTTACTTGTCCAAATGCCTAGTATAAATGGATTGTTTGTTGTAAACTTCTGAGATATACTTTTTAGTGTGTGTTAATTAATGGATGATAAATTTTTATATTAAAATACTTGGGGGATTTTTGTTACATTTGGGCTTACTATACCTTGTGATAGGTTGAAAATTTGGTCTTCGACTCTCTTTGTACAACGGCGCTCAAGAGAAAGTCTTGTGTAGCCAAATTCAAGTAGTAAAGACTTCAACACTTTATTTGTGCTTGGATTAGAAATCAGAGGGAAAGGCTTAACAAGAAGCATGCATTAAAGGTCGATTCTTTGTTGATCATCGACAAGATCATTTTTAATTTTACTCGGCCAAGATGATGTCATGATTACTTGCATACAATATAACTATCATGGTTGGGCTACAAGGTTAGGGATTATTGTGCCCTTTGTCATGCAAAGGAAAATACAGGCAAGGCATGTGACTTGTAAGGTCAAGCTATTCAACAGGGCCGGCCAGTGTTGGCAGTTCAAGGAGCCGCTTGGTGGTTTTCCCATCATTATCCATGTTCCATAAGTCATTAGATTCTTTGTTGCATAAGGATCAAAATGTGGACCAGGGATCCAATTAGACTGGATATGAGCCACACGGTCTATATAGGGTGGTAGGGAGGTGGATCTCCTAGGCAATCCCTTGGGGTTTTTAGAGTACATATGTAATTATGTGTGTTTCCTACTAGAAAAAAAGTCAATCTTGCTAAAAATGGTCATAAAACCCCAACAAAATGAGAAGACTCATCAAATAATTGGCCAAGTGCGAGTGAGTAGATTTCATAAATTTATTTTTTGAGTCAAGTTTGCTATTTTTGAGTGATCTTTTGTAATTTTCTACTGTAAATAAATAAGCAAGAATTTTGGAATCAAATTATGAATTTAAACACCAAATCTCACAACTCAATGGAGTGAATGAAGAAAGTTTGGATGGATTTCGATGACATTTTTGAATGGCCTAACTGATCTAAACTCAATCTGAGGCTACAAACAATAAAAGGGCCTACAAGTGTCATAATCCAATTTTTTTTGACCCGAGGGTACAGTACATGCTAATGAGGCTAATAGGTAAATTAATATTGTTAAAGTTATAGCATCTCAAGTGTAGCCCAATGCGATCCCAATATTTATTGGACTTTAGTTATTTATTTTACTTATTTGTCGAAGTTTGGGTAGGGAAATTTCCTAAGGTGAGTGTGTAAGCACCACCTTGCCCCCATTGCAAATCAGTAGTTCGTTGCCCCAATTGGTTGGTTCAACAAAGTCTCTCTCTCATTGGTGTAGCTAAAGCAATTTCATGCTAGAAAGAGCAAGAAGCAAAGCCGTGGGATCTACAAGTGCATGCCAGGGTGGTAAAGTAGGTATGAAGATCAAAGGCACACATGTGGATTTAGATGTGTATGTTTATTGAGGTTATTGGGGCCAAGGTTCTATAATATACTGCCTTTCCAAGGGGGTTAATCAAAGGGCTAAAAGTGCAAAAATGGAAGTACAAACATTCCACCATCTTCTTCTCTCTCCTCTTCCTACTATCTTCTCTTCACTCATCTTCTGTGTGTCATGTCCTCAAGCAATGGAGTCCACCTGGTCCTAACACCCGAGCACGTTGATTGAAACCATTACCACCTATACCACATTAAAGGAGAAAAAATAATGGATCCCAACATCCATAGCCAAGGTTAGCTGGATTATAATGTAGCAAAGTGGGAGAAGAACAGACTTCTAAGAAAACCAATTTTTGTCATGTTGGAAAGAAAGAGCAAAAAATTTTAGGCTTTCTGGAGCCAAGAACATGTTTACATGCATAAGGAGCTTCATCTCCATCCCAACAGCTCTAATCTTCCTCTACACGTAGATAATTGTAAGTGATTCATATGGTGACTATTATTTCTAGTTTGCTTTAGATTGATTGTGGTACTTTGATCTTATGATTTTTAAATATTTTCTTGTTTGTGCTACTATGATTCTTACACGTCTCTATTCCTAAAGCATAGATGAATGGCAATTGGTGGAGTGTGCCATGGACATTTCGGATGTCTAGCCTTGGCTCCATTGGGGAGGAGTTTTTCAAAGGAAAAACTCACGGTCTTTGGCAAAGAAGGGGGTATTCTTCCATGTTCTAGGTCATTGATGTGCGGATGAATAGTGAACACATGGACACCTTGAAGATAAGATCCATGTGCACATTGCACTAAAAGAGGCAAGATCTACACAATGCACAAATAGAATTTTTTCCAGCTTTTGCATTGGAGATATTATGCAAAGGTGTGTAGATAATGATGCCTTTCTTTCTATCATTCTTTGCTTCTATGAGGCATAGTCTTACTTTCCCCTTTTTGTAATATGTCTTGTAGGTCTTGATAAGGATTGAAAGAAATTTCTGTGCCAAGAAGTGCTAGAAGGGATTTTCCATCTATTGCCAAGACAAAGAGCTCTTCAATTAGAATCCTACACTATTGCTAGTGATGTTGGCAGTTTGTATCAATTTGTTCCCTACAATTGACATTTTGTACAAAATATTTTGATATAAATGACAATTAGCTTTGGCAATTACTTGTTTGGTGCAAATGCCTCATATTGTTGGTTTTCATTTTGTTAGAATTTTTTGTGGTTAGATGGAAAAAGTTGTGTCAATGTCATGCCCTCAATATTGTATGGTTTTTGTATGTTTGAAAAAAAAGTGCTATTATACCACAGTCTTATCATGCCCTTGCTTTATAACACTATAAGTAGCTCAAGCCAATTTTAAAAAGTCACCCATACACACTTACAATGGGCAATACAGATACAAATATGGGTAACGATACATGCTCCTCTTCCTCATTTCCTATGAGCAAGAACAAGGAGAAGAAGAAAAAGAGAAAAGAGGATAAGTAGAAGACCAGAGAGGAGGAGGAGAAAGTAGAAGAGAAGGTAGAGGCAAAAATTTTCATAATCTCAACTCTTAGGCCCTCCAGGTGTAGATCTAGAAGATGACATGGATTATGATTTTGGGGCTTGACATGCTAATTTCAACAAAATTAGATGGGACAAAACATGCAAAGACATATCCAAGGGTTGTCACAATTGCAACAAAAATTGAAAGACTATATTGGAAGTCAAACTTGACTTGGAGACAATGCAATTATAAAAATGGAAGCCTATGGCTAAATTTACTTGTATTTACTTAATTTATAATCAAAATTTTTGATATTACAAGGGGTTTATAGCTATACAAAATGTTGATTTTCAAAAAGAGATATTGTAAATTCTTTACAAAATGTTATGTGCTCTTTACAAATGTTCCACCTAATATCTATTTTGAGTTGTTCTGCAACATGCCTACAAAGTTTCTAGATAGGAAGCCTAATAACTGCCATAATGAGTGTCTTATGTGCTCTCCTACTCTCTCTGAAGCATATCACTCTTTGATAAAATATTCTCTTCTGTGAAAGAGAATGAAGTGCAAACTTGGTATTAATTCTTTCCTTAGGAGATAAGTCTTCTTGCTTTGAGCTCTCTACTTGGTTTGTTTTTGAGTCATCATGTAGCTCCTCCTTCTTCCTCTCCTCTTCAGGAGCCTTCCTAGTAGTTGCTTGGTCCTTGCCATTAATCACTTTCCCTCCCTGTATCATCAACCATAGTATAAGTAAAAGAAGCATATAAGTTATCATCAACCATAGTATAAGTAAAAAGAAGCATATAAGTTAGAAGAATACTTGTCTTTCATATATAGATATAGAAGATGGTGAATATCATCCAAGTTTATTATCAGGGTAAAGATTTTTTTTAGCAAATGGTGTCCCTTATGCACAAAATTAGAGTACCTTTGAAATTATTTAAACAAGGTACTAACATTAACAAAAACAAAAAAACTAAGAATGTGACTCAAAATATGGTGATTTTGACTCTACCAGTGCATTTGAAAGGCCCAAAAACCCTAGGATCGACTCTTAAGTTGCCTCTTTTGGATGTCCAGAGAGAGGCAAATGGCAAAAAAGGCCTCCAAAAATATTGGGTCTTCTCTATGCAAATTTAGTGTATGTGAAGGCCCCTCCGCATACACTAAATTTGCACTGAGAGGACACAACATTTTCGGAGGCTTTTTTTTGCGGTTTTTCCCTCTCTAGGTGTCCAAAAGAGGGAAGATGGTGGGTATTATCCAAGTTCATTATCAGGGTAAAGATTGTTTTTAGCAAAGAGTTTACCTTATGCACAAAATTAGAGTACCCTTGAAATTTTTTAAACAAGGTACTAAAATTAACAAGAATTTAAAAAAAAGCCATGTGACTCAAAATATGGTCATTTTGACCTCGCTAGTGCGTCCGAAAGGCCCAATAACCCTAGGATCGACTCCTAAGTTGCCTCTTTTGGACCCCCTCCGTATACACTAAATTCTCACAAGGAGAACACAACACCACATACACTAAACTTGCACAACGAGGACACAACATTTTCAGAGGCTTTTTTTGTCGTTTTTCCCTCTTTTATTGTCCAAAAGAGATGACTTAGGAGTCTATCCTAAGGTTTTTGGGCTTTTCGAACACATTGATGGGGTCAAAAACACCATATTTTGAGTTTTAAAATCAATTCTTGATGGTGTCCTCCTTGTACTAAAACTTTGTGGTGGCTCTCCATTTTCACTTAAGGAGGACGCCATCAAAATAATTTATACAAAAGCCTTTGTGTGGTCCCTATGCGAGAATAGTGTAGTTGGACAGGCATCCGGCTATAGTATTTTTGCATAAGGAGGACACCATCCAAAAAATTTATACAAAGCCTTTGTGTCATTCCTACATGAAAACAGTGTAGTCAGAATGAACCACACTATTTTTGCATAGCAACGACATGGATTGAGAAAAAGTTATGATGCAAAATTTACAAAGAAAGTGTTAAGATTACAATGAGCATCCAAAGATTTTAGTATAGAAAATGAGTAAAAGGTCCAATTGAAATTGACTTTGTGAAGCTATGTGGACCAATAGAAGAATGGAGTTGACAACAAAAATTGTGGAAAGTATTGTTTGGGTGCGAACGCTTCTATATATAATAGTGCACAATTAACTAGGTAAAATTTGAATTGACACAATTTACGATGCATGGACTTGATCGTTCGGCATAGATTTGACCGTTATGCATGGATTTGATCGTTGTGCCCGTGTTTTGAGGTGCATGATTGAAATACTATTTATAGCTCTCAAAGCGCTTATATATGTCATTTTTAATCCATCCTTTGTATTTTGTTAAGTTTTTTGTATAGAACATAAATCTCCAGAAAGATCAAAATGTTGTTGAAAAAGTACAAAGGTACATATTTTTTTTATAGAACACTTTTTTTCAATGCAAATCTGAAGTATGTCGTCCTTATGTGAGCATAATGCACATGGATACCTTGTCAAATACACATAAATCACATAGCAACGACTCATCCTTGTCATTTTATGCAAAAAGTGTTTTTTTCTAATGTGTCTTTGCTACGCAAAAATAGAATACTTGGACATGCCTCCGAGTGTTTTATTTTTGCATAGCAACGACAAAATCAAGTAGACATAAAGTTTTTTTTACTATTGTCATCTCTATGCAAAAATAGAGAGTTCAAATGTTCATCCGGATGCTCTACTTTTGCATAACAATGGCACATCCTTGTAATTATATGCAAAAAGTGTTTTTTTCTAATGTGTCATTGCTATGCAAAAATAGAACACTCGGACATGCCTTCGAGTGCTCTATTTTTGCATAGCAACAACACAATCAAGTAGACATAAAGTTTTTTGCTAATGTTGTCTCTATGCAAAAATAGAGCATCCGAACGTTCATCCGGATGCTCTATTTTTGCATAGCAAGGACACAATTAAGTATACAAAAGTAGAGCACCCGAACGCATGTCTGGGTGCTCTATTTTTGCATAGCAATGACACCATCGTCTCATTATAATTCAATTTAATTTTCATAGCAACAATATTATCCAATCCTTCTCATATGTTGTCCCTATGCAAAATTAGATCACTCGGTTGTATATCCAAATGCTCTATTTTTGCATAGGGATGGAATAAGATCAATTTTTCTGAAGACTAACATGACCAATCTTTTACCCAAGTATTAGGACCAATCTTTTTACCAAGTATTAGGACCAATCTTTTACGCAAGTATAAGATATTTTAAGGTGTTTTTGTTCTTCGTTGTGCAAAAAAGGTGACTAGGAAGTTTTTGACATTGATTGAGGAGACAAATGACGACTTTTTGATGGACCTACTATACCAAGTCAAGCAATTGTCTAAGTTTGCCCGTGTGACAAAAAAATTAATGTCTCCTTTGATATGGAGAGCATTTTGGAAGACTTGAGCAATGAAATTCTTGACTATCAAAAGGTAACACAATGTTGACAACTTTGTATACTTTATTGATTTTTCTAAAGCAATCCCCTTGTGTCTTTCTCTCCCCTCTCTCTCTAATCCACGTTTCTTAATGATTCTCCCCCCCACCTCTCTCTCTAAGTTCCCTTTCTATCCCTTTGTTTATACCTCTCCTACACTCTAAACATGTTCATTTTCTCTCTCTTTCCCCCCACCATCTCCTTGTCTATCTACATTCCTCTCCCACACAGTTTCTCTTTGTCTCTCCTTCCATCCCTCTCTCTAGAAAGATCCCTCTCACATGCTCTCTCTCTTCTCTCTCTCTCTCTAAAATAATAGAGGAAATTATGCTTAGATAAGAAATTATTCTTTTGCTATTGGATTTTGTAAAAGCCTTTGACACAGGTAAGTGGGAATTTATATCCAAAATCTTAACTATGATGAGCTTTGGCCCTAGGATGAGCATATGTATTTTTATGTTGGATCAATGATATGCTTCTTAATTCTTGTCATTGGAAAGATTTCCAATCCTAATCACATTTTTAGATCAGTCAAGTAGGGGTGCCCATTGAACCCTCTCAAGTTTGTTGTCATTACCCATCCATTGTTCACATATCTAGAAAAATTGACTGATGAACATCAGTTACAATGGCTATGAGTGGGCTCTAAGAAAATGCGAAGCCAAGGTGTTTCTATTGACAACTCTTTTTCTTTGAAGTGGTCTACTACAAAGGGAACCGAGGTGAGGAATGCCAGTAGCCATTAGGAACTAGCTAAGAATGAGGCCGTTCAACCCCATATGGATCCATGTATTGAATTAGGGGCATGTGCAAGATCAGGTGCGAAATGGCACTAACATCCTCTTTTGATGAGGTTTTTATTGTGTTGCCTTCTAGTTTTCTTGCTTGTGCTAGCCTCACTTGGTAATGATGCATCATGGGCATCACTAGAATGATGGGAAGAGACATGTTGCTCATTGTTGTGTGGTCCATATGCACACCAAAAGCTACAAGTTACTAGTTGAATTGTGAGGCCAATGCATGAAAACACCTAATTACACATTGGTAGAGCATAATGTTGGTGGTGGTGGTGGTGGTGGTGTGTGTGTGTGTTTACTTTTAACTGTACATAACTATATAGTGAATTGCACCAATGAACATAAATAGTAGACTTCAAAGCATGACATAATCATACTTATACAATAAGAGAACATGATTATAAATTACTGAATTAATTTATCAAGTATGAAGTACAATTGGCCACTCAGAAGAAGTAGGTACGTCCCCTGGTAGGTGAAGGAGAGGTCGGTACCTGCCACCATCCAAACATCAAAGCTTATTAGAATAGGCTATAATGAATGGGTAGATAGGTACTAAGTGACCCATGCCACTTGTTATTGCTGTCACACACCTAGAACAACCCCTACTACTATCTTGAATTATGATTTTTCACATTGGTAGGTTCGAAAACAGCTTTCGCTTTTCTAGGTAAGAATTCCCTAGTCCTATAGGGTTCCACTATAGGTGATTTAGGATGTAGTCCACTCTTTTGTATCTTATTATTAATTACCTTTATGTACCCCGGGTTATTATTCACCCTAATCCATGCAATTAGCCTTATTTTGCTTGATTCCTGTGCCAGACAAGCATCCATTTCATGAGCATTGGCAATCAATGTAATATAATAAAAAAATTGACAGAGTTTTGTTTGTTTTTTCAAGCAATTAAAAAAAAAACCATAACTATAACAAGTCTTCAACCATTCCAATTACCTTCCCAAATATGTTTCTTTTCCCTGTACTGAATATTATGTAATCCATAATTGCTCAAAAAAACTTCTCGACCAACAACCACCTATCTTCCAAAAGCTTGCACATATATATCTTTACAAAACTACCTTATCAAGACTTGTATATGATCGGCTAAGCATAACCCAGTTTTTTAATATACTCCTCGGTTCATCCACAATAACAAAAAGAATCAGATCATGTTTTGAAAAAAACCTTTCCTACCAAAGTGTTACACTTATGTTAAAAAGAAACTTCCAAACTTTTATGTGACTTCATGTAATGTCCATCATTAGAAACTATCAGTTTCCAGCAATTATTTATCCCGCATGCATTTCCCTTTGTGTGCCTAGGTAGGTCTTGCAAATTTGAGAAGCGGCCGATCATCCTAAGTATCAATACAGTTAATTAAGACAATTGATCAAGCATGTGTATTCCCATCAATAATCCTGCTACTAGTTTTCGAAATCCTTTTTTTAATATTATTTTTTGTTGTTTTTTTGGACCAGCTAATCTCATCTAATTATACCCAATAAGCAAGCACTCTTGTATGACCACCTAATCTTATCTGATTATACCCATTAAGCAAGCCCTATTGCATCGATATCTTTTCAAAAACACTCAGAGTTCTTTAGGTATTCTTCATCAATTAAGCAAGTAAAGACCAATAAGGATTATGAGGAAAAAAACAATGTTCTTTTAGGCATTAGCCATCAGATGAGCCAGTAGATACCAGTATCTATTTTTTAATCTTCATGACCACCCTTACCACCATCTTATACATTATTGGTGTTTTTTAGGATAAGAGGCAAAAAAAATTCAAGCTAAAAGACATTTCGAATCTACAGTTTGCCCATCAGATGAGACCATACATCTCCGTATATAACTTATGATTTGGACCATTACGTCCTTAATCCTTTATTGCTGCTTCCCCAAGTATGTGTGTTCATACTAAAACAAAACCACATATCTATCAGGTCAATAATCCCAAGTTTGTCGGATCCTTTTATGTATGCAGCCCAAAGTTCTATTTTTATTTACTAACGCTGTTTTATTTATAGATTTTGAAAATGGTTTCATGCCTCCTCATGCTATGCAGATTAGTATGATAGAGATGCATCAATAGGTATTTAAATACACGTGCTTAACCATGTAATTAAAATATACAGACTCTTTTATGCGTAATCAATCATCCCATATTGCCCCAATATCTAAACCCGAGTTTGTACTTCATCAAAACGTATCAAGACAATGCTTCATACGCATGTGTGTGTTTATCAAAGTGCTATGCTCACTAGATCAAAGCATGGATCTACCTGGGAGGTCATCATTTGTCTTGCTCTGCTGTGGGAGGTTTAACGTCAAGGAGTTCTTACGTCGAGTATCCTCTTCTCTCCTTGGTTCAAGAGAGACCCCAAATGTATACATGCTTTGATGAATGTGTGTGCGTGATGGTCAAGGGTGAAGGTTTGATGCATGCTACTGCTCGCGCTATGTGCTTTTATATGTACCATCAGAAACGCTTCATATTTGCTCACGCTCCCTGTGACTAAAGTGAGCCCATGCGCCTGCCTCAGCTCGGAGACATCCCCCTATGCTTAGTATTATTACTATCCAATTTTAAAAACCATTCCAATTAAGCTTTATTCTTCACAGCTCCAGCACATGAGATCATTAACTGTTATCATGTGTCTAGAATACATTAGAAACCCATTCCATGAGAACCATCAAGTACACTTATGTTATGGCACCAAGGTGAAATGCTTTATTATTTGACAAAAAAACCCATGGATACAACCATATGCAAAACCATCTCCGCAAGTATGGCACAAAATCTTCCCAAAATCTTTCCATTAATGTTTTAAATTGTTCCTCCACTGCTATCTTTGCTGGACGGGATATGTCTGACTGATTTTTGCATGAGTAAAAAGTTATAAGCATATTAATATGGTTCCAGTACACTCCTGTAATGTGTGTGTGTGTGTGTGTGTGTGGCCCTCCCCCATCCCTGGGGTAAGGTCCACTTAGTGGGGGGTAGGCCCACCCTATCCCCTCACCAAGTGTTTTGATGATTTTAATAGTGTCAAATCGTGCTCCAGGGAATAGATTGTTTTGCAAAAATTTCTTGATATAATTTCTGACAACCTGCTTAGAAAATCCATTCTTTTCAAACATGTCAATTAGACATACTATGTTTTGATATGCAAATGATAGGTGCGAGGCATTATATATAATTGGCATAACTTGTGATATACATACTTTAGCGGCCATTGTTTTGGGTCTATTAGTTGAAGTATGTATAAATGAGATACTATTTATTGGTAATCCGTCCTTCTTCCACAAAGTAGATGAAGTAAATTCCCCAATATATGGTCGTTGCATTTCGATTCTTGTGTTCAAATATTTAGCACTATGTGTATCAGATGTCTTCTTCATACTGATGATGTCCAAAGAATATATGGTAAAGGGGGTCCTCATGGGACAAGGGTAATTATGGTTTAAACATTACAGTACAAGCTTGTTGTTAATGAATAGTAAATCATCCATAAACCTCCATGAGCAAAGAAAAGCAGCCATCATTTCCAATTCGCCTAGCTTCGCGATTTTTTTAATGAAGCTTAGTTCAAACCAAGCCAAATATAAGTTACATCAGATAGGGGAAGAAGAATATCCCATTGGTATGCCTTTCTTTTGTTTGTATATATCCCGCCCAAGTTGAGTGTAACAATGATCCAATACAAACTGGTTTAATCCTTTAAAGTAATCTAAGGACCAAGTGAATTCTTTCTTTTTTTTGGTGAGGCATATTTGTTTTTTGGTTCGTTTGAAATTGATGTAACTTGATGAAATGATTCTCAATATGTCATTCATAACTATGATCAAGCCATTAGCACCATCATGGGGAATGGCTTCATATAGTAAGCCTTGATGTCAAACGAATATATAGAGAATATTTGTGGAGGTAAGTTTATAAGGAAACCAATTTGATTATTGATTAACCAATAACAACTTGTCTGTGTGTGAACAAACATTTTATATTTAAGATGCAAGTGTTCAGTGATCTCAATAAAGCCAGTGTTCAAAGCTGACAACGTGGATGATATTCAGGCTATGATTTCTAAGAACAAGTAGTTGTGTGCATTTGTAATCCATTGAAACTCCTTTTTGTGAAGCTTATAGTTCCCCATTAGGTAAGGTAATGTAGGTGTTTTTGGTGTTCGTAGGTCCATACTCTTACAAAATCCATTAACTTCTTCTATTAGTTCTGGTTCAGATAGAGGAGCCTTGATAAACTCTTCAAAAAGAAGTCTAGTTTTTGCTTTGATCCTAGCTAACTTCTTGCAAATGAAGATCGGAGTTTATGCAGATTTATCAATACCACACATATATATGAATTGCATAATATAATTTAGTTCATCCATTAGATCCTCATTTAAAAACCAAGGTGTTTGATTCTTTCTAAATTTTGGGAATGTCTCATAAAATTGTTTAAGGATCAAGTGTTTGATAAAATCATGGTGTTTCAAAGTATTAAACACATGCATGATGGTGCATATTGTATCCCATGCTTGGCAGAACTCTTTAATCACAGGACTAGGATTGACAAGAACATAAGATATATGGTTAAGAACTTTACTAATAAATTCCTTAAGAGGGTGTCTGGATACATTGGTTGAGGTAGATAAAACATGTTTCCCAATATTCCCAAAGTCTACTAAGTGGTTAGCAAACCTATTATGCGAGAGACATCCACATTCTTCATTATCATTAAAATGAACTCAGAAAATGTGGATCTTGTCTTATATAGGTAGTGAGCTATGCTTTTAGTGTAACTCCACCCAAAGACAATTTTAAAATACAATAAGGATCTTGGGATACTAGAATGAGTGAGAATTCCAATAAAGAATGAGGTAGGGTGGATAAAATCCATGAATTTATTGCAGAATAGCAAGTGTACAAACCTATCATTCTTTCTAGGCTTTTTAATTAATGTTTGTAAACCATTACTTTTTATGTACAACATTCGTACCTCTTCCTCTTGGATGTTGTATTCCAAAGTTTTGGTAGTGTCTCTTAGATCATCCGAGCCTCGAAATTGCCGTGATCTTTTTGTGGATGGAGAGGAAAAACTACCAGGGGTGTTGGTGATTCTCCTCATTGGTTCATTTCCTTTCATAGGCTTGAGGATGCTTTTGATGGTTTGAGCAATGGGAGTGAATTGAATTTTGGGAAGAAGAGGAGTTCCAAGGGAGTAAACCACCAACCCTTTAACTGCTTCAATTAGTTTCTCCTCATGAAAGGCATAATATACAATGATTGCATGGCATAACTCCAGGCAATGAAGACATAGATCTGTGCCGGTCCTGAAGAAAATTGGAAGAATTTAGGAAGATATTGAAAAACATTTCAGAGTAGTTGGTCAAACCATATGATCGAGGCCGAGCAAGTGAGTTAGCATCCAATTTCCTGTATTGGCATTTGACAAAAGGTTGATAAGTGTTCCAGAAGCTCTTCAAGAATCTTTTGTGGTCCTTGAGTTTGTCTGTTAATGCCAATCCTTTGGTCTTGGCAAAGAGCTTCAAGTCCGTACATTTGTTTGATTCCACATCTAAAAGTTTAACTTGGGGGAGATCAAAAGGTAAGTCGGAAGAAAGTAGGTGTTTGGCTTGAAGAGCTAAAGTTTGGCATTGATCTACTACTTCAGGGGAAAGGTTACATAAGAGAGCTATATTAGAGATAGTAAAAGGGGCACTATGGTTAATTAGCTCAAAATCCCAGAGTTTATTTTCTAGACAAATGGCATCAAGCTCTACCTGTCTAGGAGGAAGAAGAGGAATAGCTTTTGAGACTTTCAAGATGGATTTTTCACCTTTATCAGAATTTGAGATAGCTAGAGATGCTATGGCTTCTCTTTCTTCAGGGTCAAGGAGATCAAGATTGAGTAATGGGTTAACCACTTTCTTGTTATGTTTGATTACCAGGGGAGCTGCAGGGAGGAAGCAAGCACTCTTGTATGACCAACTAATCTTATCTGATTAGACCCATTAAGCAAGCCCTATTGTAGACATCTTTTCAAAAACACTTAGAGTTCTTTCATGAATTAAGCAAGTAAAGACCAGTACGGACTATGAGAAAAAAAATAGTGTTCTTTTAGGCATTAGACATCAGATGAGCCAGTAGATACCACTATCTATTTTTTAATCATGACCACCCTTACCACCTTCTTTATACATTATTGAGGTTTCTTAGGATAAGAGGCAAAAAAATTTCATGATAGAAGGCATTTCAAATCTACAGTTTTCCCATCAGATGAGACCATACATCTTCGTATATAACTTATGATTTGGACCATTACGTCCTTAATCCTTTATTGTTGCTTCCCCAAGTATGTGTGTTCATACTTTAAAAAAAACCACATATCTATCAGGTCAATAATCCCAAGTTCTTCGGATCCTTTTATGTCTGCAGCCCAAAATTCTATTTTTATTTACTAACTCTATTTTATTTACAAATTTTGAAAATGGTTTCATGCATCCTCATGCTATGCAGATCAGTATGATACAAATGTGTCAATAGGTATTTAAATACGTGTGCTTAACCATGTAGTTAAAATATGCAGTCTCTTTTAGGCGTAATCAATCATCCCATATTGCCCAATATCTGAACCCGAGTTGTACTTCATCAAACTGTATCAAGACAGTGCTTCATACACATGTGTGTGTATCGACACCCTATGGCCTCATATTGAATCGCAAAAACGTTGTTGGACTCTTGGATGACAAGCGCCATGGTAAGATCATTGCCAAAGCAGCTTGACAGTCTTTTAAAAGAGAACCAACTACAAGCATGGGATATTCAGTCAATTTTGGATGAAGCTAGAATATACAATAAGGGATACGCTACAATTTACAAGTATGTAGTGTCAATTGCAGTTTAATTTCATTAAGAAAGGATGTGGCATCCTGACTCCTTGTACTCAGGTCCGTGTGCAAACACATGTTAAAAATATTCATATGAAGCATATGCTACTTCCAAACCCTTTCTCTATTAAAAAAAAAAACAAGACAGGAAGTTAACGAGGAGGTGCTTCAAAATCTGGGTAGTCCTTTCACCTTGATTCAACATACAGATCATTGAAAGGGGAGAAAATGGTATATGACAGGTATAACAATATTATTATGATTTGATCGCTTTGCAAACATACATGGTGCAATCGTTTGATGTTACTTCCGAAGAGTGCAACGGTGTCTTAAAGTTTGTCATCAAGCTAGATTAGTACGAGCTTGTAAAAGAGATGAAGGGTGAGAGAGTCACAATCACACTCATGAATAGAGCTCTAGATGCAAGCAATGGAGTAGATGGTCCCAGAAACTTTAGTGTACAATTTGAGAACAACATTTTCTCGTCACAACGTTCAAGGTGAGCTACCATTATATTGAAGCTCAATTGACATTATGGTTTACTTGTATGCTTCCATATGTGCATTTCAAAACATTTAAAATTATCTTACTAGGTACTAACTAAGAATTGTGATATATTGAATTGGGTTTTCCATCAAACTAGTATTTCAAAAATCATAAGCAAACAAAAAAATGAAAAGAAGGTGGATGTGGAGGGCATGGGCTCCTACACAATGGAGTGGCACATGGGGGGAGACCTAAAGAGCTTGAAATGCATGTACAATGTTTCCAAAGGAGCAATAAGAACCCATATGGAGAAAAGCACCGTATATGCATCTTCGTGCCACCAACTTTCGTTCCATTTTGAATATCCCACTTTCCAGAGTGCACATATGTACAATGCATGCACTTTGTAGGATAATAGAAAAAATAATATTTCTCTACATCTATTTTTCTTGGGCCTTGCGACCTCTCCCTCCAAAGCAAAGGGCAATCTCAGCTTTGGATACAGCCTTCTCAAAGATAGGTTTTCATGGAGGACATGTTAAAATAGAGCAGGATGAAAAGAGGTCTAAGAATGGCTGAGATATTCCAAACAAGTTTTCTATTGGTGGTATGAAAGCCCGACTCTTCCTATCAATACCTATGACTAGCAAACAACACAAAATCCATAGTGGACAAGCAAGACAAGCATCGAGTTACAATAGGTGGAAAAATTTGCACAATGCTATAGTTGATCATGCATACAATGGTGCGACAAGGGCTCACAAGGCAAAGGTATGGAAAACCTTGGATGCAATATTCAAGTTTTGTGGATTGAAATCATGGACTGAAGCTCACTATACAAATCTCCAAGAAGCTATAGAGACATTCCACAAGACATTCATAAGTGCATGGACAAATCAACATATAACTCAATACATGGTTATGTAATTGGTTTGATGATGCGAATCTTTTGAATTGCAAATATATTTCCATACAATGTTTGTGCTTGTTATGTTAGCATCTTATTTTTTGTAGTCACATGCCTTGATTTGCAAGGCATGGAGAAAACCCACTACCAAGCGTGTACGAGATAGTTTAGCCACCTGGCATGGAGGTGGTTTAGACAAAGCCAATAGCTTACAGGAGCCACATCCATCCCTGTGATTCCAAGCCTTTCTTGTATTGCCTTGAACTTTAAATTTATTGGGAGCGTCGCAACACATGCGGCTACATCCATGTTAGCCATTAGCTAGTGCCTCTACTGGTTTGACAAACTCAACTGCTATTATATGAGCATCCATAACAAAGTACTTGTCACCAACATGGTCAAAAATATTGCCATCCTCCACAAGGTTCTGAGAAATTGTAACAAGGTCATAGGACTCTCTCAAGTCAAACAGTTCATAATGTCATCAAGCATTCATAGTGATGATCACCAATGGGGATGATAGGGAGTACATTTTCTGGCAAAGCTCCCTTTGGTAGTTGAACACCTTCTGATACAAGTAAAGCAATACTTGCTGGTTGCATCAACTCGGTGCCAATGACCCCACGTTGACTAATGTTTGCCTCATCCAGTATGTCACATTGTGGCGCAACAAAGCGTCGTTTGCACAATGCGTTATGGAGGGACGTCCATCTCGTTGTCACCCCCAATATCGCATTGTGATGTGACAACGTGTTGCATGGCAATGCGGTACGGAGGGACGTCCATCGTAGTCACCTCCCATATTGTGTTTTGCCGCAATACTATATTAGTGTTGCACCACAACACAATATGAAGGGATTTATTTTGTAGTCACCCCCATATTGCGTTGTGTTATTAGTGTCGCACCACAATGTGATATGAAGGGATGTCCATTGTTGGCACCCCCCATATCATGTTGTGGCATGACACTAATAAAGTGTGTTCCACAATGTGATTCTGAGGGATGTCCATTGTAGTCACCCCCCATGTTGCGTTGTGAGTGTCACGCCACAACGCAACATGGGGTGGAGTCCATCATAGTAATGTCCATATCGCATTGTGGTGTGACATAAACCTCTTCATTGGGCTAGAACGCGATATCAAGGAACATAGATAAGCAATCACATATCCATATCACGTAGTGGAGCGGCAAGCTAAATGTCGTGCCATAACGCGATATGCACATGTGACTAGAAGCCTCTTGCACTATTTGTATTGTGGCGTGAAAAATATAAGTGTCACAACACTATTTGAGATGGTAGATACCCCCCCCCCAAACGTCTCTCTGCATGACCCTACCATGTGTCGCTCATGTGGTGATGCACACTTCCCAATGAAAGGCAATTAATTACGAGCACTACCTTGACAAAAATTGCATGACTAGTAATGATAATGATGTCTACTCCAATATATACTGTTCATATTTATCGTAGAACCCACTGTTGTTTGACCTCTCTCCTCACCTCTCAGAGCCAACATACCCAATTCTACTACCTAATTGCTCGTTCTTGTCCTTTTCCTGCAACCTTTTGTTTTCCACACAAAATTATGGCTTTCATGGGTCGCATGATGCAGATAGCTCGGAAGGTATACCCGTAAGGCGGGCAACTATCAACTGCACGTGTTGCAAAGAAAACCTTGCCCAATTTATGGGCAACAGTACGAGTTAAAGGTACGAGCATAACCAAATCATATTGCTTGAGCTTTGAAAGTTGCAAAGGCACATATCTCTAGCTATCCGTAAGCTGCCTTTCCAGAGGGTTGTGCATGAGATATGTGTGAGAGAAAACCTAGATTTTTGTTGTGCCAAAAGCATGATGGGTTGCCTTCACAAGGCAATTGGGGACTTTTTGATTGAGCTATTCCAAGATAGTACGTCCTGACAATGCATGTCCACAGAGTGACAGTCATGCCCCAAGATATCAACACACTTAGATTTCTATGCTTCAGGTACAATAGGACAATAGCACCAATCCATCTTTCTGATAAGAGAATGGATACCATTTTGAAAATCTTGTCAATTAGCAAAGTGAAGGTGATGAATGTTAGCACCACCCATCACACATATAACACACATTGGTGTAGCCAAAGTTGGTCGACCATAGAAGATGGCAAAGGTAGGTACGGGTATGCTAGTAGGTGCATGGCAGAGGGCTAAAGTAGATGTGAAGACCCAGGGCAAGCAGGTAGCAGCAATAGTGTAAGTCTGAAGAGGTTTTATAGACCAAATGGGATCCACAAAGGGCTTGATGGGGTGGAAGGTGTAGAAAGATAACAAGATTGGTTTTTGGCTTGAGAATGAAGAGCTTTATGTGTTGAAGGGTTTGGTCCAGTCGGCTCATCAAGCAGAGCTACGGTGAGCAAGATACGATAGTTTGAAGCTAGAGGTGTTTGCATATCCGAGACAGACAGGGCTGGCTAGGTGTTTGGAGCCAGTTTGAAGTGAAAAATGTATAGAGCTCAAATTATGGAGCATGTTGATCTTTTCAGATCGTCATTCAAAGTCTTAGATGTCAAGATATTGGGCTTGGTTCTGTGCCACACTGGTCTCGACATGCCAAATGAGATTTTCTAACCTTCGCAAGGATTTGGATGAGTTCTATGTGGCAAGTGAAAGCCTTGGAAGTTTACGGCACTTCAGTCGGACATCGGATCGAAATGTTATAGTAGGATGAAGTTGGCAACCGTCGCCAATCAAGTGGTGCCAGAGAATTTTTGCCAGATTTGATCGGCTTAGTTCAGTGGCCCAACAAAATTGAAGCATCAATTAAGGATCTCAAAGTAGAGGAAGGTGGATTTCAAGGGATTTTGTCGGCTCAAGAATTCGAGTATCGGGCATCAAATTGTAGGCAATGGAAAGTGGGGCAAAAAAAAAAGATTTTTTGAAGTGTTATATTCTTTTTTGGTGGACTTGGAGGCCCTTGAGGGCCAACTCCTGAGTGCTTGCCATGTGGACAACATTTAGTCCATATGCATTGTGAGGGGATCAACTCTTGTGGTATATATAGTGTCAAGTGACCCTCCTATAGGCATCACGTAAGGCATGGCCTGTTGGAGCTCTTGTGCGGCTTGGCAATGGCGGTCGCTCATGAGACGTTGCTTGCGCACTGCGGGGGCGTCCGTGTGGCGGTTTTGGGCACACGGCGGGTGGCATTGTGGCCAGCTCTAGTGAACAACGGTGGTCAATTGGCAAGAGCAACATGCTGACATGGCAGCCAGTCAAGGGGCTTGTCCCGCATGTCCGCACCCTCTAAGGGCCAAAATCTTTTTGAAAAGAAACCTGGGGAGCAACGACGGCACTGTCGTTGCCCCTAGAGGGTATTTCATGTGCTGAGTTGAGGAGCAAAGGGTGTCGAGTTCTACAAGGTCTTGAGCTTTCTTTTGATTAAAAAAAGTTTTTAAATTTGATATCGGGAGCTCAAGGTATGGACAAAACAGTCTTCTATTGCATTCAATCTTCCTATAGGTCAATTTTGGTGATTTCAGACTGTGAACACTGGATACATGCTTTTGATCCACTTATAAGTGTCCAAATTTTGTTTTGGAATGATATTTGGGATTCTAGGGTCAAAAGGAAGTCCTTTGACTAGTCAAAGTTTGTTTTTGGCCTCAACATGTGCCTGGAGGCTTCATACACATATTATGTCTCCTGACTCATAATTGCTCCAAACTTTAATGGTAGACTCTCCTTGATGTACTCTAACTACTCCAAGTCTCACTTTGTGATTCTGACACTTTTAGTCAGGCCTATCACACATTTTTTTGCTTGGTTTCTTGCAACTTCCCTGGGAGGTTAGCTAAGCCAAAAGTGATCCAAATTGAATGAAACTTGGTCGCTAGGCCTATTTTGTGATGAGAAACACTTCTGTAAGCTCAGATGTAAGTTTTGGCCTCTAATTTGGGACTTGAGACATCATACATGTATAATTTCTTTTGTGGAAAAATGAAAGTGACTTTTATCCCAAAGACTCTTTATCACTCAAGCAACTCTCAGCAACTTTAAGAATTCAATTTCAACACTTTTTGTGCAAGTTATGGTCAATACAAGCATGAATCTTGCCCAATTTTTGTTTTTTGTTACTTTTTAGCCCAAATGTGCTCCAAATGTAATGAAATTTTGGCTAGGGACTTCTTTTGTGATTTAGGGCACTAGAGTATACTCAGATGTCTAATTTGACCCAGATCTAGTCTAAAAGTTTTCATACGAGTATGATGTCTTTTGGCTCTGATTTCACTTCTGCTTCTTTCTAAGGCGCTCCTTGATGTATACAGCAAGAATATGTGCTCAAATAAAAAAATGGATGTCAAAAATACACAAAATCACTACTTTTCGCTTTTACCTTCTTGGAATTGCAAGAATCTTATTAAATTCAAACATGTGTGTCCAAATGAGATGAAATTTTGCAAACAAGCTTAAATCATCATTTCCAAACCTCCTGTGAGGTCAAAAGTGCAATTGGACTTTTAGATCTTGGCTTGAGACATCATACGCGTATGATGTCTAAGTGCTCCAAATTGAATGAAATTTGGACTCTAAGTTTGTTTTGTAGTGCCAAACACCCTCGTCTGCTCTGATGTCAGCTTTGGTCCCTAAAATTGCCCTTTAGACATCATATGCGTATGATGTCTGGTTGGTCAAATTGAAGTGAAACTCACTCCAGAGGTCTTAGATGTATCTTTTGACCTCAAATCTGGTCTCTAGGACATCAGAGCAAATGATGTCTATCTGGTCAGAATGGACTTCTGTTTCTACCCTAGGTGCTCCTTAGCATACAACATGCACATGTGCTCACATCGAATTTTGGAAATCAAAATTGCACAAAATCACCACTTTTTGACAAGGAAATTCCCAAAAAGAGTAAAATCCCCTCAATATTCAATCTATATGCCCAAATGAAATGAAATTTGGTGTATGTGCTCAAGGCAACATGAAAAATATGGGTATAATGTCAATAGTTTACTTTTGCTGCCAGAATTATCCTTTAGACGTCATACGCGTATCATGTCTACTGATAGATTTTTGGCCAGAATTTAACCACAAGCATCCCCAGGTCTCCAACACTAGTTTTCAAGCACTTGACCAATTTTCATGCAAAAATATGCTCAGAATCACAAATTTCTCTTTTTTCTGTTCCTGACACTCAGTCTTTTGTCTTTTGGGTACCAAGGGTTGGTCAAAACCCTAATCTCAAGGTATACTTTAGGGTAAAACACCCCTTTTGAACAATCTGGTGCATTCAAATTTGGCCTCCAAGTGCCTCTTGAGACATTGTACGTGTATGTTGTCCAGGATTGTAGAGGTTTAGTTTTTCTACACAAAACTCTTGCAAATGCCCTCTTTATATGCACAACATTGATCAATCATGAAAAAATGTCAACAAAAACCTGTTTATTGCATTTTTACCCTCAAAATCAACTGTTTAGAGATTGTGAATGTAAACAAGCACTTCAACAAATAATTCAGTGATGAATAGCTCTAGATCAGAATCAGCATGTCCTACCTAAAACCCTCAAAATCAACTTTTCAAAAACTGTGAATATAAACAAGCACTTCAACAAATAATTCGGTGATGAATAGCTCTATATCAGAATCGACATGTCCTACCTAAAACTACTTCTACACATCATATGGGGTTTTTCATTTATGAGTAGAAAAACGTTTCACTGCTACACATGGACTATCAAACACTTTTATCACCTCACAAATCACTCGCCCACCAAAAACTACTCTAATCTACAACTAGTACTACAAATCCTAACTAAATCTATCTAGTCGTAGACCCTCGACACACACGCTTTCTGGCTGTCCACTTGATCTCGGAATCCACTTGAGAAAAATTCTCTTTTTAATCGACTAAAGCAAGTAGGCATCACACGAGTGTCAGTAGGATTACCTACTTAAGTCCTTGTGTCTCCGACAGCGGCGCCAATGTTGCGGGAGCAAATCATACCACCTATAAAGTGCATGCAACACTTCCAGATCAACATAATGTCAATCGAGGACACATATAGCAAGTTAGACACACGAAGGCAATCTTTATAGCTTGTCCGGTTGAGACCATCCCATACAAACAACACTCTAGAAGGGCAACTAAACCAAAATCAAGAATCTCACTTCCCTTAACTACACCACCCAACCCACATACACACAAACGAAAAGAAACTCTCTAAACCATACTAGAATCTTATGAAACTTAAGGCCCACCATACACTCACTTGGATACACCTACCTCAAAGCCTCTACACTCAAAATCCTCACTCCAAACCCATCTGCAAAAAACGCATATGAAGACAAAGCAAATTTTGAAAGTGCCTAAAACTGAAATCTATGAGTACCTATGCGTAGCTTATGTCTCTATGGTTCTAATGACTACTTGCACGTAGAAAGAAGACATCATTTGGTACACTTACGACCACAAATAGCTCGTAGAAGTGTTAATGCATGTGCTCTGCTTTGCATGGAATGCTTGGCGTTGTCGCGTAGCTCTCATGGACTCTATCGCAATGGTGCAGTCGAATCTCCAATGTGATGAGCGAGCAGGGAGTGGAGTTAGGATCACGCTCTCTCTCTTCCTCTCTCACATACAGTTGATGGCAGCTCAATACCTTGATTATGATTAAGGTAGCGAGTAGGGAGTGGAGTTAGGATGAAGCTCACGCTCTCTCTCTTCCTCTCTCACACACAGGCAGCTCGATACTTTGATTATGATTAAAACTTCTCCTTAAAGAATGACCTAGATACCTTATATACTAAGGCTAACATAGATCAAACCAAAATAGGGTTCAATGGGTCAAATGGCTTTGTATTTACAATTTGGAAGTGCCATTGCACCGCGGCTTCTACAACTAGAATAGTTACTCATTACAAATGATGTTTTTAACCATAATCCGCATCATTTCATAACTCTCAAAAAAGAATACTTTGGTACAAAAAGTGAATGCCGTACTGTTGATCCATGGGTCAACACCCCAATTGCATGAGCATGCAAACAAAGTGATAGACGTGACCACACCCTTTCCCCCAAAAACTAACCTTGCTCTTGATACCACTATAGAACCTAGGGGACTAGCTTAGGAGATCTACCTCCCTACCACCCTATACATAGAGTATGTGGCTCATAGCCCTAATCTAAGTGGATCCCTAGTTCACATTCCAAGCCGTCCAGGCTCTTGGTCTCTCTGGGTGTTGCCCTTGGCCTTATATGATGTGAGAAAATACTCTTTCTATTTTCTTAAAACATTACAAAATTTTTGTTGTTTTTCATGAATAATTTAACCAAAAAATGATAGAATTTTATCATTAAATTAGTCACACCCACTTGATTAACATAAATTATCATGCTTGACAACATTAGAGAGAGAGAGAGAGAGAGGGAGCGATGAATGGGCAAAGATTGAATTGTCATTTGTGGATGTGTTGGCTTCATCATCTCCAAACTCGTCATCTCCTTCATCTTCAAACTCGTCATCTTCCATCTCATCATTGTCATCATGGAAATCATCCTTGCTAAGATTGGCAATGCTAGGACTTGAATCATCAACCTCTCTCCCCTGTTTCCCCCATCCAAAGTAGTAAGTGGGAGAGGGCCGAAAATGGTCTCCACTTCATTAGTGGAAAAATTGGTTCTTCCCCAAGGTGTTACAGTATCTACGAACCAAAGTTTTGGTTGATGGATAGTTGGGATATAGATTACCTAAATAAGAGAAGTATTATGTTACAAACAAAGAAGGGTAAAGAAGGTAACCACTCACCTGCTCACAATTGCATGGTAAAGCTAAGTTGTCATACCTCCCCTTGTGATGCATACTAGAGTCCACCATGTAGAGCCCATTCTCATCCCATCTCGACCCTTTTGCAACCCACTTGCACTCAAAGATGAAGGTATGAAAGGTTCTAAAATCCATGGTGGTTCGACGCTCGTCAATGTGGCATGTATGAAAGTGTCAACCCTTTGACCACATAGAGTTAAAGGAAAGGCACTATAAAATAGAGAAAAAAACAATCAATTACAAAGATAAAATCAAGAAAAAACTATACAATATGGTTTAAGTGTATGAATACTCTACCTTTGGCACAAAAACTTGCGCATACTCCCATCTCGTTGGTGATTTCCTCTCCGCGTACCTTTGCTTATGCCATTCTCTCATGGATCTATTCGGCACTAATGAAATCTGGGAGACATGCAAGGTGTCGAGGAACCGGGGTTCCCTCTTGCCTCCATGAGCTTGCTTCCATGTATCCCTCTCTTGCAAACGCCTTGCCTTTGCCATTGTCCACAAGTCCACCCACTTGGTCATAATCTTCTCATTGAGGATGAAAAATTTGTTGACCACTCGGCATAGATCCATATCCATGTTAAATATGTTGTGTGGTAGGTCTCCATGGCTTCTTGGAAATTTGTATAGTCACCATCAGTCCATGAATTCAATTCATAGAACCTGAATATTGCATCCAAAGTTTTCTATACCTTCACTTTGCAAGTCCTTGTTGCACCATTGTCACATGGTCAACTACAACATTGTGCATATTTTTCCACCTGTTGTATCTTAATGCTTGTCTTTGTTGTGCACTTTGGCTTTTGCATTGTCGTTCAGGTGTGGGCATTGAAAGGAAGAGTCGGGATTTCACACCACCAATGGACAGTTTCTTTGGAACATCTTGGCCATTTTTCGATCTCTTCTCATCCTGCTCTATCTTAACATGTCCTTCGTGAAAACCCATTTCTGAGAAGGCCGTCTCTAAGGCTAAGATTGCCCTTTGCTTTGCAGAGAGAGGTTGAGTGGTCCATGCAAAACATATGTAGACAAACATTAGTTTTTCTATTATTCTACAAAGTGCATGCATTGTGCATATGTGTACTAGATAGTGGGATATCCAAAATGGGACAAAAGTTAGGGTCGCGCAGATGCCTATCTGGATCTCTCCTCCAAAATGGTTTGTCAAGGATGTGAACCCCTCCCATGCAATACAAGCAAAGACTTTTGCTTGTTGCTCTTTTCGAAACATTGTACATGCATTTCAAGGTTTTTAGGTCTCCAGTCATGTGCCACTCAACATTGTACGATCCCATGCCCTCCACATCCAATTTCTTCCCATTTCTCTGTTAGCTTATTGTTTCTGGTATGTTTGTTTGATGAAAAACCCAATTCAATATATCAAAGTTCTCAGTGGGCACCTGAAAGGATAACTTTGAACTTTTTACAATGCACATTCAAAAGCATTCAACTGAAACATAACGATAAATTATCTTAAACATAATTTCTACGAACCTTGAACGTCGCAAGAAGGAAAATGTTGTGCTCAAATTGCTTGAGGATCATCTGGTCCAATGCTTGCATCCAGAGCTCTATTCATAAGTGTGATTGTCACTCGCTCAACCTTTGTCTCCTTTACAAGCTCACACTCATCTAGCTTGATGACAAACTTCAGGACGTCGTTGCACTCTTCAACAGTGACATCGAACAACTGCACAATGTATGACTGCAGCACGATGATATCATAAAAAATATTGCTATAATTGTCATAGACCATTTCTTCTCCTTTTATCAATCTATATGTCGATTCAATGTGGAAAGGACTTCCTAGCTTTTGAAGCACCTCCTCATTGACTTCTTGTCTTTTTTTTAAAATAGAGAAAGGCTTTGGAAGAAGCATGTGCTTGATGCGAAACATTTTGACCCGTATTTGCTCAGACCTGAGTAAGAGGAGTTAAGAATCAAAACCCTTTTCTAGTGGAACAACACTGCAAATGATGCTACATACTTGAAAATGGCAGCATATCCCTTATTGGATATACCAGCTTCATCCAAAATTGATTGAACGTCCCGTGCAGGGAGTTGGTTCTCCTTTAAAAGGCTTTCAAGATGTTTAGCAACGATCTTAGCATAGCACTTATCATCCAAGAGGCCAACTACGTTTTTGCGATTCAATATGAGCCCGTAATGGACCGAGGAGGTGGTTGTGCTATGCTCCACTTCCTTGTCAGGGTAAAGCAAAGATCTGCGCAAGCATGTTAGAAGTAAGAGATGTGAGAGTTTATGAATATAAATGTAAGAAGGATAGATGCACTCACTTGATGGCTTGCACTCTTTTCTTAATTCCTCCCGAGCCAACTTTCAAGTCCTCAATGTCTCTTAGTTTTCTTTCTCTTTGGCGAAGACCTAGCGCTGTTTTTTTTTCTCTGAGTTGTTGTGTAAGCTCCTTAATGGTCTCCTTGCTGCCTTCAACCTGTTGAGCACATTGCACGACTTTCTGGTGTAAGCGGAAATTCTCATTGTATACAATATCTCTCTCATGTTGCCGAACGTCGTTTCTTGTAGCCAACTGCTTAGTGTAGCCATACAAGCCATGGTGGCCATCTACGACATAGTTCACTAAGGATGTAATATCCTTAAAAGGTGGAGCAGATTTTGTGATGGGATGCTTTGGATACATTTTGCCGTCCAGCCAAAGGTCCACATTTTTTATGTCCTGTGATCTTAAGTTCTCCTTTGAAGCTTCAAAAAGCATCTGCTATTTGTTTTTCTTGCAGAGGGGTTCATACTCTCGTGAGAGCTCTATGTGCATGTGATGTACATCTCTCCTATTCCTCGTAGAAGTTCTTCATGGAGAAGCTACAAGTGTCGACTGAGACGTGACTGATCGAAACTGTGAGCAGAAGGAGGTGGGGGCGATTGAAGAATGGCAATTTGAATATTGCCCGCACAAGAGAGAGAACACGGGAGGATAGGGGGGGAAAAAGGAGGGGATGAAACAGAGCTTAGTTTTCAAAAATGTGGAAGATTGAGATATTCGGCATTGAATTTAGTAGCCACCGCGCACATTGAATTGTTATCATGACTAGAATCTTTTTAGGTTTTTTAATAAACGTACCTTGCATGAATAAGATATCCAGATTTTAGAAAACAGGTATGAAAAAGGGTTAGAATGAATTTTCTATTATCTCTCTCTACGGTGACATGGCATTTTTTACAAGGCCCAAATTTGAGTCCAAATTTTTTCTAATGTTGCTACACAAGCCAAGAAGCCCTAATTGTCACTTTTCAACTTAATTAACAAGCTGGAGGGTTTTACGCCAATGTGTTTAATCCGCCAATAATATGTGTGGACTACAAACACTAAAGTGGTGCAATTTTTGGTTTGGGGAGCGAATTAGACAAGCCAAGGTCATCTCTAACAAGGGTATCAAATTCATATATTATCAAGGATCTTTGACGAAGGCTATAGATTTTGGTATAGCATTAAGGTGCTTTGACAAAGGTTATGGCTTGATGTTCGACCTCGATATCATTGACTGGTGGTCTCTACTTGGCACATCCAATCAAAATTAGTCCAAATTGTTCTCATCCGACCATGTTGGAGAGAAGGTATCTTCTATTCTCTTGCTAGCACAACACACATTGCCATGGATTAGGACGTTGACATGAATCATGAATTTGATTTCGAGCACTCTATGCCAAATTCACCTAATGTTGCCCCATAGTCAAATATGCTCATGGAGGGTAACCACACGGCACAAGGACCGGATGATAGCTATCAATTGGTTGATATCCAAGAGTTTCATGCACTACAAATACGTATGTCTGTGATGGAGAATAATTTTGCATGTTTGAACAAAAATGTTACTAAATTATCAAATTTAGTAGTGAAATATATGCAACCGTAGATGAAGGAATCTGTTAGCACACATATGCAAGAGCAAGGCTCTAATCAGGGACAAGGTTCCAATCCAGATTCTCTGCACTCTCTCACCCAAAAAGAGGTGGATGATTTGTTAAAAAATACAAAACCACGAACTTTTAAGGGTAAGGATGAGAACACAATAAAGATACAATGAATAAGTAAATGGGATGGGATTCACAATCTACGATGCACTCCAAATGCAGTCAAGGCACTGCAAACAAGTCTCACATAAGAAGGCAAGGCCTACAAATGGTGGATGTCTCTCAAGGAGAAGGGCATCATACCACAGACTTGGGCAACCTTTAAGGCTGTATTTAGAAAATATTTTTTTCCCACAAATGAATCAGACAGAAATTGATCTTCTTGGGATAAGTGTCCCATGCGACAACATAAAACACTATTGGAATATATCTCTGACTATCGTGATGTCATTCTCAAGCTAGAGGGGTTTGATACCTTTCAACATGTGCATGGGTTTATCCGCGATCTATCACTAGAGCTCACGAAGCATGTCAAGATCACTTACCCTCTTGTAATGAATAACATTAGGAGAAAGTTGGACTCACTTTTGGGCCCTGTAAGAAGTGCCACGTCGGCTTAGAGAGAGAAAATGAAAATGTTAACTTGTGCATTTTATGTGATACTTTTCTGCGCAACAAAAAGCCAAAATGACATTCTTTGGTAGGTAGCCGCCGTCTTTATCATTCTTATACTTCGTTCTCTTGTCAGGAATCCAACTAACCATATGACTAATGATTTGAAATGCCAACTTACAAGCGTTCCCTCCAGAAACATAAGCCACACGAACTCTATCAACTCTAAACTTGAGAATATGGCTTTCCCTCCCAAAACCTGAGATATTTCTCCGTCTTCTTCTCTATCAACTCTAGGAATGGAGAACGCATCTTTTCCTGATGAAAACACTAATTTGAACTTACAATCCTCGGCCCCTTCATCTTTAACACTTACCCAAAGAAAGAACACACATCATCTTCATGTTGATATATTGCAAGAGTACGCACCGTTGCAGAAACGTAGGAGGGAGTCTTTCTTATCTCAATGGGAGAAAGAAATTAGAAGGACAAACAAGGAACATCATTTGGATTTGTGGACCGATGGGTCTAATTATCCAAACGATCCTACGACAAATGCGCCACCTCCCTTTGCTAATATCACTAACCTCTTACATTTCACAGGCGATGGCAAGGATGGGCTATTGGGATACACCGAACATTTGGAAATGAGAGGATTGAATGCGGAAAGGCAAAGAAACTTCCTGGCAATGGAGAACATGCAGCTGAAGAAACTTAATGAAGCATGCTCTCAAAAGATTTCATCAAACAAAGAGACAATCCAAGTCCTTGAGAAGAAGATCACAAGTTTGCGAGAGAAAGACACCGTGCTTGGTAGTCGGAAAAGAAAACGAGATCTGTGCAACCTTGAGAACATGAAGGTTGGTAGTGGTGGCCTCAAAAAACGAATACAAGCTTTAAGGTAACTCGAAGTTTGTTTCTTCAATGTGCTTCATTAAGAAGTGGATACACTTACTTTCCTATACATGATCATAACGCATTGTGCTTTTTTTGGCAGGTCTTACTGCATCCAAACTCGAACGGTGCAGGCTTCAATGCCGGAGTGCATTACAGCCGTCTAGTTCCAAAAGAAGTAGTTGAAGAGATGATAACTCAGAAAAAATTTCGTAAGTTGAAAGGGAGGCTACTTACCTCCTTCATGAACGAGAATCAGCTGGAACCAATGGAAGTGCAAGCAATACTTGATGAGAGTGGCATCTCGCAGATGGGATACAGGGAACTCTTCAAAGCATTAGTTAAAAAATCTCAAAATAAACTACAGAGAGGATCATTGCTGCCAAAGCCATCACATGTAAAGGCTGCTCGCCAGCACATAAACGATGAGATGTTTGAGAAACTTGGGTCACCATTCCATATTGAAGCAACGTTATTAGGCAAGGGCGGCAGAGAGGTACAATTTAAGGAGCACAACAACCTCTTCGTTGATCTTGAAGCATTGCAAAGGTATGTAGTTCACTTCTTTGACATCAGTTGAGACGAGTGCGGTGGGGTTCTCAAGTTTGTTTTGAAGCTCGATGAGTGCGAGGTCCTGAAGAACAAGAAGTTGGAGAGAGTTTACCCTCATGAATAGAGCTCTGGATCCATCAATAACGAAAGAGGATCCATGATACTTCAGCGTGCAATCAGAAAACAACATTCTATCTCTAGGATCATTTCAGGTATACTTCGTTCAATCTCTGACAACAAAAATATTGATTATTTGGTTGTTGATTTTGTATTTTCATTTTTCATTGCAGGTTGATAAGGAAAATTTTGAAATCCTCGATTGGGTTTTTAGTCAAACCCAAATTCCTTCTATCATCAGTGAACAAAGAAACGGAGCCGTTCTTTCAGTGGAAGGATTTGGCGACTACACAATGGAATGGCACATGGCAGGTGACTTAAAGACTCTTAAGTGTATGTACAACATAACACACGGAGCAGCTGTGGCAAATCCATGCTTATATTGCATGGCTGATACACAATCACTTGAGAGTGTGCAATGGATTAGAGCTCCCAATAGACATCTTTAAGATAAAACTTTTAAACCAGTGCTTGATATTCCTCTGAGTAGAGTTCACATCTATACACTTCATGCACTCTGTCGAATAATTGAAAAGGTGGTTCATTTGTACATATGTTTTGCATGGACATTAAAGCCAGAGAGTGAGTCAAAAAGAGTAATCAAAGCATTAGAGGGAGTGCTCTCAGAAATTGGTTTACATGGAGGCAATGTCAAAATCGAAGAGGACCCTAAGATGTCTCAAAGTCGGTACAAGGTACCGAGGAAAGCATCGATAGGCGGAGTGAAGGCAAGAAGGTTTCTTGGGTTTAGCCTCAAAGATTCAGATAGAGAAGAAAGGAGAATCCTGTTCAACAAATGGAAACAGTTACATAAAGTGGTTAAAGACAATGCTGGCGGTGGGGCAATCCAGAATCACAAAGCGAACGTGTGGAAATCACTAGATAAAATTTTCCACTACCTTGAGCAACATTCTTGGGACCAAAGTAAGCTCACATCATTTCAAGCAGCCTTGCTGGATTGGAAAAAGGCTTACCTTACAGGGTGGGGTGGGCAACATATCACACATTACATGGTAGGTTGGCATTCTACGTATACAAAACAAAATTTTAAATTGTACTCAACTGACCATTTTGTTTTATTTCAATGCAGCACATATTGTTCAACCATGGTCCATATTTTGCCAAGACATACGGCTCACTATCAATAGGGTCCACACAAGGCATGGAAAAAACCCACTACATGGCAAGAACAGGTTATTTTAAGCACACTCGGCATGGGGGAGGAAAAGAAAAGGCCAATAGCCTATTAGAGTTACACCAATGGACTTATAGACGACTAATTCATAGAGCAAGGCAGAAGGAACTTCTTAAGAGTTCAGAAATTACACGGTCTTTACAACACATCTGCAAAGAGAAGAAACAGATGGCTTGGGGAGCTTCAAATGCGACAGAGCGCCATGCGAGGTGGTGCCAGTCACGAGTCAGGAGCGGGAGAAGATGGACTTGAGCCCGTCGTTTTTATCCTCTTCGATGCACCTCCTTCCTCCTCACTTTGTACCTCTTTGATGTGCAAGCTCTATAGACGAGCTCGTTGCTTTGTTGATGGCAGCATCCCTACGGGCATCATGCGTCTTCTTTCCCTCAGAAACAGCCGCTTATTGTATGGATCTAAGCTTTCTGGGTCTTCAACCCTTGCAGCCAGAGCCTGAGCTGTGTAGGACATGAAATATGGGGCTCTGAGTGCCTAGCAACCATACCCAATGCCAAATACACGTAGAGCAAACTGTTTTTCAATCAGAATTACTCTTTCTGCGTTTAGTGGGAGGGGGTGCCCACCACACAATCTTGTAATAGCTTTCATTGCAAACAGAGGGAACTTTGCATTGTCATTGGAATATTCTTTGTGGTATATTATGATCTACATAATAATTGCAATCAATTTATTAGCCGTAAGTGAGATGAGTAGAATTGTCAATTACTTGAATTGTTTCTACAAACCTTTTTGTGGTTGAAACGCCCGATGTAGTGAGACAACGCTGCATCCTTGCCTTGGACTCCAGTGACAAGCCCTTGGCGTGAGCCTCCCGCTCTTCTAAGGAAACTATCGTCATACACTAGCACCTGGTAGCAAAAAAAAATGTTCATGATATTTTATCACTCGGCCATCTCTAATACTATCTGAATGCTCGACAAAAGTTACCATCTGATTCTCGTCCATTTCCAGCATCGACCTCCCCCATAAGTGAATAGACTGACTATTCATTACATGATCTTCGGGTGCCACGTGTCTACCCATGTTTTCCAAGCCGAGTAGTTTTGTTGTCAATTCAAACTGCTCATCTGTTGGAAAATCGGTCTCTTCGGACTTCGCCTCATTGAACGTATCTTTAATCAGTTGCGACCCTGAAGTGAATTGTGAGTCGCGGATAGATGTGTCAGCAATAAGATATTGGTCCACTGATTCATCATCCACAAACCCCATGTCTGCCTCACAAAAATTTGCAATTGCCGCTAGGCAGTAGTCCTCCCGTATATTGAGCTCATGCATGATATCTGTGAGCAGAATATAGTGGGTGTCGCCCGCCATAGCAACGCTGGGAGCACAATTGAGAGGCAAAGTAGCTTCCATACTTGGGCTTTCTTGCCTGCACCCTATTGCTGCATCTGCAAGAGAAACAAGAGTTAAGCCCGCATCAAAGGTTTCCTTTATTACCTCTTCCCGCTCTTCTTCTGGATTGAATTGCACCTCCACATCCTCTACCTCTTCCTCCGGCGCCAATGGACAACTACCAAAAGTTGTTGACTGCGAAGTCTCTGACTCGCCATCCGTCTGCAAGTATAAGTAACAGACAAACCCATGGTAGAATTCCAATAAGCGACATTTTTTAAAGTGGTTCATACACCTGTCTTGTACAAGCAGTGCATTGGAGGGACACTTTTCAAGACAGCGATTCAGTCTCCTTGAAGCACTCTTGTCAGGGTCAAGGTAGGCAGGGTGCACATATCGCATGCCATCAACTGTCACGGAATTGTCACAAGTGACTGCCTCATACTGTTGCAAATGGTTTTGTAGGTACTCAAAAGAGCAATTTATAATCCTCTGTATAGAAAATTCTGCATTGAACATTCCTGATAGTTCTGGTGCACGGTGATGAGCTCGGGCGTTATATAAGAATGTGAATAGTTTTTCTTCACATGTATCCTTGCTCACGTCTGTCTTCAGGACTATGATCCCCATGACTGAAAGAAAAAGCAAACCAAAACTATTTGGTGTCATAACAAAGCGAATGTTGGGCCTCGAGTACCCCTCAATGTCCTATTTTGCCTGGTTCGGTCCCGTGCGCTCATGTCATAAGAGGTGACATTAGTTGAGTCAGAACCAAGCCAGTAGGGTCCCCAAGAATTTCCGAAGGACTCTCTTCGCTTGGTTCTGTCCCGTGTGCTAAAGTCATAAGAGTTGACGTTAGTTGAGTCAGAACCAAGCGAGTAGGGCTCCCAAGAATTTCCGAAGAACTCTATTCGCTTGGTTATGTCCCGTGCGCTAATGTCATATCGACAGGTTATGTCTCGTGCGTTAATGTCATAAGTGGTGACGTTAGTGTAGTCAGTACCAAGCGAGTAGGGCCCCCAAGAATCTCCGAAGGGTCCTATTCGCTTGGTTCTGTCTTGTGGCATTCGGAACAGGTGGATAAGAACAGAGCATATTATGTTATTAGTGATAGATTTATAGGTCACATAAGGAGTAATTATTCCAACCATGAATGCGATAGGGTCACCACATAAGGAGTAATTATTCCAACCATGAATGCGATACGGTCACATAATGAGTAATTATTCCAACCATGAATGTGTTTTTACCCTAACGCAGTGGCTTCGGTGCGCACACAGTTAACAACACACAGGAAGGGGAGAGGAAGGGAGAAAGAACCTGTCTCTGCAATATCCAATGGCGTCGAGTTGGATGGTGATGTCGTAGGCCACCGACAGCAAGAACCAGTAGGGGGGTGATGGCGATGGCGACGCGGCAACAAAGGACTCGACCCAGTGGAGGTCACTAAACGCAGGATCACGAGAGCTGGGCAAGGGGAAGAGCGCAAAAAATGCAAAGGCAATGGCGAATGCAAGGGCGATCGGCGTCTGACTCTAAACGCAGGATCACGAGAGCTGGCCAAGGGGAAAGGCACAGAAAAGGCAAAGGCGATGGCGAATGCAAGGGCGATTGGTGCGAGATGGAGATGGAGATGGCGACTGTAAGGGCGATTGGCGTCTGTCTGACCCTTAACGGTCACTCAAAAAGGCACGTGGGCTGTGCTCTCAAGAACAACCAGTATTAAATGGTCTCAGATTCCCATGCAGTACGATTTACCAACCGTAATCTCGTGCATAAGTGAAGTTGTCACCCTCCTCGAGGTAAGCATTCTAAGTTGAGGCATTACCCCCGCCAAACATCTCAAGTTTCAACTATTCTGCCTCTTTTCGAGTCCTCTACTACGCATCATTCTAATTCACTCTACCCCCATCGACACTACGCGGTAAGCAAACTCCATCACCTCTTACTCTCGCACATCCTCCTTCTCTTACTCTTGTTCTGCAATGCTTCAACGATGCGGAACTCTACACACAGTGAAGAGGTATGCTACTTACTACCCTTCTGCGCACTTGTATTTTGTGTAGTTGGTCAGTACCAAGCGAATAAGGTAAGGTCACTTAGTCCGAAGTGCCCTATTCGCTTGGTACTGACCAAAACAAAAGTTAAGTGATATCTGCTAGTACAAAGGTCAATACTAAGAAAATAAGGGGAAGGTAACCCTTGCTTGTTGCAGATTTAGGGTTTTCCTTTGCCAAATATGCCTTTTGATTTCGGTCCCGTGCGCTTTAATTTGCTGTAGTTGGTCAGTACCAAGCGAATAAGGTAAGGTCACCTAGTCCGAAGCGTCCTATTCGCTTGGTACTGACCAAAAGAAAAGTTAAGTGATGTCTGCTACTACAGAGGTCAATACTAAGCAAATAAGGGGAAGGCAACCCTTGCTTGTTGCAGATTTGGGTTTTCCTTTGCCAAATACGCCTTTTGATTTCGGTCCCGTGCGCTTTAATTTGCTGTAGTTGGTCAGTACCAAGCGCATAAGGTAAGGTCACCTAGTCCAAAGGGTCCTATTCGCTTGGTACTGACCAAAAGAAAATTTAAGTGATGTCTGCTAGTACAGAGGTCAATACTAAGCAAATAAGGGGAAGGTAACCCCTGCTTGTTGCGGATTTAGGGCTTTCTTTTGCAAAATACGCCTTTTGATTTTATAAGAAAGAAACAAAATTACAACTGAACACCGGGTTTGAGTTAGAAAACACTTCAGACTTTACAAAGAGTGGCCTATTAATTTCCGGGGGGTTTAGGGTTTAGGGGTTTAGGGTTCACAGCCAGCTTATCTCTTCGCAAAGCATGTTTGCAAAGTTAATGGCTTCCTCATATTTACTGGCTAGCTCAAGCACTTCATCCTTCATTTCCTGAAGCCAATTAATGATTGCCTCCATAGAGCCATTCTCGGCGAGCAATCGCTGCATGTCTTCATGCCTTCTTGCTTCCAGAGAGTTTTTAAGGATTGAGACCCTCTGCTTGACGATCATCATTTGCTGTAGCTTCAGGCTAGCATCCTGCACAGAGCATTTAGCAAGTAAGCTCTTCAAACTAGGAGCTTGGAAATTGGGAGCAGAAAGAAAAGAATTACCAGCAACTTACCTCGAGAATTGACTCCCGTGTTGACAACAGCCACTCCCGAGCTGTGTCGGTCGAGAACATTAAAGGTAACATCGCGGGAGGGACAAGGGGGGACCTCATGAGGAGGGCCCGGATGCGGTGTTGCTGGAGCTGCGGGAGTATACCTTGGAAAGGCGTCGCCACTATCCTAAGCTTCTTTTAGTTGTTCTGCAAAACCCTGAGGGAGGTTCTGAAACAACTGCTTCTTAAATAGACTTTCAAACAAGCCTAAAAAGTAGAGCCTGGGCATGAGGTTTCATGAGAGGGTGGTACTGCCATGAGGTTTCATGAGAGGTGGACGTGGGAGAGAGAATCAATGGTATCATCCCCCCGATATTAGGGGAGGTGATCGGAGGGAACGACATGACAGTTAGAACCGCATCGATTTAAGATCTCCTTCACATTACTATTTTGTATCAGCGGATGCAAACCTATTCGCTTGCTTGTACACTTTTCTGAGGTCACCACCCAGCGAATAAGGTATTTTTTTGCAGGGGCTGCAAACCTGTTCGCCTGGTAGTGATCTCAGAAAATGTAACTGATATCTGCTATTACTATTTTTGAAGTCAATACCGAGCGAATAAGGCAAGGCAAACTCTTTCCTATGCACCTATTCGCTTGGTAGTGACCTCAGAACATATAAGTCATGTCTACCATTACTATTTTCTGAGGTCACTACCGAGCGAATAAGGCAAGGCAACTCTTTCCTATCCATCTTTTTGCTTGGTACTGACCTTTCCTTAAATCCGAAGTCCCTTGTGCTGACAAATGAATTGTCTTTTGGTGTTATTGTATTTGTAGAGATGCCTCGTGTTAAGGCCTTCGCTAGAAGGGCAACAGGTGAATCTTTGAATGCTCAAGCAAGAAGATGCCGATATGAGGCGCACAGAGGTGTACTGCAAGAGCTGCGCAGGATAGAACGACACGTTCAACCTGCTATTCCACGTCTCCCTTTCCAGCAAGTAGTGCGGGAGATTTGCAAGCAGTGGAGAGTCGGCATGCGATGGGCCAGCAGTGCACTCCTCTGCCTTCAAGAAATTGCTGAAGACTACCTCGTGGAATTCTTCAGCGATGGATATATCCTGGCTGCCCATGCACACCGGGTCACTATCATGCCACGGGATTTTGATACTCTTCATAGGATTCGTTTTCGCTATGATGGGCTGCTTCAGCCGATACCAATCCGGGATAGTAGAACCATGGATATTCTCAACATCCCCCCTCTCCATCCTCATGCACGACAGACAGAGCCATCTAGGGCTGAAAAAAACAGCAGAAGGACCCAGCGGGTCGAGAGAAACGACACAGATGGGCAGGCTGAGATAGCCGCAGAGGGCCAAGAGCAAGCCAGAGTGGACCCCGAGGCAATCATGGAAGAAACAAAGACAGTTATCGAGGATCCAACTAGACACCAAAATGAGCAAGTCATGGAGGATCCGCAGCCCATCGTGGATGATGAGGGACAAGAGCAGGTCAGGGTGGAGCCTGAGGCATCTATGGAGCAACCAATATTGAAAGAAAATAATCCGAAGCCTGAGGCTGTTAGGGAGGCTGTTAGGGAGGCGCCTGAGGCAGCCAGGGAGCCAGCTCAAGAAAGGGAAGGGAAAGGCTTTGCATCAGAAGGGCCATGCAATGTATCGGATGAGTCAATTATTTTAGAGAAAATCAACGAGGAGAATGAAGAGGAATTGAGAATTTTGTTGAGCTCATCGCCTCTGCATGCGCACATACAGCTGCCTGCAAGGTCAGAGGAGGCCTGCATTACCAACCTCGATAATGTACACTTCATGTGCATGCGCAATTTCACCGACTCGCTCGCAACAAATGAGGTCGTCAATGTTGCTTTGTGGTAATTCTCATGCTCTTTAATTCTTATGCTCATTAAATGGGTCTCTACCGAGACATGGGTCAATACCAAGCGAGACAGTGGGTAATGAAATTGAATTTTGGTACTACTCGCTCGGTATTGACCCATGTCTCTGTGGCAGTTGCCAAGTTTTTCTTTATAATGGTTCACTACCTTAAAGACATGGGTCAATACCAAGCGTGTCAGTTGTTTATGGAATTGGAATCCGCCGCTGACTCGCTCGGTATTGACCCATGTCTTTAAGGTAGTCGTCAAGTTCTTCATTTCAGCCAAGACAATGGTCAATACCAAGCGAATCAGTGGCGTATGGAATTCGATAGCTGCCCCACTCGCTCGGTATTGACTCACTTGGTGTTCAAGTCTAATCTTTGCCATTTGTTCATGTTAGCCACGCTATCTCACTTCTGCCCCCTGAGGTTCAAGAGAAAGTATATGTAGTAGATCCGCTGATATCGCCTTATCTGCAGAACAACTCAGTTTCCTTTTTGAGTCTGATGAACTGGTACAATCAATCGTGAGTAAAAAACATCTTGCATTGCGAATCTCTCCTCATCTTTGATGGTGTCTTTGTAGTGATCATTGGAGTCTGATGTTATTTGACATGGAAGCTAAGATTGTTTACTACGCAAACTCCGGGCAAAGCAAGACGTTTCACAGTCGTGTAAAAACGTAAGGTCTATTTGGGTACATTTGGAAAGCAGTGTAGTGTCTCTTGGAATGTGTTGCTGACTCAAGTGGTTATGTATGTAGTGCCGCAAAAAAACTTGTATGTTGTGTAGAGCATCTTTTGTTAGAACATGATCTAGGAAATGTAGTCAAGCACGAACGGGTAACCGTGCCCACGCAGACTGATGACTATAGCTGTGGCTGGCGAACCTGTTTAAATGCCGTGTTGCTCATCAATCAAATTATGGATATACCGAACGTAAGTAATCTGCTGTTTTATTGTTTGATGCAACGTATGTATGAAGCAACAGATGTCTGTATCACGCTTCTACAGGAACTTCGATTACATAACTACAACAACAACGATGTGCGACATTTTTCTGTAATGGCCATCCAGCATATTATAATCTCGGTAAACAGACGCACAAGAGAGGAAGCGGCGAGAGCTGACGAGTTCGAAGAGGCTCGCATTAACGAAATGACCCAACGCCACAATTAGACTCAAGAAGAAGTTCAAAATATGAAAGAAGCAATACACCAATATTATGTGGACGCCGCAGAAGTAGAGGAATGGGCTGCACGTCGACGGCAAGAGCAAGAACAGTGGGAAGCTTCACAAGTGCAAGAAGCATGGGAAGCCATGGAAGAGGCCCATGATTTCGAGCGACGCGAAAGGATGCCCGAGACCAACGTCCCCAGAGGCAGAGGTAGCAACAACCGGACCAGAGGGCAGGGGAGCAACCGGAGCAGAGGGCAAGGGACGAGTGGCACAAACCGGGTGAGAGGACAGGGGACGAGTGGCACAAACCGAGGGAGAGGACAGTAGCTAGGAAAGGGAGCAAATTACTCTTGACAGAAACAACACAATATGTAAAGTTTTGAAACATTGAAAATGTACATTTTTGAAACATTGAAAATGTACATTTTTGAAACATTGAAAATGTACATTTTTGAAACATTGAAAATGTACATTTTTGAAACATTGAAAATGTACATTTTTGAAACATTGTTTGACCGCCAAAAAATATGTCTGCATTAGTCATTTTGAAGAGTACATCATGGTTTGCATGGCATCAAAGCTCTTTGCGTGCACAAGGTATGTGACCTAGCTTCCGGTGGAAGCAATTAAGTGAAGTGTATTTGTTATGGACTCCTTGCACAATGTTGTTTTCTCCTTACGCCTTGGAATCTGAAAAGAAGAAAAAGTTAGATTCAGTCATAGTGTATTAAAGACAATCAAAATTTATCGATTTAGTAAGCACCTTTCTATTGTTGAGATGAATGCATACAATTCCGGCAAAAGTGGAAGTTCTTCACATGTAAGATCTATCCTGAGCTGTGCCAAAGTTGTGCTTGACATTGTCTCCATCACAGTAAGTAGGCTGTCTCGAAAGTAGAGCTCCATTGATAAAGGTTTGTTCTCGAGGTTGTTCTCTGTATCTTGGTCGAGTGGAATAAGCTGCCCACTAAGAAGATGATATCTAAATAGTAAAACGATACTAAGAAATTTTGAGAGTTTATAATGAACTTGCAAATTATGGACTTCTTTTGCAAAATACAGATTTTGTTCTGTGATTGTTTCCTATCCCAGTTATCATCTAAAAAGTCCAAACAGCTCTCAGACTTACAAATGAACATTGTTGCGGTAGTTCTTATTTGCTCATCGAAGAAAAAATCTGCAAACACTTCAAGAGGCATAAATACTGCGAGCCGAACTATTTTTGTGGAAATTGAATACTTGAGGGACTTTTGTATATCCTGAAACAACTTATTCCTGAAGCTTTCACTAGTTTGCGAAGTAGGCAGGGACCAATCCTTGCTGTCAAAGGATGGAAGTGACAAAGGAGCTACACGACCCCAACCAATGGAAGTTCTCGGTTCCACATATGACATATCATAAAAGAAAATTCCATTTTCTGCAAGTTCCTTGTGTTTTCTTCCTCGGTACATTTGCTCACCAATAAATGCATGGAAAGCATCAAAAATCCCAACTATACTCTCAACTGGTTGCCAATCTGTCCTATTTGATGGATAAATATCTGAAACATACCAAAGATGATATCCACCACTTAATATTCGAATATAATCATGCACTAAGCGAGATGCTGAAATAACTTACAGTTGGGTCGATGCCTTGGAAAACTTGGAGGAGATGTTTGCAACCTTAAGTCTGCATGTTGGAAAGCATGTTATATGAGGACCTCTTTCACCCGCTTGCTTTGTGCACACACTTTAAACTCTTTAACTTGACCCTTGAAAGCCTTCACGAAATCATTGCGTTGCCTCCTCTTCCTCCTCCTAGTTTGCAGTAGAACCCAACTTCCGATAGTTATACGAGATGGAATCCATGCTTGATCGTCTGTAGTATAACTGTTAAAAATGCTAACAGAGTCAATGGTAGTGCTAGGCCTTCGAGAAGTAGACATGGTGTGCAGTAGAATGAATACACAGAAAGGTTACCGCAAATATAAAAAAGGAAAGAAGTTTTCAGAGGGAAGTAGAGCTACTCAAAGTCATATTTGGGCGGGAACAAAGTACTAGATAGAGTCTTCAATGAAAGTTCTGAAATTCCTCGGTACATAGTTAGTACGACTTAAGGCATTTATGCCTTGAAAGCGTGAAATTGTGCAATTTGATGAACCAAAATAAAATTTCCTCCCTTTTTTTAAAAAGAGCTTGACTCCAAAATGTCGATTTTCAACGTAAAGTTAGCCTCTTCCTCATTCGTCGAGCGCCACTCTCTCTCTAGAACTGAAAGGCCCAAAAGTGAGTCCAACTTTCTCCTAATGCCAATCTTTCATAGAAAACTTAAGTTCCTTTCTTCTAAGCAAGAAAAGAGAAACCATACACTCTGATACCAATGTAACAGAATATGGCTAATATCATGGATTGTAGCGGAATTAAAGTAGCAATAGTGAGCATTTCCTTGAGAGGATTCTTAATGAACATAAGGAGAGTACTTGATTGACGGTAGCAAAATAAACATTATACCTAATTATCTTGACATGAATAATACTTGCAAAAAATAGAGAGAGAATTAGAGAATTGACAACATTTGAGGTCCAGATTTACTTGGAGCCAGTCCCCCCTCCAAAAACCTTTTGTATTATAGATTCTTCCTTGAAGAGATGCTTGATATAATACATGCTTTGTGTTCCTTGAGACCTTGTTGATGCCATGAAGATGGTAAGCTGCATGCAACAATATTATGCTCATAACTAACTTTCAAAAACAGTCACTTGTCCCCGGCCTCAATCCCAAGACCTCAAACACCATCAAAGGTGGAGAGAGCTAGCAGGGAGTGAGGAAGATGAAGAGAAGAAGACGTATCTCTACGAGAAAGAAGAAGTCTCGTGACATATAATCACTCTTAGAGCATAGCTTAGCATAGTGATAATGAAGATGGAGAGATTGATAAGCATTGCTTGGAGCATAACTCTTGGTTGGATTTGTATTCCATAGCCAAGGGGTGTTGGTGTAGGCTCTTCACTTCTCAATCTTGGAGAACAAAATGACTTATGTGCACAACACACAATGGGTGTGTGTGTGTGTGTGTGTGTGTGTGTGTGTGTGTGTGTGTGTGTGTGTGTGTGTGTGAGAGAGAGAGAGAGAGAGAGAGAGAGAGAGAGAGGATTCGGTTACATCCTCAAGTTTTCCAACTGGTAGTTCTAGTAAAGCTTGGGCTGTTTGAATCATTTTCTGATACATTTCAAGCCTTTGCTTTTCTAGTTCCTCATATGGATATGTCATCCACTTTTGTTCTTGGGTTTGGTTGTTTTTGAGTCGTACATCATAGGCTTTTAAGAGGGCATCTAATGGCTCATTACCTTCTCAACCAATACTAATCCTCCTGAACTAGGACTTCTCAGTTTTGTCTTTCGTGGATGGTTCTTTTGGAGGTTGAGATGTCTGCATAAGAGAAGGTGCAACCCTTTCCTCATGTTTTCTTATCTTCTCTTTATCCTGGGTAATCTCCTCAGCTAGGGATTTTTGCTATCGTTCCCTACGTGCGTTCATCATAGCCTTTCTTAACTTTCCAAGTATTTTGTTTGCTCTTGGGTTTTTGACTAGGTGCATCATTCTTTGGCTCACCCGTCTCTAGACTCGCGTCAATTTTTGTTTCTCTATCTCTAGATTCTCAACAGCTTCCTTTTGAGCTTGCACTCTCGTAACTACTTGAATTGGCACGACATTTTTGTTTTCTGAGCTACTAGGTAGCTGAATGATTCTTGGGACATTAGTTGTGATCTTTCTGATTTGGTTTGGGTTTTTTGGACAATCGGAGATCAAGTGGATGTTGCCATAGTCAAGACAATAGTAATTTACTTGAGTGATCTCCGTCTAAAGACATTGTTTGACCAAGTGGGTTATCACAACTTTTGTGACAATCTATCTCTAATTGAGGAGCTTCTTCTTGTGTTTCCTCTTGGCTCTAAACAGGCTTTGACCTAGCTAAGCCGCTAGTCTTAATGAACCATAATGTCCTTTTGTCCATCTCATACCTTATTTCTTCAGGTCTAAATGTAGGAGGTGGAGGTTGTATTGGCCTCACCACTCTATGTGTTTCTCTCATCTTCTGTCGCTTTGAAGGGCAGTACTCACTTTGGTTGTTATAATACTTGTAGTTAGTACTAACGCTTGTTTATTAGATGCTTCTATCATCATTGTATATCTCCTGTCTACAAGAATGGAGGTTGTTTTCCTAAGACAAGTTGTGGCCCTAAAACTCCTACTGGACCTGGGGCATTCCCTATAACGTATCTAGGGGGAGTAGGTGCTACAAAAACAGGTTGTACATACCTCTCCCTAGAATATTCCATGCTATAGCAGCACTCTTTCCTCGTATGGTTTTTCCATTTTCTCTCAATTTTGCACCACTTAGGCTCCCTCGGATCAAACTTTACAAGAGGAGTTAACCTCTTGACCATGTCATCGATAAACTTTTTCAGATCGATAGGCGCTGTCGGTTTCTCAATGGACTCAGTCATATGTGAATCACTGTGTTGAGGATGTATCGTCCTCTTGACTCTTACAATCCTTTTCTTTATATTTCTCACAATTGCCACTGGAGATAAAAAGATTCTTTGATCAATTTGTTTAGCGTCAATCTCCTTATTGTATGCAGATCCCTTTGAAGACCCGCATGTCTCATTTCCTAGATAAACATCATCATCAATCAACTGCATAGGTAGTTCCACTCTCGGATAGAACTTGACATATCTCTTGAGTCGTAATGCTGCCTTGCACACTGATTCACCCTCTTTCTACTTGAATCTATGAATTTCCGAGATTGTATTGTGAGATATGCCTTTCTATGAGAATCCTTCGATGAATTCTTCAAACAGCTCATCTAGAGTCTCAAAATTGCATCTTTCCACTGAGTCAAACCATGTAGTAGCATCGTCTTCCATAGTCAGTTCAAATCTTGCAAATTGTGTCGCAAAATCCAAAACTTTCTATGCTCCAATTACTCTTTTGCAAGCTGCTACATGATCTCTCAGATCTTTATCTTTGGAGTATTTCATGTTTACCTATTTCTGGACTTGGGATGGTCTAATCCATCGATTGTCTACAAGTCTAACCATAGACTCTCCCAATCCTTCTCTTGCTCTAGGCCTTCTGCTATGCCTAAGTTCTTCTTTGATTTCATCTTCTAGCTCATATCATCGTGAGTGTTTCACAACATGTGGGTCTTCCTGGAACTCTCTCTCGATTCTTACTCTTTTTCCATACGATAACCCTGTTGTAGTTGGTCTAACAGTTGGTCCTCGACCTTCACTCATATATGGATATGATGGAAATAGTGGTGGTGCCCTTGGTCCTGGGTTGACCAAATAACCATCACTATTGATAACTGGTCTTGGTATGGCATCTTGATGTAGCCCAGGCTGTAATGACTGCGGTGTATTTGGTCCCACGTTGTTCATTGGTGGATAAATTGGCACTTCCACTCTCCTTGTCCGGTCCGCGATTGATACCTGATTGTATGTTGGTCTTCTTTGAAGGGATTGGTTGTTCTATTGGAGATTGGTTCATTAGGGAGATTCCCTTGAGGAGTCAAATCTACCATCTTTGTGATCATTTCATCTCTCTTTATCGCTCTAGGAGGGAATCCAGGTGGTTCCCTTTTTGGAATCCTTGTAGGAATTCTCGTGTTTGGTGGGGGTATCTATGGTCCTTCATTGACCAAATATCTACCTATTTCTAATGCAATCTATGGATTTGTGCTTTCTACAGTTCTGTATTCTTTTCCATACTTATCAACAACTATGTATTTCCATTGACATTCAACTCCATATGTATAGACATATAAGAGCTTGTAATTTGTCAGCTCTTCTAGGTATGGTTCTGAGCACCTATTTAAGGTTGACTTCAATTTCATTAATGTATCTATATAGTCCTTCACTCCCATGATCTGTAATCCAAACTCTCTCAACAAAATTGGTCTTTATCAGCAGCTGCAAGTTTGGAAGATCCATTATGGGCGGATGCTCCTCTATCAAATGTTTGAAGTTGGAGGTGTTTGCAGATCTGAGACGGACAAGGTTGGTAATACTAGGTGGTTGGAGCCAGTTTGAAGTGATGGATGTGTAGAGCTTGAATTATGGAGCATTTCGATCTTTTCGGATCCTTGCTTGGAGTCTTGGATATCAAGATATTAGCAGATGAAGTTTCACCAGGGGCCAATTTTGTGCCACACTAGTCGCCTCGATGGACATGCCATATTATATTTTCTTAGCTTCACAAGGATTTATTCTGAGTTTTATGTGGCACGTGAAGGCCTTGGGAGTTTACAACTCGTGAATCGGGGATCGGATCGGAAAGTTATAGCAAGATGAAGTTGGCGACCGTCACCAATCCCGGTGGTGCCAGAGAATTTTTGCCAGATTTGATTGGCTTGGTTGAGTGGCTTGGCAAAGTTGAAGTATCATGGAAATGTAGGAGCTTAGAGTCGGGGATATTGGATTTTGAATGATTTTGTTGGCTCGAGAATCCGAGTAACGGGCATCAAATTGCAGGCAGTGAGAGGTGGGGCAAAAAAGTAAAGATATTTTGAAGTGTTATACTCTTTTTTGGTGGACTTGGAGGGCCTTGAGGGCCAACTCCCGAGTGACACATGTATACCTATACGGTAGTTTGATTATATATATAAAACAAAAAAAACATATTTTTCCTTTCATACACAGATCCCTATTTACCTTGTTTAATATTCTCAAGTTGAAAACTAGTCGGTATGGTTTTTAAAAAAAATGGGGTGTAACCCTCCTTCTAAACATTACATGACCTAACAAAGAAAAACGTTAGGTATACATGGTCTGCCAAGGAGAATAGTTCTTTCAAAAAGCTTTAAGGAAAGCTTATCTCTCAACCTGTGCTTACACAGTCGGATATCTCAAAACCATTTGAGGTCCAATGCGACGCTTGTGGTGATTGGCTTGGAACTGTTTTACTCCAAGAAGGGCACGCCATAGCTTACAAAACTTGAAGGCTTGACCCTATTGAGCAAGCTCTAGACATATATGAAAAGGAACTCCTCGTAGTTCTACATGTCCTAGACTCGTGGAAACACTATTTATTGGGGGCTCCTTTCATTCTGCGGCGGACGGATCACCAAAGCCTTAAGTACTTCATGACGTAGACCAAGCTCTCCGACAAACAAATGAGGTGGGAAAATTTCCTTTCGCAATTTCATTTTCATATTGCTCACATTGCTAGCAAGCATAATCAAGTAGCGATGCACTCTCAAGATGGCTGAGAGTCAATGCGGTTTCCATGGCAACTCATAATGATCTATCTTCTATGATATATGAGTACACTATTGATCCCGATTTTAGAGATGTGATTTCAGCCCTTGCACTAGGGAAGAAAGAGGAACCATTTACCTTACAAAATGGTTATCTTCTCTATGGCAATAGACTATGAGTTACTAACTCACTACGTGAGAAAGTAATGTATGAATCTCATGCTCCTCCTTATGCGGGGCATAGAGGGATTCAGTCTACCCTGAAAGGGATAGAAACATGTTTCTATTGGCCTGCCATGAAAGCAAACATACAAGAGTATATTTCTAAATGTGTGGTATGCCAAAAGACGAAGTTTGATAGAGGGAAGCAACCTGGATTGCTTCAACCTTTGCCAATCCCTAATTCACCATGGGAGAGCATATCCATGGATTTTATCTTTGGATTGCCTAAGTCTATCCATGGGAATACAGGAATATGGATGATAGTAGACAGGTTCAACAAACAAGCTCATTTTATACCTGTCAAAAAGACTATCAAAGCCCATCAAATGGCAACCCTCTTCATATCACAAATCTTCAAGTACCATGGCTTGCCAATGTCCATAGTGTCTGATAGAGATCCTAAAATGACCAGTAATTTCTGGAAGAGTCTCTTTGAGAATTTAGGGACAAGTCTAAACTTCTCTTTGGCCTATCACCCTCAAATGGATGGCCAAAGTGAAATAGCTAACCTAAAAATTCTTGATCTACTAAAAGCCTACGTAATAGAAGTAGATCAAAGGTCCCAATGGGAGAAGTACTTACCGTTAGTGGAGTATGCCTACAATAACACTATACATACCTCCACCAAAAAAGCACCTTCTGAGGTAATTGAGGGAAGATCTAAAAGTCCCCTGCTACTTAAGGTACACGGGAAGATCTTTGCTGCAAATGAGTATAGCCGAGACCTACAAGAATCTTTCCAAAATATTAAGGATGCTATCTCATAGCAAAGGCAAAAGGCTGTTGTTGATAAGCACAAAAGAGCTCAAGCCTTTAAATAGAATAATTGGGTCTTACTAAATTTTCCAAGGCTTGATTAAGGCACACAAGGGGCAAGAATCCTACGGGACACCAAAAGGACTACGCTAAATTAGCAAAAAGGTACTATGGCCCCTTCCAGATTCTTAGACCAATCAATGAGATGGCCTATCAACTCAAGTTGCCCAATCATTGGCTCATACATAATGCTTTCCATGTGAGCCTACTAAAGCCTTACAAAGGAGAGCCACCTCAAGAACCAACTATTGAAGACCCAACGAAGATCGAGGACCAAGAAGAGGTGCTGCATCCCGAGTGCATTCTCCGATATGAAGACAAGGTATTGAGAGGCGGTAAGATTATCCGACGATGTCTTATTAAGTTTAAGAACTATCCTTTTGAAGATGCTAGATGGATGCAAGGCATACAATTAAAGGATAACCTAAACCTTGTCAATGCTTACAATGCTTCCCTAGAGTAAGCAAATGTAAAAATGTTTAAAATGAACAAAGTTTTTGTCTTATAAGACTCTCTTTTCTTTATTGTGCACAAATGTTAAGAAGTATGCATGCTTAAGATCAAGTTTGCGGAGACTACGTCTTCCAAACACCAAGTAGAGCTTGTCACTCTACTATGGAAGATTGATAGGACTAATGCCCAGACATGCTTGCGGCAGCTTAGGCTCTCAGCCAAATGGGTTATTCATCCATTCTGAAATGACGTCGTAGGGTAAAATAGGGATTCTCTACCCGCTAGAAAAATGACCAATGTCTAGGCTTTATCTTCTCTACCTCATAGTCGAGGAAGACTATGATTTCAAGAGAGAGGTAATGTCATAAGTAATATCTGATTCTCCTAAATGATGTTCTCATGTTAAACTGATCATTTAATATGGGAAAGTACAAGGGGAGAAAAAGCTAGAATATTGGTTAGGCTAGCAGACCCGTAACAATAGGGATCCAAAGGGGGACATCTGCAAAAGAGCAATGTGCATCAATGGGCCCCAAAGACCCTAAGGTTCAGCCCATTAAGACTTCCAAAATGCTAAGCTTCCAAAATTAAATCAAATACTCAATGGTTAAGCCTTAGGAAAAATTTGGATGCTTATGGGAAGACTCAAATGTCTTCCCACATCCCTATCAAGGAGGGGGCGAGCCATATTAGTAGGGGACGAGAGAGAAACTCGCACACACTCTTCCAAGCTCCCTTTACACAAAGGGCATACTGGACACATGTCAGCTCTCTAGCCGAGTTGTCCCCAAGGTGCATTCAAATCCTATTGGATGGCCATAGAGGTGGACCAATGAGAATTAGGCTAGAGTAAATTTAGTTTAATTCATTTAGAAACACTTTATAAAAGAACCAATAGAAATTAAGCTCTCTAGAAGACTATTGGACAATCTCAAAAGGGTCCAATGACCATTCAACAGCCCAATGGTTTGCCTGATTCTTATTGGTCAGAAAACTAAGAGGTCCAATGAGAGTTTAATTGCATGATTTAAATACCTAAAGCTCTCACAAAAGGGGAAAGGGGGACACATTTCACAAGGCTATCACTTATGCTTCTTAATTGTCATTGGCTAAGCTTTGCAGGGGCCAATAGGATGCCAACATGAGCAAATAGCAAGAGGGGTCGGCAAAGAGAGAGAGAGGGGGGGTTGATTTTTGCAAGGCATTATCACACACACACTCACACAATCTCATGTGTGAAGAAAAGAAGACTATGTCCTTCTCAAGCTTTAATGGAAAGCTCATCATCTTCTCCAAGCTTGTGAGAAGGGAGGCCTACACCAACAACTCTTGGCTTTGTGATGCAAATCCAACCAAGATCCAAGCTCCAATGCGTGCTCATCTCCTCTACCATGCTAATTACTATGCTATGCTAAGCTATTAAGAGTGATTATGTGAGGAGACATACTTCTTTCTCGTAAGAATACTCCTTCTTCCTCTCGATCTACTCTCATACCCGCTAGCTCTCATCATCTTCAAAGGTGTGAGAGGTCTTGGGTCTGAGACCATGAGGGAATTGATGTTGTGTTTTCAAGGGCTTCCATCTTCATTGCACCAGCAAGTTATTGAAGGAGCACAAAGTATTGCATTGTAAAATGTCTCCCTTGATGGGGGAAACCTATAATACAAAGCCTTTTGGAGGGGGGACCGGCTCCATGTCAACTATTGTCAATAGCTTAATTTCTCTCTCTTTTTGAAGTATTGTTCATGCCTATCTAACTAGGTGTTATGCTATGGTTTCTCTCTTCATCCAAGCACTCTTGCTATGCTCATTAGGAATCTATTCTTAATGAGATGCTCACTATGTGTTATTTTCCACTATACACAAGTTACTAGATCATTAAATGTTACTCTCTCTCTCTCTCTCTCTCTCTCTCTCTCATCCTTGAAATACTTCCAAACTTAGACCAAGCTAATGGCCACACAAGGTTGTTGGCAGTACTTCTTAACTAATTACGACATTGGGATAGTGCAAAAATTTAGCAAACATAATGTCGTGTGATTTCTTGAACGGAATGCCAAAGATTATTGCTATTAGTTTAGTTTCGAATGCAATACTTGATGGAATATAAAAGGCGACAAAGAGGGGTGTGGTGTGTCACGTGCTCATGCTTTAAAAGCGAGATTGTTGTGGAGAACACATGATTGCAAGCTAGCAATACATGGCGGCCAAAAGCGATCTTAAGACAAATTGAGAAGATAGTTTATTTAGCGTAAAATGTAAGGAGATGTAGTTGATTATGTGCAAACTTACCCTACATGCAAGTTAGTGAAGTTAGTGAAGCCAAGGACGCAAGCTAGAACCCACCTTCTCATATTACCTTACTAGCTATATTGAAATCCATATATATGCTTGAACCTTGTGGATTGGGCGTCCCCAAACGCTTAGCATCGTGCACCCTTCAAGGTGTTGGCTGGTCGGAGGTCTCCATCATGACAGGCATTATGCACAGCTACTACCTCAGCACTTTGGACTTTTTGTATTTTCTTCACATTTTCATATAACAACATTAGACCTTGAAATGTTGGCCTATCCAAAAAGAAAAAAGCATCATCTAGATAACTCTTGTGATGTCAATGTCACTGAAATGCCTCATTGGCCCAAAAAAGTTAAACAAGCAAGCAAGATACTTTCAGACCAACATCATGCCCCGTTTTCACGTTCATGCAATCTCCAAAATACCAAATTCTCGTCCAAGACTAAATTGACCACATGTTTCAGGCATATTAAAAACTAGTGATTGTTATTGAAGCTATGCATCCTAGAAGCATCCACAGAAGACAACTTCGAAGTTGAGAGATGGGAGGGATATAGAGTGAAACTGTGAGAGAGAGAGAGAGAGAGGATATATACAAAAATTAATAGAGGTTAAGAGATAGGGGTAAAGAGTAAAACACACACGCATGCACAAAGGAAAGCAAAAAGGAGATAGAGAGGGAAGAAGGAAGAGAGAGAGAGAGAGAGAGAGAGAGAGAGATGTGAAGGCAAGGGAGAGGGTTGAAAATTGATGGTGCAACATGAAGGAGCAAAAGGGATTGCAAAGAATACTTGATGTTTTAGAGAATGTAATAGACATTTTGAGCACATTGGTGTTTAGATTTAAATGAAAATTAAGGAATAGTAGTGTTTTTGGAATCAAGCACGTTCTATTTTATAAATACAAACTACAATTATCTAGTTTGGCCATTCTCCAATGGTTTCTAATGCATTTGAGACTTGTTCGTCGTATAATATGAGGTTACCATTCTACATATTGTTAATATGAACTAGACTTTCTTGGATGCCCTTGACCTAGTCATAGGTTGCTTCACAAATTATTGGTAAAGGAAATTATTGGTAAAAGAATCGAAATATCTAGTAACAGAATATGGCAGAGTACATAACCCTTTACACGTGTCTCTCTTTGCGAGATGAAGGCTAAACACCAAGTGAGATGAAGGGGAGCGGAAGAGAGAGAGAGAGAGAGAGAGGCCACAGAAGGCGGTCGACAGTACTCGTTGGTACTACCTACAGACTTATTATTCAAGAAAGAACTGAGATAACTAGTCCACCATACTGTGGGTGTGTGTGGGTGGGTGGGTGTGTGTGTGTGTGTGTGTGTGAGAGAGAGAGAGAGAGAGAGGGATGGCTGAGTGCAAATCGACCCAACTGCTACTGTCAAAAAATCCTCCAGCTTTGATTAATTTTTGTCAATCTTGTAGTTTTAGGGAGAAGGCCACACACACACATATGACTGCATACAGAGAGAGAGAGAATATTGTGAAGAGAGAGAGAGAGAGAGAGAGAGAGAGAGAGAGAGACGACGCACGACAAGTGATAAGTACTTGATTATTTCATGTGAAAGAGTACATTTAAATAACCCTCAAAAGGCGGATTGAAAAGGGTGTATTCATAAGGTTATAGCGATTCATTTCTTGCTGATCTGGAGCTGAAAAACAAATGAATGACAAAGGAAATGGGTTTGATTTACAACATACCCCCTCAAAACACAATTGTAGAGAGAGGATCATGTGGCTTTTATTATAGTGCTTCTATGCGACTACGTTGACACGTGCGTTCTTTTTTTCTGGTGTGTTAACACGGGCGGTGTTTCGGTAAGTGATACAAGTTGATGGCGAGGTTATGTTGGATCGATCTTGAACTTTGACTTCTTCATCTTCGCTGTGGTTCTTTGTTTAGCTCCCCTTTTCTTTATGTGCAACTTCGACATCAACATCATCATGGGCTTAACATCTTTCTTTGCGTTTTTGTGCTTTCCACCTTGTCGCAAACTTTCATGCACAATCTCTGTACCATTGGCGTTGTTGAAGAATTTCACACACCATTCGTTGACTATGTTGCGATAGAAGACGTGTGTGTCAAGGTATATGGAGGGGTATCTTCATGGTTGACTTGGAGGCGAGGAATGACGGAGGAGACGATCAACAACAATAACTAATTGTTTATGTAGCTCTTCCAGCTTTCATAAGCATTGTCTAGAATAGCCCTCTATTGCAAAATATGATTGCTCTATTTGGAGGGAGAGAGAGAGAGAGAGAGAGAGAGAGAGAGAGAGAGATTATACCTTGGTGCTCTCCACGTTTTCACCCACTCATAGCTCTATATAGGCATGATGCTGTTTAAGAAGAGAGGAGTTCAATCTCAAGGGATTGCGAGGCCATTTCAATCTCAAGGGATTGCGAGAAGTAGAACATCAATTAAACTTGTCATCCTATTGAAAATTTTCAAGAAAGTAAATGATGAGCAATGCATGAGCTATATGAGTGTTCTACATGCAGGAGTATGGTGGGTCGTTGGCACCAGAGATGGAAGCCATGGCCTACCCTATAGTCAAGTGTGCATAAAGGTCAAGATTTGAGGCACGAACCTACAATTTATTGTTGAGGTCGCATAGTGTACTTGCTAGCATCCTTTAATTCCATCCAAATTGGTTAAGGCCAACATTTTTGGTGCTCTCTTCCTTGCATCTCAAAACCCTGCATTAATAAAACCTCATGTCTTGCTCCTCTTTGCAACTTTCCAAGGAAGATTAAATCCTCCCACTGTGATTGGAAGATCAAATCTTGCCGCTTGACCATCAACATTGTTGTGTACCTATGGTTTATCCACTACAAGATGATAGACCATGCTACCAGTCAATTCTCTATCCTATCTCCTGCTGCTACACTCCTGCTGTCATATCCACCAAATTGCTAGCCATTGCCTCTCTTGATTCTTCTTTTTGCCTCCATAAGGATCCTAGCTTGCGATAATGCCTCCTTGTTTGCTGTCCTATCAATTTTGCCAACAATAGTTTCAACTCACTCGATAGCCAGCACCACTAAATGTATCCATAACCACCTATACCATGGGCTATAATTGTTACTTGTAGATAGTAACCAAAATCATGAGAGGTGCCACAAGCTAATAATGAAATCCCAGAAGCAATGACGAGCATTGGAGTTTTTCCTCTTGCACATGCTAATGACATTCGGAGCCCCAGAAAAAAGTTGTCATATGTCACAGGGTAGGAAGGAAAGGGGGGAGGCAGGTCGATTGGAAACTCAGAAACTAGTAACCATTAGCCTTCTCTTACAGCACGACCTACTTCCAATTTGCTGGCACTGCTAACTTACTTATATTATAGGCTATGGTCGTGCCTTTTTGAATGTGGCAGATATCTTTCTTATTTAAAATAATGCCCATGTGGATTTTAGTAATTGCAACACTGGGAAAAACGCACTAACCAAGTAAAGAAAACAATTGAAATGCAAGTCATATTGAACGTCTGGGGTTGCCATAGTCACCCCGCCTAGAGGCTCTCATCAATTCAAAAAAATTGGTACTCCCTTCGATATAAGATGCAAGGCATAAAACTTTTAGCGATGCCAGCATTCCTTTTAAGAGGTTACAAAAGACGAACCAAATTACACTGTCAAACCATATACCACATTGAGGAGTTGCATGGAAAGTTACAATCTTGCTTCTTTACATAAGACATTTGAGAAAATCCCAACACTGGTAGATGTTCCAACACTTTCTAGGTAAGCTTTCATAGATGACTAAACTCCTGATGATTACTCCTGCAAAATTGTCTACAGTCAGCACACTTAATTTGATAAGTGAATACCATGTAGTTGCAGTCCCAGGTTGTACGCTTCTGGACAAACAACCCTCTCAAGAATCAACTTGTCTCGCAAATACAAACTCCTGCTCCAGGTTCCTTTTCATCGACCGTATCCATGCTACCCCTTGCATTTAGATATACCTATCAAAGAAGTAGGCTCAGATATTCCAATGTTAACATCTGGGTAACTCTCTAAAGTCCTCTACCAGATTAACCATTGTGAAGAACTGGGTGGGTATTCAGACCAGCCACTAACTACCACCCCTTAAAAGTAGAGCTAGATCTAAAATACAAGATTAACAAAATATAAATACTTGTGGCTAAAACAAATACAAAATCTCTCTCTCTCTCTCTCTCTCTCTCTCTCTCTCTCTCTCTCTCTCTCTCTCTCTCTCTCTCAGCATGGGCTGCACCAAAGAGGAAGACAAGTTGTGCCTCATGCACCACGCAGCTGATTGCAATGAAAGGGTGCATTAAGGGGCATAGCCACGAAAAACCCGAGCGAACAAGCAAAAGCCAAAATCTCAATCCTGTCACTTACAGGCCAGTTCATCAAAACAGAATAGTATAAAAGGCGGTTCTTATGTATTCACAATTGAGAACCTCAGCACCTCGTCATTTTAAGTGCTGAACAATAACTTTGGCAAAAAATCATATTTCACAAAATGGTGACATTAAAGGAAAATGTTGATCTGATTTTTGCATTTAGCCTGAACCTTAAAAGGATCAGGCTTGTTGTGGGTGAAGTTGGAAATTTGTGCGCGCCAAACACCTATAGATGTTTAAGATCCACGACGACAACACTGATATTATCCCTGCTGTACTTAGCAAGGGCTAGCTTTGTGAGGAGGGCAGCTACTACCTGGGCGGGTGAATCCTCTGCCTCGACATTTGAATGTGGCAGACTCTCCGCCACCTTGTTCTGCTCAACACCTCTATGTTGTCTGCGCCAATTTGCAAAAACCTTTCGTGCTACACCACATACAAATTCATTTGACAATACATCCCAAAGACCATCACTAGCAAGAATGAGACATTCATCATCATCGCTTCGAGGTGTAATAGTGACCTCTGGTTGCCCGGAGACAAAAGGCTTAAGAAAGCCATCCCCTGTCAAGGAAAGAAGCGATTTTATCATCTACGAGGCAGGCAAGTTGATTGACAATGAAAATTACAAACTCATGCGAAAGGATACTACAGTTGCACAATCTCTAGCACACAAATGTCGCATTGCGAGAGAAAGTATTGGAAATCCCACAACCACACTCCCATAACAGATCTTATTAAACATCCAAAGATGAAAAAAGTACCTAAAGCCCTCGACATCGAAAGCACACCACAAACTCGGTGTCCTTGCCAAGTGAACACATATCCCCCTGCTGCTTCGATGCGGGCCACTTCATCCGGACGGCTAGCTTTGTGATCAGAAGATAATGGCACTACTCGGCCACCTCTGCACAAGATGGAACGAGAATCACCACAATTGCCAACCACTATATGCTCTGACCCCACCACCGCCACCACTGCTGTGGTTCCAACTGAGCCATGCACCAAAGGCTCCCTGCAACTGCTGGTAGAGGTGGTCATAGTGGTGGCACCTACCTTGCGTGGGCACTCAGATCCATGTGGACAAAGGCCACACAACTCTGCATCAAGTTTCATAAAACAAGACTGGAAGCATGCCTGCCATTGTCCAGATAAGCGATCACCTGCTGCACTCATCTCATCAGCCAAAGCTCCATGCATTCTCTCTTTACAATATTCCGCAGCCTGCACATGATTGTCCACATTACCCTGGTGTCATTCAAGACTCATAAGTCATACAAGATATGGCACAATGCATTACATACCTGAGCGCTGCCATGACCGTCGTAAACTCCATAGAAATGGTATGTATCTGCATGTCTCTGGCCAGCAATTGAAGAGGGCATGGAAACAAAAGAAGGGAGTGCGATTGCAGCATCCTCCATGGTTCGGCTGCGTCCGCAAATACTCACGACACAGTGCGAAGGGCAAGCTCCACTGCGCTCAGGCTCAGTTAACCTGCTCTCTACGTGTGAGCCCCCATCATTGCCCTCATCGAGACTCTGCAAACACTGCCTCAACGGCCCACTGTGACTTGAAGTGCAGGCGCTGTCACCCGAGGCTTGCATATCATGCTTCCACCCCGCAGCCATAGGCATGCAGCTTTGTTCTTTCTCCTCTGAGAAACCCTGGTTTTCATGGTTGCAACTCTTTGATGTGGAGCGACAAGCTTTCGATCTCTTTCTGACAGGCTCATCATCATTGTCGAAAGCAGCGGCAGCCATAAGACGGAATCGGCGAATCTCTGACCGCTTGCGACGTGCTGCGGCCAGAGACTTAACATTACCGGTTGCTATACTCCCTGTAGCTGTACTCCATTCTAGTTCTAGCCGCATGAAGAATAAATCCAATCAGGATTCAGGAACCGAGCAGGAACTTCAAGAAACAAGCAGGCACAAAAGACAAGAGAAGAGAAGAGGAGGAGATAATAGGCTACGACTCAGGATTCAGGAGGAGCTGGAAGGCGTGTTCCGATTAAAGACGAAAGGTTATGGGCACAGACACACAGCCACACGCACTGTGAGACGCACACGCAGAAGAGAGAGAGAGAGAGAGAGAGAGAGAGAGAGGGAATCCAACGACAGCTGTAGGAAAGTCACCTACATCTGAGAACACGTGGCGACACCTTGCCAGCAGCAGGTCGTCACGAAAGCGACGGCCGGCCACGCCGCGAGACTACATGCAGTCTGGTGCGTGCCCATTGGCACACGCGTCCATCAGTCTTCTTTCACTCCTCGCCACATGGCATCCCCTAGGAAAAAGCAGCAGAAAACGTAGAGATAATGATAGTAGGCCCACGCAGATATTTTTCTCTTTAAACAATATAACAACTCACACTCCCACCCCCTAATATTAGGCTAGGCTAGATAATTACGTCCTTGTCACACATGAAAGGTTCAAACTCCTAAGGCAGTGGTCACGCGATGCATAGTCAGTAGTTACTTCGTGCACCTGTTATTTGTCTTATGTGCAACTATGCAAGGCTTTCTATAACTATACTTCTTTTGGCGCAGTTGCATCAGTAGGGGGTACTCAATTGTTGAAAATGGAAAAGAAGAGGAGAATTTGTGTAGATTCTTATGAAGCGAATTCTGAGGACGCCGCCAGTTGCAGCGCGCGAAGAGGGGAGAGAGAGAGAGAGAGAGAGAGAGAGAGAGAGAGAGAGCGCAAGAAGTGCTTCAGCCTAGAGTAAATTCGTTGAGGCAGGGCCGCGAAGTGGTAGTGAAGGCAGGGGAGAAGTCGGACAAAGGACAGGGATGCGAGGTGGCAGTGAAGGCGGGGCAAATCGCGCTGGCTCGTAGAACGCAGGCACAGATCTGTCCTGTGTTCATGCTTTTTTATGTAAAAAATTTGAGATGGCGCATATCACGATAGCGCGGGTGATTAGTTGGCCATGAGAGAAACTCTGAAGTGGTGACTATCAACCTGCGTGTGTTCGAATCTGGCTGCTTCCTTTTGGAAAGTGAAGGTAAGCTCAAGTTGGGAGGAATCTTCGAAAGAATTGAATAAAATAAAGGGAGAGCCAGTAGGTGTCAGTTGCATTAGTATGTCCTACGCATTCTAGAAAAAAAATTGGGAGAAGATTCTTTATGGGATCCCCTTATGGTGAAGGATGGGAATGAGGCGACAGGCAGACCAGCTGTCGGGTGTGAGCAAGGCATGCACAGAGGATGGAAGAGAAGGAGTTGCACAAAGATGGCGATGGGAGCTACAGCGCGACACGCGGGGAAGGGGGGGGGGGGGGGGGGGGGGGGGGGGGGAGATGAGCTGTATTTTTTTATTTGTGCAACTTCGAAAATGCAACAATTGAACGTGTCTGCTCTAGTGGCTACGTGATCAGCAGCCGAAGGGCAATCTGAATTCAACTTGGCGAGGGTTCGAATGCATGCTATCGTTTTACTTGGGTAATGAATCATCGAGTTGAGGGGATCTCAGAGAATATTCGAGAACTAATGAGTAAAATAAGTGATGAACCAGTAGTAGGGGGTACTCATTTGGAACATCTTAGTGATAACTATGCTTCGCATGACCACATCTTAACTTTACAAAAATGCAAAGTTTTGGAAAAGGTAGACTTGTGTGCCTACACTTGCTTTTAGTCGGGTAATTTATTCATTTTGGGCTATTTATCCCCTTTGTTTTAGACAATAACGTGAGCTTTCCTTCAAAAAAATACACTATAATTTTTGAAAGCTCATACTCCCCAAAAATCAACCCTACTTGTGTCACCCAATCTCTCCATGAGCTACTATGCTTGCAGAAGCATTGTTGTTTTTCAACATCTATCAGTCTTAACCATCTCCTCATACATTACATCTATATGTATATGTATTCTATAATGGCAGAGCGAGTGCTCTTTACACGTGTCAAAAACTACGATATGAAGGCTAAAGTCCAAAACGAGAGAAGCTCCTCTACACGCACGATAAAGAGAGAGAGAGAGAGAGAGAGAGAGAGAGAGAGAGAGCGCCAAAGGTGGCTGGCCGTACTAGTGCAAAATATGTGCTAGATGTGAAAGTTCTATGAAAGGATTTAAACTTGCTTCATATCGGAAGGCAATAGAGTCGTGCTATGAGGTTTATAATTGTTGCAATGGTTGTACACAAATATGAAGAGGAATTATTTACAGTTTGATGCATATATGAAAGGATCTAAACTTGCTTCATATCGTAAGTCAATAGAGTCCTTCTATGTGGCTTAATTGTTGCACACAAATATGAATAGGAATTATTTACAGTTTGTTGCCTATGTGTAGCATAACGTGCACCGTATCTTCTTTATTTATCTAATCATATAATGATGCATAAGCAACACGTATACAATTAAGGCATACTTTCGCACGTGAAAAGTGTTGGGTGTCCAAGCCTTGGTTTAATTAAACCCGTGGAAATATGTTCCTACAGCATGCAGGCAAGGCCAATTACCAGTAGAGTTTAGCATGGTTTTTTCATGGAAAGTTTTCAAGCTTTATATATATGTAATAGACTTTAATCAAATATAGCATTGCTTTCTTATTGTGTGTCGACTTCTGCGCTCTGTGTCTGTGTGTGTGTGCACGCGCCCGCGCACCACGTGCCAACCCTAACCCTAGCCTTCTCTCTGTGCAGGAATCTCCCCCAGGGCGAGGGACAACCCTGTGGGGAGGTGTTAAGCCTCAGATCTGTCCCATCCATGCCCTAGCTCCGATGTTTTCAGTCACTCCCATTTCAACTGCTTCAGTTGCTTCTGCAACTTCGGTAGGTTTTTCAGCCGCTTCTACAGCCACTCGATCGACCCCCGCCCTTAGCAATGTTGTGTTCAACCTCCTGAGGGTGGTACTTTCATGACGGCATTGTGGTCTGCCCATGGGCTGGAGTTGGATGGCCCATTTGACTTCGACTTCGATTTGAAAAGACACAAGGACAATGTCCCACAGGTTTACACATAGCCCAGCTTCAAAAGTTTTTACACTGCTCCCATAACATTCAAGGTGTACCCGAGTGTTGGCGGATATGCCGCGACGGACGTCAGCATAGCGAGAACTCACCTAACATATAATGTCAACTAAGGACGGAGCTCGACCCGCCGCGCAGGCGCGTGGAAGCAAGCGAAGGGTGTCAACCTCTACTCGACCGACTAATGACTACTTCCTGCAGAGATTTCAAATCTACATGCCATCGGTTTTGTGAACGTGAGAGTCGCCTATGATGCTACCGCAAGCCAAAAGCCCATTAGACGTTCGCGAAACGTTACGAAACTTGATGGGTATCCTATCAACACCAATAGGCCACTCTCCCTAAGGTCTGTGACCCAAAACCCTACCCAAAAACACCCGGTGCAAAATCACGTAGGATGTTTGACAGGTTTTTGTAGGTCGACGTTTTCGAAAACTAAGATTCCTAGTGCGTAGCTCTAGTCGCTCTGATCGCGTGGATATGCTGAAATGCAAAAACGGACAACGTTTACTCACCGAAACTCCAAAAGTAGCTCGCGGGTGAATCTGCCAAAACACCCAAAACACATACGAACGCGCGTGATGTAAGCATCAACGGGTAGCTCTCCTCATGGGCAACACGCTGCTGCTCTCCGTTTGCAATTCCGACCACCGTAGCTCTTGTAGCACACACACACACACTCTCTCACTCTCTCGTAATCTCCCAATCGACACAAAAGATAAATTATTAGAAGTCCCTTTACAACGCTTTAGGTTTTGATTTATATACTAAGCCTTAGAAAACCTAATGTCCGGCCAAATGACATGGTTTGTCCCTAGGCTTCTGTAGAGATTAATTACAACACCGTGAGCTGGCTTTGCTCATCCAACAAGCATCTATGGCCAAAATACAATTGCCGACTTAAAATATGAAGTTCCTTAAAACATTACAATAGTGGCCGTAATGGATCAAAATGATAATAACGAGATATTCAATGATGTCCATGAGCTTGTATCTTCACATTATAGCATCCATCTTCATCTTCATCACTTCATCAGCATCTTCATATGGAATCTTTAGAGAATCTTTGAGGAATCTTCATGGAATCTTTGTGGAAGCGTGGTTGAAAGGTTGGCTTGTCAACACTCTCCCCCTCTGAATTCTTATCGTCCCCGACAAGACCCTATGTCTGTAGTGGCCTTGAGGAGTGCTTCATGTTGTGGTGTTGGTTGAAGCTTTTGTTGTTGCAGTTACTTCTACTAGATGCTTATGTTGTAGAGGAACCTTTTTCTTGTACATGTAGTGGAGTTGAAGCCATAGCTCTCCCCCTCCGATTGGTTGTTGTATCGTGAATAGGTTGAGTGAGGTTTGTTGTTGTAGCAAGTCTTTATCTTGGCAGCTCTGTATTGTTTGTTCTTTGGGTGTCATCCTGCATGTGTACCTGTAAACTTGAAGCCTTTTTGAATTTTTTTTGGGCCGCTCCCCTTTGATTTTCTAGTTGATGAGCATGTAGTAGTTTGGGGATGTCATTGGTCTGCTTCTCTGTGTTTATATAAAAAATAAAATAGTAAAAATAAAGTGTGGCGTATATTACAAAATGAAGGTCTTGGATACCTGGATAGGACTAAAGGGAAAAACCCAGTGGGAAAAAAATGCCTTTAGTCACAATTAAATGTAAGGCTATATGTACTTATCTTTTGATTGCAGAGGATGTGTTTGTTGGTAGTACATTTGTGGGCTTATTTTGGCTTTGCCTTTGTCGGCAGCCGATAATCTTGGAGTGGTAGTAGGCTGGCTTTCTTGAGAGCTAGTCGTGATGACCATCATTGAAGATTTAGATTCTTCTTTAAGTGTTTTTGCCCATAGCTTAGACAAAATCAAATGTGTACTCATTTTGGAAGAATCCACTACTAGGAATTTTTCTTTAACTATCTTTGACCGTAGTTTAAGGGCAGCTTCTGCAATCCCCAAACGTGTGACCTTTACTTAATTTGATAGGGATACTTGTACCTGAATTTCATACAGATCTGGCTTATCTAGAAGTAACAATAGCCCATAAGACATGACATTAGTCGTGGCAGTGCAATCTATCTCTATTGTAAAATTGAATTTCAGTTTCTCATGCACATCCAACGAGAATTTAATCTTCTTGTTGGATGCCAAGTAACTGATGTCCTCTTTGCCTTTGGTACTTGTCTTGGACTTTTGTGCCTTGGAAGCTTTGTCATCCTCTTGTATGTTGAACTTCTTTGTCATTTGACTGGTTGTAGCATGTCCCAAGTGCTTACTATCTTCTGATCTATAGCTTTGGGGAAGGTCTATAGCCTGAGCTGCTTGTTGGTCTTCATTGCTAGTTTTTGACTGTGACGCCTTGATTCTTGATTTTAGAAGCTCTCTGTCACTATTTACTTCTTCTAGCAGTTGAAGGTCATTCAATGGTGACTTTTCTTCTTGGAAATCTTTTGAAGCTTGTGTAGCAGGATGTTGAGGTTGACTCTCTTCTTCTGATGCAACAGTCGCCGTGGCCTTTGGTTCCCATTGTTCCATGGGTTTTTGTAGAGTCTCTTCTCGAAAATATTCATTCATATCCTCCATTGCTTGTCCTTGGTAGTCAATTTTGGAGTTGGTCATTTCCCTTTCTTCTGTGGGTTCTAAAACTTCAGCCACATCTTCTTTTAGCTTCTTTTGCTCTTTGATTTCTTCAATCATCCTTGTAGAGTCTACAGTAGAGGAATTCTCTTGTAGAATTTCAGCTTCATCCATTGATTTAACTTGCATGTCTTTGTCTCGTGAGGTGACACTAAGTTTTGTTGTTACCTCTGCCACCTCTTGTTGGGTTTGCTTACCATCTTCAGAATCTTGGCTTCTTTTGCTCTCGAACCTTGAACTGCGAGCTTCATCTTCATCACCTTGTGGATGCTTTGACTTGTCCTCACTGAGGTTCTTTAAGCTATCTTGAATTAGCTGCTTCAATTGATCCTTTTTGAAAGCATGATTCTCTATGATAATGTCGTTGACACCCTTGACTTCAAGAAACTGTGTCTTGAGCCATCTTTTGTGCTCTGCGAGACAAGATCTACTTCTTTTTTGGAGATCTCGTTGGGGATTCTTGCTTTCGTTCCCTTGTTGTCACTATCTAAACTTTGCTTTTGGCTTGTTGCCTCTTCCTTTCCATGTAGAGCTTTGCTGGGCAGTCCTTCACTAAATGCCCAATGGCACATTGGTTGCAATATGTCACTATCTCAACATGTGCACCCTTTGGACGAGGCAGCTCTCCATAATACTGTTGATAATGGTTTCCTGTGGTATCTAGATATAGATATGACCTCTTCTTTGCATGCAATAACCTGTAGATTATGACTAACTTAGGTGTATCCACTGGCTTCAACTCTTTATTCTCAGTCATCTTGTCCTTGAGAAGCTGAAAATAGCTTCCATTATTGCTTGCATACAAGATCAAATCACTATCCATGCTTTCTAGTAGTCGTAATGCTAATTCTTCCATCAGCATATGGTCTTTGACGTGGGGCTTTTGCATAGCCTTAGGGCTATGTTTCCGAGTTGATTTTGGCAAGGTTTGCACCGAGGGTGAAGATCGAACCGAATCTTTGTTTTCCGTTTCCCTGGATGGTGCTTTTGGACGGGGTCCAAGCATGTGACTTATAGGTTGCCCACAAATGCTAAACTCATCCATATTTTTCACATCGGCTATTTCATAGTGCCTACCATATTTGTCGACCACAATGACATCTTGACCTGACCTTCTACATTTGGCATTGTGAATTTCTGGTGGTCTCTCCTTCGGCTCGGCATCTTCCAATGCTTCTTGAAATTCCACTTGGGCTCCTGAAAAGGACAATGTTTCTTGTAAAACTGGACTTCTTAATCCCACTCTTGAAGAGATAGGGTCTCTTTGTTGTTTTTGAACTCCCCCCATTCGAGAGGGTTCCATATCTGATGTTGGCATCTGTTTAATGCCTGATGATATGTCTTGTTGTGCTTTGTTAAGTAGCTCTTGAGACCGAGCTAGTTCTTTTTGAAGTCTTCATAGCTGGTACTTCCGGCGTATTCCTTGTTTGTGCAATTTGATGTGTTTGTGCTTTGTCTGGTGTTGGTGCAGTGTACGAGACTTGTGCCGTGTCTTTCCATGTGGTGTCTTGTGTTGTGCCTTATTGTGTGTCATGTGGTGTGTCACTCATTTGTGTAGTGACAGCTGTAGGTGTCAATTCTTCCAGGTGAGTAGTTAGACGTAAACCCATGACGAGATGGTACACATTACCACCTTTAGACATGTAGTCTTCTCCTCTTGAGCCAAACACTTCTGCTGCAAAATAATGATTGTTTTCTACAGGAACTTCATGACTTGTGACAGCCCTGTAGTATCGACCGTCTTCGTCTCCATAGAGGGTACCAATTTTCCATTTTCCATCTTGTGCTTTGTACAGAAAAATACTTGGAGGATATGTGTAGAGTTCTGTAAGTTGATCCTTGTACAACATTTCTATCTCATTGTCGATGTATTTTCCGTGCCTCATGTAAATTGATCCCAGACAGTCTTCCATGAAATCTGGATGTGGGTGTAGTACATTCTTCATTGTTTCAACTTCCACATATTGAGATGTCCGAGTTTCCTCTGTATCTTTCTTTGTCTTGATGTACAAATTTCGATTAACATCCTCATAGCATGGCAGTCCTTTGTAGTGGCCAATCAGATAAATCCAAATTTGCTCTCTTGTAATTTCTGTGGATGTACTTGAAGCTTCGTCTCGGCTGGTCTGATTCCTTTGAGACGCCATTGCTTTCGTCTTGACTCCCTTTGTGTACCTGTTCAGTGATAGCTCTAATTGCTTGCCTCAATGCTAATAAAAATTATTAGCACCCTGTTGGGATTAAAGCCCAAGTGGCCTCTTATGCAGATATGGCCGGCCGCCCGCCTAACTCACTTACCTCTAACTCTTTGTATATACTAACATATTCTTTGTGAATACTAAGGATTTGGGAGATAACCCTTCTAACATCTCTCTGCGTACTGTACTGTGTAAGCTCACTGTGTGTGTGTGTGAGAGAGAGAGTCGACCCACGCTCCGCTCCGCGACTTCAATTGGTATCAGAGCCTTGGTTCAGTGCGGATTTGCGCAATCGCGCGCGCGCGCACTTTTTCGGCAGATTCTGGATCCGGAGTTTGAAAATTCACACTCGGCGTTCCGGGAGCGTTTCCATCAGGCGACCTGGGGTTTTACCCCCCTTTCGAAGCCGTTTATGCCCTCAGAATTTCGTTCTGAGCACTACAGCAGAAGATAGATTTCAGCCGCAAAGAAATCCGTCTTGTGTAGATTGGCAAGCAGGAGGTGGTCGACATCAATATCGACATCGACATACATCACTTATTCGTCTTCAGAGCATCATCTATAGACCAGGTACACATATATATCATCAGATATATATATTGCAGTCTGCATTGCTACTTCTTGTGCTTGCCAGGTTCCAGGGGAGGTGTGGCCATACGACGGCTTGACACCACTGGCATGTATTGCAGATTGATGTACTGTGATTGTGGGTCTGCTAGTTGTGAGTCACACTAGCAGACAGACCGCCGCAGCGGTCATAGGACAGTGATTGGTCTATTATAGGATGTATGCTAGTTCTGGGCAGTTTGCTGAGCCATCTGAGAGGGTCGTGTGTGAGGTTTTTTGAAGCCAAGCACTGGGGGCTGGGTTACCCAGTGTGAGGTGGATTAGGTTGCTGGAGTTCCCCTCTACACGCATCCTCTTCGGCGACTTTTATCCCTTAGGATGTATGACTTTGTGTAGACACTGGATTGCATCTTATGCGTCAGGCCGTTGAGGCATTGTTCAGGGTTCAGTCTTGAGACAGATACAGGTTCTGTCATCGCCCAGAGAGGAGACAGTGTATGCTTACAGGACAGCATATTACAGGGATTTTTTAGATTTGTCATTGGTCAGCCATTTATGATTGTTTCTTGAGCTATCTTTTGGTTCCCAGAGCTCAGTTTACAGGGGAGACTCTGTCAAAAATTTTCAAAATACTGACAGTTCCTAAGGAGAGGTGTTCAGCTTGTTGATTACAGCTTGTTTACTGTGTACAGAGGCCAGTTTACAGGGGAAACTCTGCCGGATTTTTCTCAGGAGTAAACAGTTTGGCAGATATGGCATCTTCTCACAGTGAGACTCTTTACAACATAAAGAAGCTGGATGGCACAAACTTTCCATTCTGGAAGAAGCAGATTTGGCAGGTTTTGGTGCAGAAAAAACAAGTGAAGCCACTGAAGCTCAAAGGGGAGAGACCAGAAGGTATGGCTCAAGATGAGTGGGAAGAGCTTGACGAGTTAGCTTGTTCCACAATCATGCTGACACTGGCAGAAAATGTTTACTTCAACGTAGCAGAAGAGACTACAGCGTATGGCGTATGGCAAAAGCTATGTGATATGTACGAGAAACAAAGTGCTGCTTCTCAGATTTACTGGCTCAAGAAATTGGTGGATTTGAAGATGAAGGAAGGGACAGCCATGTCAAATCATCTGAATGAATTTCACTCAATTTTCAGCCAGTTAACAGCACAGGAGATAGTCTTTCCAGATTCAGTGAAGGCTATGTTTCTCTTAATCACTTTGCCAGACAGTTGGGATACTTTTCGTACAGCGTTAAGTAATTCTGTCGCGCCAGAAGGTCTTACAAGTGCCAATGTAGAAGGCAGCTTGCTCACAGAGGAAGTGAACAGGAAGAACATTGACAAAGGCAAAGGCAATAGCGCTTTGGTTGTTCGAGGGAGACAACAGTTTAAAGAGAAGAAGGGTAAGAAGGCACAAAACCGAAGTAAGTCTCGTGATTCGAAGTCAAAGGATGACATAGAATGCTATCATTGTGGCAAGAAGGGTCACATGAAGCGAGACTGTACGAAGTGGAAACAAGAAAAAGGCAAAACAAAGAGTTTTGAGCAAGATGAAAAGAAGAGTTCAGTGAAGATTGAAGAGGTGAATGTCACAGGATCTGGTTCAGACAGTGATTCTGGTATAGCAGCTGGTGACATCTTCCTTACAAGCAATCTTGATTCTGTTTTCTTGACTGCAGAGGATGGACATGCTATGAGTGATTGGATTATCGACTCAGGGGCATCTTTACATGTTTCTCCGCACAAAGAGTGGTTTACATCATATGTGGCTACTAAAGACTATGTCAGACTTGGCAATGAGCAGGTTTGTGACATACTTGGAGTGGGAGATGTGCAGTTGAAGTTTCAGAATGGCTCTTCTTTATGGCTCAAGAATGTCAGACATGTTCCAGCAATCCGAAAGAGCTTGATTAGTACAGGGAAGTTGGATGATGCGGGTTATGTGACAGTTTTTGGGAACAGCGCTTGGAAGATCTCCAAAGGTTCGATGACTGTAGCACATGGCAGCAAGTCAGGAACTCTGTACACTTTACATGTTTCAGAGGTTAAAAACCATGTAATTAATGTGATTGAGCAGCCAAGTGTGTCACTGTGGCATCGTAGGTTGGGACATATGTCAAAAAGAGGAATGGAAATACTTTCTCATTATGGTTATTTGCCTGGCTTTTCATTTCAAGATTTCGAGTTTTGTGAGCATTGTGTTTATGGTAAGCAAACACAGGAACCGCACAGATCAAAGAGGAATCGTAGGGACGAACGGTTAGCTCTTGTACACAGTGACCTATGCGGACCAATGCCTAGTTTGTCACTAGGGGGAGCAGCGTACTTTTGTACATTCATAGATGACTATTCTCGCAAAGTATGGGTTTACTTCTTGAAGCACAAGGATGAGGTGCTCAAGGTCTTTAAGACATTCTTGCAGCTGGTGGAGAATCAGAGTGGTCAGAAGCTGAAGTGCTTGAGAACTGACAATGGTGGAGAGTACGTTTCCAAAGCTTTTCAAGACTTTTGTCAAGAAAAAGGGATTAAGCGGGAACTTACTGCACCATATAATCCTTCACAGAATGGGGTTGCAGAACGTATGAATAGGACCATACAAGAGAAGGTCAGAAGCATGTTGTCAAATGCTGAGTTGCCTGATGGATTTTGGGCGGAAGCAGTGGCTACAGCAGTCCATTTGATCAACAGGTCTCCTAGTAGGGTTCTGGATAAGAGTGCAGTGGCCGAGATGCTATGGACAGGCAAGGCACCTTCGTATAAGCATCTCAGAGTCTTTGGTTGTGAAGCTTATAGCCATATTCCTAAGGAGTTCAGAAATAAGTTAGAACCAAAGAGCAAGAAGTGTATATTTCTTGGCTACGGAGAATCGGGCGAGATGGGTTACCGGCTTTGGGATCCTGAGTCCAGAAAGCTTATTCGTAGCAATGATGTGCATTTCAATGAAGCCAAGTTTCACGCTAAGCCAGAGAAGACAGCGGAGATCAGAAGAGTTGTCTTCAGGGAAGATGGACCTAGTGCTAGCACATCAAGACAGCATGGTCAGGCTCAGGAACAGCCTATAGTGGCTAGAGAGGCAGAATCAGTTGTGGTGAGACGTTCTGAGCGTGTCTCCAAACCACCTGATCGTTATGTGCCATCTCTAAATTATGTCATGCTCACAGATTGCGGAGAACCATCTTGTTACAAGGAAGCATTACAAGTGGTTGACTCGAAAAAATGGCAGTTGGCCATGCAGTCAGAGATGACAGCTCTGCATAAAAACCAGACATGGAAGTTGGTTAAATTACCACAGGGCAAAAAGGCTCTACCTTGTAAATGGGTTTACAGGTATAAGATCACCGCTCATGATAGTCAGCCAAAGTACAAAGCAAGGCTTGTTGCCAAGGGCTTTAAGCAAGAACAAGGCATTGACTTTGATGAAGTCTTTTCTCCAGTGGTCAAGATGACTACATTGAGATGCTTTCTTGCATTGGTTGCTATATTGGATTTGGTGTTGCACCAAATGGATGTCAAGACAGTGTTCTTGCATGGTGATTTAGATGTGGAAATTTACATGCAGCAGCCAGAAGGGTTTGTTGAGAAAGGCATGGAACATTTGGTATGCCAGTTGTTAAAGAGTCTTTATGGCTTAAAACAATCACCGAGGGCATGGTACCATAAGTTCCACCAGTTTATGCTTTCTCAAGGCTACAAACGTAGTGAGTTCGATCACTGTCTATATACAAAGAAGGCTAAGGATGGCAGTTGGCTGATCCTTATTTTGTATGTGGATGACATGTTGATTGCTGGCAAACACTTGGAAGAAATTTCAGCTTTGAAGTCAAAGATGGCAAAATCGTTTGACATGAAAGACATGGGTGAGGCAAGTCATATACTTGGTATGCGCATTGAGAGAGACAGATCAAAGAAGTTGATTTGGTTATCTCAAACAGAGTATATTGACAAGGTTTTGCAACGTTTCAATATGGAGAAGGGAAAGGCATTGAGTGTTCCATTGCCACCATATGTGAAACTTAGCAAACAAGATTGTCCTGTGTCTGAGGAAGAAAAGGCTGAAATGGATAAGATTCCATATGCGTCTGCAGTGGGTAGTTTGATGTATGCAATGATTGCTACACGTCCGGATATTGCATTTGCAGTGGGAGTGGTTAGCAGATATATGTCAAATCCCGGCAAGAAACATTGGGAGGCAGTGAAAGGTATCATGAGATACTTAAAACATACAAAGAGTATGCGCATATGCTATGGTAGTCAGGATTTGAGTGTCAGAGGATACACTGACTCAGATTATGCAGGAGACTTGGATAAGAGGAGATCTACATCAGGCTATGTCTTTACATTGGCTGGAGGTGCCATATCATGGCGATCTCGATTACAAGATTGTGTTACGCAGTCTACTACAGAAGCTGAGTATGTTGCAGCAAATGAGGCATGCAAAGAAGCTATTTGGCTTGGTAGATTGGTTGCAGACTTGGGAATCAATGCAGATATGCCAGAGTTATATTGTGATAGTCAAAGTGCTATACAATTGGCAAAGAATCCAGTGTTCCATTCGAAGACTAAGCATATTGATGTGAAGTATCACTTCATTAGGGAAGTACTTGAAGACAAGCAGATACAACTGCTGAAGATCCACACCAAGGACAATCCTGCTGATCTACTCACAAAGGGACTTCCAGGAGAGGGCTTTGTGCATTGTCGTGAGTTATTGGGCATTGGATAGATGGCAGCCATGTAAATCTTTGTACATTTATGTTCATAGATTTACAGTTACTTAAAGTGCCACATTGGACTTTAAGTGGGAGGTTGTTGGGATTAAAGCCCAAGTGGCCTCTTATGCAGATATGGCCGGCCGCCCGCCTAACTCACTTACCTCTAACTCTTTGTATATACTAACATATTCTTTGTGAATACTAAGGATTTGGGAGATAACCCTTCTAACATCTCTCTGCGTACTGTAATGTGTAAGCTCACTGTGTGTGTGTGTGAGAGAGAGAGTCGACCCACGCTCCGCTCCGCGACTTCACACCCTTGTGTCGGTCTTTTTCGCTTGAGGTCCTTCAGCTTTTGTGGATGCCTTAATCTCTGAGTTTTATGAATTGGGCTTTGCTTTCACTGCTTGAACTTCTTAGCTCCCTTGCTTGCCAAGGCTGATACTGACTTGTCTAGCTGCTTGCTTTGCGTAGAGCTTTTTAGCAGGCCTCTATCTATTGGAAGCACTGTGATAAGTTATGCAACTTACCACTATAGTGCAACGACTGCTCCCTTCGTAGCGATTCTTGAGTCGAGCTAACCTGTGTTCACTTTAGCACACAATCTGCAAAATTCTATTTAGCTGGCAATTTTTTTCACAATGAATGCAAAATTCTTGATGTGCCTTTGACGGCCACACTTGTTCCGTGAGCTTGGAAGTGACTTTCAAGTTCGCTTTTAGCTGAACTAAACTTAAGCTAGCACAAGAGAATTATGCACAAGTTGCAATGATTTGCTAGCAAAAATCTTATGTTAAAGTTCTCCAAAACTTGCGACTGTTGTTGCAAAATCAAGAGTCCTTGTGTATGGTCTTACTGCTACCAGATTTGTGTATGGACGCTCAAATTTTACACTAGGCCGTAGTTAACTTTTACACCTTCCCACGGGTGACCAATGGTTTTCCCAAAAGATAATTTCAATCTGCTAACTTAGCAGTCTTTACTGGTCAATTAGAAGGCCTAGAGACCAAATCTGGTTTCAAATTTCAGCTGCCCGATGATGAAAATCTCACTTGCACTCGTGTCCGCTCTATTTGAGCGGTCTGTTCTAGAGCCTGGGTTGACTCTAGCCGATGACCTCGCTTATGGCTCACTAGCCCCTCTCCTAGGGAAAAGTCAAAACTATGTTCAAAACCGTGACGGTTTTTCTCACAATTCTTTCGAACTGTTGGTTTTAGACACACCTGACTTCTGGATGCATTTTGAGGCCTTAAACGACGCTTTTTTTTTTCAAAGTTGACCTAAATGGTTGCCAAAGTCATACACTTAGTTCAAGTTTTGCTCTAAGATCTTTAGTGTCGCTCTCAGGCTACGTTTTGATATAAAACTTTCCAATCCAATACCGTTTGTGAAAGTTATGGCCAAAATAGTGAAATGCAGTTTAGAATGGTCAAAATGAGTCCAAATTCAATTTTAAAAGAAGATTTGGGATCCTGTGACACTGTGAACACCCCTGTATGGTCAAAATTATAGTTGGACCATAACACTGGCTTGGAGACATCCTACGAGTAGGATGTCTTTTTGCTCAGAATTGAATAAAATTTGGTCCAAAGACTCCCCTTGGTGTGTTGAACCCATAGGTATCCTCACTTTTTGTTTCTGACACCTCTAGGCCGGTCAAATGCTCAAGAATCTGTTTCAGAAGCTGGGTACTCTATCATATGATTTTTCAAGTCAAATGAGCTCCAAATTGGACCAAAATTGACTGGAAGGCTTATAAGATGCTATGAAACACTTTGGTATTGTCAAATGTTGGTCTAGGGTCCAAAATCATGCAGGAGACATCCTACAGGTAGGATGTCTTTTTGCTCAGAATTGGCCCAAATTTGAACCACGGGTTCCCCTGGAGTCTAACAACACACTGCTATGCTCAAAATTTCAATTGGACCTAAGAATGACCTTGAGACATCCTACGGGTAGGATGTCTTTTTGCTTAGATTTAGCCCAAAATTGAATCCAAGGTTCCCCTTGATGTGCTAAACACATAGCTATTCTCACTTTTTGATTCTGACACTTGTAGGCTGGTCAAATGCTCAAGAATCTGTTTCAGAAGCTGGATTCTCTATCAGATGATTTTTCAAGTCAAATGAGCTCCAAATTGGACCAAAATTGACTGGAAGGATTTTATAAGGCTATACAACACTATGGTATGGTCATAGTAGGGTTTTGGCCTCAAAATCATGCAAGAGACATCCTACTATTTGCTCAGAATTGGCCCAAATTTGAACCTAAGACTCTCCTTGTGTCCAGCAACCCAATGGTATGCTCAGAATTTCATTTGAATGTCAAAATCACTCCAAACAAGCAGTTAATGAATTTTTCGCTTTTTGATTTTGCCTTTTGACTTTTGGACATCAAAAACATGGGAAAACACTCAACTCAATACGTACTTAGGGTAAAACTACCCTCTAAACACACTGGTGGTCTCATAATTCCCAATTTCCTGCCCAAAAACCCCCTGGAGACATACTATGCCCTAATTTTTCTCTGCTCAGAATGAAGCAAGATCTAGTCCAGAGATTCTCCTCAAGTCTAGCAACACAGTGATATGCTCAGAAGATCAATTGGATGTCAAAATAATCCAAAACGGCTCTTCGGGACACAATCTTTCCAAAAACGCTAAAGTCCACTTCACCCCAGTTTAAGTGTCCAAATGAGATGAAACTTGGTAGACACCCTTAGAAACACTTTTAGAACATGTGTATGAAGTTAGCTTATGGTTTAGGTCTCTCAATCACTCCCCAATATCAAATGGGTAGGATGTCTGGTATTTACCGTCTTTTGCCTTTTTGAAGCCGAAATAAGGTCAAACTCCTCCTTTCAAGGTTTATGTAGGGTAAAACCCACCCAATGAACACTCTGGTAGCCTCAAAATTTCCAAATTCCTGCCCCAAATGGCCCTAGAGACATCCTACGCCCAATTTTTTTTTTTCTCAGAATGAAGTTAGATCTGGTCCAGAGGTTCTCCTTGGTGTGTTGATTCCCAATATGTCCAAATTTGGTGTGAAGGCTTCTTTTATGCTAAGAAACACTTTGGTTTGGTCAAAAATTGGTATGGCCCCCCAAATCTAGCCTTGAGACATTCTACACGTAGGATGTCTATCTGCTCCAAATGATCCATATTTTTGTCCCACTTAATCCCCTAGATCCTGGAAACACTCTGGTGATATCATTTTTGCAAAATGTTGCCCCAAAATGGCCCTAGAGACATCCTACACGTAGGATGTCTCTTGCATAATTTTTTGATGCTTCTTTATGGTCTCTACACTTGATATCATTCACCAACGACACTCAAAAGCACAACAATCACTAAAAACAAGCACTGTATGAATTTTTCTCGCTTTCTAGCTTCGCCTTTTGACTTTTGGACACCAAAAATATGTAAAAACACTCAACTCAACATGCTCTTAGGGTAAAACATACCCACTGAACACATTGGTGATATCATAATTTTCAAAATCTTCAAAGTTTTACCTCTAGAGACATCCTACACGTAGGATGTCCCCAATGACAGAATTGTGATTTTTTCAGTTCTAACTTTCTCTTGAGCTCTGCCAACCCCTTTGGACTACTCACAGCAATTATCAATCATCAAGCAAGCATCCAAATGCAATTTTACTTTTTCCTTGATTCTATTTGTTCACAACTTTGATGAGCCTAGTAGCAAATATGACATGCATGATATGCTCAAGATCAAAATTAGTACGTCCTACTTACTCTACTCCTACTCATCACATGGGATGGTGAAATTTTTGATGCTCAAGTCGCTTTCTAGCCTCACACGGACTCTCTAGCTGACTTTTCACCTCTTCCACCTCACCAACTCCCCATCAATCCACACCTATCTCCTACCTAATACTACCTAAGTCGAAGGATCTAGGCCAGACACACGCTCCCTAGACTCCCTCTAAGACCCAAAGAGTCCACCACTCTCCGATCCTATCTAAAAGAATGAATATACTCTGGCAAGCCAGAGGGACCTCTATCCTCAAGGACTAGTCTCGGTCACCTACTTAGGGCCCTCGTCCCCGGCAGCGACGCCAATGTTGGCGGATACGCCACGACGGACGTCAGCATAGCGAGAACTCACCTAACATATAATGTCAACTGAGGACGGAGCTCGACCCGCCGCGCAGGCGTGTGGAAGCAAGCGAAGGGTGTCAACCTCTACTCGACCAACTAATGACTACTTCCTACAGAGATATCAAATCTACATGCCATCAGTTCTGTGAATGTGAGAGTCTCCTATGATGCTACCGCAAGCCAAAAGCCCATTAGACGTTCTCGAAACGTTACGAAACTTGAGGGATATCCTATCAACACCAATAGGCCACTCTCCCTAAGGTCTGTGACCCAAAACCCTACCCAAAAACACCCAGTGCAAAATCACGTAGGATGTCTGACAGGTTTTTGCAGGTCGATGTTTCCATAAACTAAGATGCCTAGTGCGTAGCTCTACTTGCTCTGATCGCGTGGATATGCTAAAATGCAAAAACGGACAACGTTTACTCACCAAAACTCCAAAAGTAGCTCGCGGGTAAATCTGCCAAAACACAAACGAACGTGCGTGATGTAAGCATCAACGGGTAGCTCTCCTCGTGGGCAACACGCTGCTGCTCTCCATTTGCGATTCCGACCACCGTAACTCTTGTAGCACACACACACACTCTCTCACTCTCTTGTAGTCTCCCGGTCAACACAGAAGATAAGATTATTAGAAGTCCCTTTACAACGTTTTAGGTTTTGGTTTATATACTAAGCCTTAGAAAACCTAATGTTCGGCCAAAATGACCTGATTTGTCCCTAGGCTTCCATAGAGCTTAATTACAACACCCTGAGCTGGCTTTACTCATCCAACAAGCATCTGCGGCCAAAATACAATGATTGCCGACTTAAAATATGAAGTTCCTGTGAACATTACAAAAGTGGCCGTAATGGCTCAAAATGATATTAACGGGATATTCGATGATGTCCATGAACTTGTATCTTCACATTACAGCATCCATCTTCATCTTCATCACTTCATCAACATCTTCATATGGAATCTTTAGAGAATCTTTGAGGAATCTTCATGGAATCTTTGTGGAAGCGTTGTTGAAAGGTTGGCTTGTCAACACCGAGCCATGTCTTCCTTCAACATGCCGACCCCCAGCACACGCAAGAGTTTTCTTGTTGTGGCAGCTGCACTCGGGAAGGATCTTGCCGCTCGCCAAGACGCGAGGATCACGGCCCTAGAGGCTCATATCCAAGAACTTGTTTTTGAAAATGCTACACCCAAACAACGCTTGAGTAAGCTCGAGGATGCAACAAAGGACAACGAAACTCTACTTGCAAAAAAAACACGAATTGGAAGCTTCTCTCGATGAGAAGGTGGCTTTCCAAGAAGCCAATGGAGCAACGCATAAAAAGATCGATAGTGAAATCCAAGCAGCCTTCCAAGAATGCCGGCTACAAGAATCCCTTGCCGAAGGACTATCCTCACCATGGTGCATCGAGGAGGACACCCTCGAAGAAGCCATCACCAAGCTCAATGACACTCTTCAACCAATCAACATTGAGCGTGACATTATCTCTTGGATCAACAACACGCATAGGCGTGTACCACCTAGCCAATGCATCCTCACTTTCAAAAACAAAGAAGAATGGACAAGGCATCTACGCCAATCCTACCACCTTAAGGGTACAAAGTTTTGGATCACTGACGAATTGATTACAAACCAACTCAAGCATAAAGCAAGTGAGCTCAAGAAGATGCATGAAGCTCGTAAACGAGGTAAATGTGCAATCTATCGTGGTGGTAAAGCCATCATTCAAGAGTTTCGAACTCCCAAGTCAGCTGCCGCTTCAATTGACCCCCCTTAGGTTTTGATCTTGTTCTTATTCTTTTTTTATTTCCCCCTTGATGGACCCTCAGTCCCTAATTGATATATATCTAACACCGCCACCCCAAAAGGACGGATGTGATGCTTTGTTTTGGTCCCATGGGTCATATCTGACCTCTGTTGATGATAATTATATATATATATATCATTCATCCTCACCCTTCTCTATTTGAACACCATCTTTCATGGCACCACCATGGCTTCACCCTCCCTAGCCACCCTACAACTGGTATTAGAGCCTCGAGGGCTTGTTCTCGACAAGCATCACGGGAGCAACCACTTGCATAGGAGAGAAGAGGGTTATCGACGTGCACAAATCTCAGCAAATCCACCCTCAATTAGTTTTCCTAATTTCTGAGCCCTTCATATTGATCCTCTTCTTCTTCCCGAATCGGAGAGACCTCTTTTGGAAGTCTCGCAAGGAGGCTTCCTAGGTGCTCTCTCGTCATGGTGGGGAGCTTGGAGAATCCCATGAGCACGAAGTTGCTGTTGCACTTCACTTTGGAGGGATGGATTGCCCATGGCTTGTTGAAGCCTAGAAACAATATAGTTAACAAGCATCGGGGCATCATTAGTAGCCTGCTCATTAGCGAAATCAAAGCTATCAACATTAATTTCACTCTCTTTACTATTTTCAGCCATTCTAACAACTTTTAGGTGTAAAATTTTTAGGTGTACTTTGGCACTTGAAGCCCTAGTTGCTACTCCTCTTTACCTCTTTAGAAAAAGCACTCAAGCTACTATACCCGTGGCTCGAACACCATTAATTGCAAGGAATAGAAAAGAGGGTCATTCAACACCAAAATAGAACCGGCTCTTGTCAAGCTTCTAATAGCTCAATAGTGGTTAAGCCATAGGCAAGCCCCGTAGGACTCCACTATTAAGACCATAGCTCTCGACGATGATGCCCCATTAACTGCACAAAGGTAGGCGCACTGCAAGGCTGAAAAATCCCTATTCTACTTACTCACATGCAATTAATAATACCAACCGTTTATAGCTAGCTTGAGGACCTCCCTTCTTGAGCAATAAAAGAGAAACCTTGTGCTCTGATACCAATGTAAGATTTAATGGCCTAGTAACTTGTGTGCAGCGAAAAATAGCATGAACATAGTGAGCATTTCATTAGAATAGATTCCTAATGAGAATAACAAGAGTGCTTGGGTGGAGAGAGCAACAAAAAGCATAACACCTAGTTAGATAGCATGAACAATACTTCAAAAGAGAGAGAAATTAAGCAATTGACAACAATTGATGTCATTAAATATCTAATATCTAACCAACCCAAGTGATTTTCTCATATTAAACTGATCATTTAATATGGGATAATAAACGGGAATAAGGGTTAGAATATAGACATGTGCTTACGGATCTATCTCAACACGGGGCCAATGGGAAAGGGGCCCAAATGAGAGATGGTATGTCAAAGAGCAAGGTTAACTAATGAAGCTTAAAAGACCTTTTGACTAATGCATCAGCTATACTCAATCGATTAATGGAGAAAATTTTTAGACCCTATCGCAAATTCACTGGAGTGTTCTTTGATGATATCATCATCTATTCCAATTCCTTGGAGGAACACAAGCAGCATCTCCAAGTGATTTTTCAATCATTGAGGGAGAATAAGCTTTTTCTCAATCAAAAGAAAAGCAATTTTTTCCTTCAAGAGATTCAATACTTAGGTCATATTATCTCTTGAGATGGTATCCGTATGGATCCATCAAAGTTGGAGGTAATAAAAGCATGGCCTAATCCAAGGAACCTACATGAGCTAAGAAACTTTATTGGTATGTGTGCATACTATAGACGCTTCATAGCAAAATTCTCTCAAATAGCAGGACCATTACATGACTTAACAAAGAAAAACGTTAAGTATTCATGGACTGCTAAGGAGCAAAGTGCTTTTGACAAGCTCAAAGAGAAGCTTACCTCCCAACCAGTTCTTATGATTCTAGATCTCTCAAATCCATTTGAGGTCCAATGTGATGCTTGTGGTGATTGCCTTGGAGCAATCTTGCTTCAAGTAGGGCATGCCATAACATATGAGAGCCGAAGGCTCAACACGGATGAACGGGTCTTAGGCATTTATGAGAAAGAGCTATTAGCTGTTCTACATGCCCTAGACACGTGGAAGCACTATCTATTAGGGACTCCATTCATCTTACGAACAGACCATCAAAGTCTCAAGTACTTCATGACGCAAACATAGCTTTCCGACAAACAAATGAGGTGGGACAATTTTCTTTCACAATTTAATTTCCACATTGCTCACATTGCTGGTAAGCACAATCAAGTGGCTGATGCACTTTCACGACGACCAAAAGTTAATGTTGTTTCAATAGCAACTCACAATGATCTATCTTATATGATAGATGAGTATGCTACTGACCGTGACTTTAAAGACATAATGTCAGCCTTTGCTTTGGGGAAGAAAAAGGAACCATTCACCTTGTAGGATGGTTATCTTCTCCATGGAAATAGGCTATGTGTTACCCACTCCCTTCGTGAGAAAGTCATGTATGAATCCCATGCTCCTCCCTCTGCGGGGCATAGAGGCATTCAACCTACTCTTCAAGGAGTAGAGACATACTTTTATTGGCCTACCATGAAAGTGGACATACAAGAGTATGTTTCAACATGTGTAGTGTGCCAAAAGACCAAGTATGATAGAGGAAAGCAACCTGGACTACTCCAGCCATTGCCAATTCCTAATTCACCATGGGAGAGTATATCCATGGATTATATCTTTGGATTATTAAAATCTATCCATGGGAATACGGGAATATGGACAATAGTCAACAGGTTTAGCAAGAAAGCACACTTTATCCTTGTCAAGAAGACTATTAAGGCACACCAAATGGCAACTCTCTTCATACCACAGATTTTTAAACACCATGGATTGCCAACATCCATCGTGTCAGATAGAGATCCTAGAATGACCAGTAATTTCTGGAAAGGTCTCTTGGAAAATCTAGGTACAAGATTGAATTTCTCTTCGGTCTATCACCCACAAACGGATGGCCAAAGTGAGATAGCCAATCTTACGATTCTTGATCTACTAAAGACCTATGTTACAAAAGTAGATCAACGCTCACAATGGGAAAAGTACTTACCTCTTGTAGAGTATGCGTATAATAATACTATCCATACTTCTACGGGAAAAGCACCTTTTGAAATCATAGAGGGAATACCTAAAAGTCCCTTGCTACTTAAAGTACATGGGAAGATCTTCGCTGCCGATGAGTATAGCTGTGACCTGCAAACATCTTTTCAAAAGATTAAGGAGGCTATATCCATCCCCCAACTAAGGCAAAAATCTGCTGCTGACAAGCACAGAAGGGCCTTAACGTTCAAAGAAAATGATTGGGTCTTACTTAAGTTTCCTAAGGCTCGATTGAGGCAAACGACGAGCAAAAATCCTACGGGCCATCAAAACTATTATTCTAAACTAGCAAAAAGATACTATGGTCCTTTTCAAATTTTGAAGCCAATCATTGAGGTGGCCTATCAACTCAAGTTGCCTAGCCATTGGCTCATACATAATGCTTTTCATGTGAGGCTACTCAAGCCCTACAAAGGAGAGCCTCCAAATGAACCAATTATTGAAGACCCTCCCGAAATCGAAGATCAAGAAGAGGTACTACAACCCAAAGCTATCCTTCAGCATGAAGACAAGGTACTACGACATGGTAAGATTATCCGACGGTATCTTATTAAGTTCAAACATTATCCTTTTGAAGATGCTAGATGGATGCAAAGAATCCAGCTTAAGGATAGTATGAACCTTGTCAACGCTTACAATGCTACGTTAGAGTAACGAAATGTACATGTTTCTTTTAAATGATCAATGTTTTTGTCTTATAAGACTAATTCTCTCTTTATTCTGCACAAATTTAAGTAGTATGCATACTAAGAATCATGTTTGGGATGATGACGTCTCTGAAACACCATGCACTCTACTTGGGAGGATGAAATGGACTAAAGAGCAGACATGCTTGCGGCAGCTATGTCTCTTAAGCACCAAATGGATTAGTCATCCATATTGGAATGACGTCGTAGGGTAAAAATGGATCCTCTACCCGCTAAGATAAATTGACTAATGACTATGACTTTATCTCTTTTACCTCATAGTCGAGGACGACTATGATTTCAAGAGAGAGGTAATGTCATTAAATATCTAATATCTAACCAACCCAAATGATTTTCTCATATTAAACTGATCATTTAATATGGGATAATAAACGGGACCAAGGGTTAGAATATAGACATGTGCTTACGGATCTATCTCAGCACGGGGCCAATGGTAAAGGGGCCCAATTAGAGATGGTCTGTCAAAGAGCAAGGTTAACTAATGAAGCTTAAAAGACCTTAGGGTTAGCTTCATTAAAGAGCTCCAATGGTTAGTGTTAAAAGTCCTTTGACCTTAAGCAAGCTAGGGCTAAGCTTGAGGTGGGAAGTTGACCTAAACTTAAGGAAGCTAGGGCTGTGCTTGAGGTGGGAAATGACATAAACTTAAGCAAGCTAGGGTTGTGCTTGAGGTGGAAACCCGACCTAAACTTAAACAAGCTAGGGCTGTGCTTGAGGTGGGAACTCCACCTAAGGTGCTTGTCATGCTTGATAACTAAGGTACTTGAGGTAATTGTCACATTTAATGAGGAATTTGCTTGAGAACCTTCCTATGCATGGGGGATAAGATGCTTGAGTCAAAAAGAGAACCTACACACTTACTGAGGAAGTTTCTGGAGAAACTTCCTATGCATAAAAATCTCAAAGTTAGGGGAATTCTAAAAGAGCACATGGGACACATGTCAGACTCTCACTAAGCTTAACCACATGGTGTGCTTGAATGCTATTGGTATGATAAGTTTAACATGAGAAAATCATTTAGGAGAATTAGATATTAGTTATTATGACAGGACACATGTCAAGCTCCTAGATGGGTTGCCCCCATACTGTGCCTAAAGACTATTAATTGACTTTGAGAGAGGTCTAATGAGAATTTAGTTTAACTAAATAATTATTTAGGCATTATCAAGCCCTATCTCTCAAAGGGGTAAGGAGGACACTTATCCAAAGACTATTGTCCAAAGACTACCCATGTTGCTTGACATGCATTGTGCATGTGATTGGCTAAGCCTAGAGGGGTCCAATGAGGAGGTGTCTACCAAGGCAAGTTGGGGGTGTGCTGCCTGGGGGTACACACATTCACATGCTCTCATTCTCACTTGGTGAAAGTGCAAGAACTTCATCTCCTTCTCCAAGCTTGAGAAGTTGAGAGCCTACACCAACACTCTTGGCTATGGAATGAAAATCCAACCAAGAGCCATGCTTCAATGCTATGCTTGCCATCTTCTCCATCTCCATTTACTATGATGCTATGCTATGCTAAGCTCTATGAGTAATGGTGTGAGAGGAAACTACTTCTTTCTCGTAAGTTACTTCTTATTCCTCTTCCCTCCGCTCATTTCCTGCTAGCTCTCTCCACCTTCGAAGGTGTTTGAGAGGTCTTGGGACTGAGACCGGGGACAAGTTAATGCTTTCATTTAGCTAAGTTATAGGCATAATTGTGGTGCATGAAGCTCTCTATGCAATGGAATTGGCCTATTTAGTTTGAGAGTAGCGGAAATTAATGAGAGTACTTTTGAGAATGACTTTGTGAGCATAGCGGGTGAACATAATTGAAGATAGAAACATAATCATAGCAATTAGTTAACTTGGCATGAACAATACTTTTGCAAGAGAGAGAATGAGGACGGATTTATGTGGAGCCGGTCCCCCCTGCCGGTCCCCCCTCCAATAGGCATTTGTATTATGATTTCTCCCATTAAGAGAGACTTGTTACAATACAATCTTTGTGTTCCTTGTGACCTAGGTGATGCAATGAAGATGGAAAGCTTCATGCATCACAAACATAACATAAACTTGAAGAAAGCTTTAACTATCCCAAGCCTCAGTCCCAAGACCTCAAACACCTTCGAAGGTGGAGAGAGCTAGCAGGGAATGAGGGTAGGGAAGAGGAAGAAGAAACATTTCGTAGGAGAAAGAATTAGTTCCTCACTTATCATAACTCTTGTTGCTAGCATACATAATATCATAGTAATGAAGAATAAGGAGATGGAAATCTTAAGCATTGAAGCATGGCTCTTGGTTGGATTTGCACTCCATATCCAAGAGTGTTGGTGTAGGATCTCAACCTCTACTTGCTTGGAGAAGGAGAGGGAGCTCTTGCGCTTTGCATAGCACACAATGAGAGTGTTTGTGAGTGTGTGTGGGTGAGTATGCCCCCTAAGCAACCCCGTAGCTTGCTTGGGTCGAACCCCCCCTTGTAGCTCATGCTTGAAGCTCATTGGACCCCTCCATGCCTAGCCAATCACAAGCAGGAGGCATGGAGGCATTACAAGCAGCAAGGGTAGCCTTGAGACAAGTGTCCCCCTTTCCCCTTTGAGAGAGAGGGCTAGATAAATGCTAAATCAATTAATTAAATCTCCCAAATTATTATTGGACCCCTTGGGTGGCCAACCAATAGGCTCCAGGCACACCATGGGGGCAACTTGAGGAGGAACTTGACAAGTGTCCCTCTTGCTTTCTTTGTACCATGCATGCCTTGTGTGAGTGTGTGGGTGTTCTCTCTCATCCCCCCTCATGTAGGGCTCACCCCCTCCTTGTAGGGATTGAATCTTTGACTTTTTGACACCTTAAGCCCCTCATGTATAGGCCCAGTTCCCACCACAAGCTTGGCTCATAAGCACTTTAAGCTTGGGCTGGGTTCTCACCTCAAGTGCAACCCTAGCATCTCAAGCATGTCAAGCACCTCAAGCATCTCAATAATTAAGCACCTCAAGCATCTCAAGCACCTCAATCATCAAGCACCTCAAGCACCTTAGTCATCAAGCATGACAAGCAGGACAAGCACCTCGAGCTGGGTCGGGTTCCCGCGCCTCAAGCTCAGCCCTAGCTTACCTAAGGTCAAAGGCCTTTTACACACATTATTGGAGGTCTTCAATGAAGCTAACCCTAAGGTCTTATGCTCCATTTGTTAGCCTTGCTCTTTGATAGACCATCTCTGATTTGGGCCCCTTTACCATTGGACCCGTGTTGAGATAGATCTATAAGCACATGTCTATATCTTAACACTTGTTCCCGTTTATTCTCCCACATTAAGTGATCAATTTAATATGAGAAAATCATTTGGGTTGGTTACATATTAGATATTAGATTTTATGACATTACCTCTCTCTTGAAATCATAGTCGTCCTCGACTATGAGGTAGAAGAGATAAAGCCTTAGTCATTAGTCAATTTTACTCAGCGGGTAGAGGATCCCCTTTTACCCTACGCCATCTTTCCAAGATGGATGACTAATCCATTTGGTGCTTGGGAGACATAGCTGCCGCAAGCATGTCTGCTCTTTAGTCCATTTCATTCTCCCAAAGTAGAGTGACAAATTCTACTTGGTGTTTGAGAGACGTCGTCATCACAAACATGATTCTAAGCATGCATACTAGTTAAATTTGTGCACAATTAAAAAGAGGACTAGTCTTATAAGACAAAAACATGATTCATTTAAAAGAAATTTGTACATTTGCTTACTCTAATGTAGCATTGTAAGCATTGACAAGGTTCATACTATCCTTAAGCTGTATTCCTTGCATCCATCTAGCATATTCAAAAGGATAATTTTTAAACTTAATAAGATACCATCGGATAATCTTAACATGTCGTAGTACCTTGTCTTCATGCCGAAGGACAGCTTCGGGTTGTAGCACCTCTTCTTGGTCTTCAACTTCGGGAGGGTCTTCAATAATTGGTTCAATTGGTGGCTCTCCTTTGTAGGGCTTAAGTAGGCTTACATGAAAGGCATTGTGTATGAGCCAATGGTTGGGAAACTTGATTTGATAAGCCGTCTCATTGATGGGCTTCAAGATTTGGAAAGGACCATAGTATCTTTTTGCTAGTTTAGCATAATACTTTTGATGGCCCGTAGGATTTTTGCCTGTCGTTTGCCTTAATCGAGCCTTAGGAAACTTGAGTAAGACCCAACCATTTTCTTTGAACATTAAGGCTCTTCTGTGCTTATCAGCAACAGCTTTTTGCCTTTGTTGAGAGATGGATATAGCCTCCTTAATCTTTTGAAAATATTCTTATAGGTCACGGCTATACTCATCGGCGGCGAAGATCTTCCCATGTACTTTGAGTAGCAAGGGACTTTTAGGTCTTCCCTCAATGATCTCAAAAGGTGCTTTTCCCGTAGAAGTATGTACAATATTATTGTAGGCATACTCTATAAGAGGTAAGTACTTTTCCCATTGTGAGTGTTGATCTACTTCGGTAACATAAGTCTTGAGTAGATTGAGTATCGTAAGATTGGCTATCTCACTTTGGCCATCCGTTTGTGGGTGATAGGCCGAAGAGAAATTCAATCTTGTTCCTAGATTTTCAAAGAGACCTTTCCAAAAATTACTGGTCATTCTAGGATCTCTATCTGACACGATGGATGTGGGTAATCCATGGTGCTTGAAAATCTGAGATATGAAGAGAGTTGCCATTTGATGTTCCTTAATAGTCTTTTTGACAGGAATAAAATGTGCTTGCTTGCTAAACCTGTCAACTATTGTCCATATTCCTGTATTCCCATGGATAGACTTGGGTAATCCAAAGATGAAATCCATGGATATACTCTCCCATGGTGAATTTGGGATAGGCAATGGCTGAAGTAATCCAGGTTGCTTCCCTCTATCATACTTGGTCTTTTGGCATACTACACATTTTGAAACATACTCTTGTATGTCCACTTTCATGGTAGGCCAATAGAAGTACGTCTCTACTCCTCGGAGAGTAGGTTGAATACCTCTATGCCCCACATATGGAGGAGCATGGGATTCATACATAAATTTCTCACAAAGGGAATGGGTAACATATAGCCTATTGCCGTGGAGAAGATAACCATCTTGCAAGGTGAATGGTTCCTCTTTCTTCCCCAAAGCAAGGGCTGACATTATGTCTCTAAAGTCAGGGCCAGTAGCATACTCATCTATCATAGAGGATAGATCATTGTGAGTAGCTATAGACACCGCATTAACTTTGGGTCGTCGTGAAAGTGCATCAGCCACTTGATTGTGCTTACCAGCTATGTGAGCAATATGGAAATTAAATTGCGAAAGAAAATTTTCCCACCTCATTTGTTTGTCGGAAAGCTTGGTTTGCGTCATGAAATACTTGAGACTTTGGTGGTCGGTTTGTAGGATAAATGGAGTCCCCAATCGGTAGTGCTTCCATGTGTCTAGGGCATGTAGAACAGCTAAAAGCTCTTTCTCATAAATGCCCAAGACTTGTTCATCAATATTGAGCGTTCGGCTCTCATATGCTATGGCATGCCCTTCTTGAAGCAAAACTGCTCCAAGGCAATCACCACAAGCATCACATTGGACCTCAAATGGCTTTGAGAGATCCGGAAGCACGAGGAATGGTTGGGAAGTAAGCTTCTCTTTGAGATTTTCAAAAGAATTTTTCTCCTTAGCAGTCCATACAAACTTAACGTTCTTCTTAGTTAAGTCGTGTAGTGGTCCTGCTACTTGGGAGAATTTTGCTATGAAGCGTCTATAGTATGCGCACATACCAACAAAGCTTCTTAGCTCATGTAGATTTCTTGGGTTAGGCCATGCTTTTATTACCTCTAACTTTGATGGATCCATTCGGATACCATCTTTAGAAATAATATGACCTAGGTATTGAATCTCTTGAAGGAAGAATTTGCTTTTCTTTTGGTTGAGAAAAAGCTTATTCTCCCTCAATGCTTGAAAAATCACTTGGAGATGTTGCTTATGTTCCTCCAAAGACTTGGAGTAGATGATGATATCATCAAAGAACACTCCAGTGCATTTGCGGTATGGTCTAAAAATTTTCTCCATCAAACGACTGAACGTAGCTGGTGCATTGGTCAAGCCAAAAGGCATGACTAGATATTCATAAAGACCAAACATTGTGCGAAACGCGGTCTTTAAAATATCTTCATCCACTATCCTTATTTGATGATAGCCACTCTTAAGGTCAATCCTACTGAAGTAGGTTGAGCCTTGTAGCTTATCAAACATATCTTCTACCCGAGGTACGGGAAATCTATTTTTGATAGTGATATGGTTTAGTGCTCGATAGTCCACACACATACGGTATGTACCATCTTTCTTTTGTACTAAAAGGACTGGAGAACAAAAGGGAGAGGAACTAGGCCTCACCATCCCTTCGTCTACCAGCTCTTGTACTTGTCTCATGATCTCCTCTTGTTGAGCTTGTGAGACTTGATAAGGAGGCTTGTTAGGTGGTGAGCTTCCAAGAAGGAGCTCAATGCGATGGTCATCATCCCCTCGTTTTGGAGGTAAGTCCATAGGGATATCATCAATGAACACATCTTGGAATCCTTTTAGAAAATTAGACAAGTCTAACTCTTCTTGATTCCTACCATTTACATTTGATGAAACATTAGTATCTTTTAGAGACTCTTTGACAAAAATCATGTACGCAGAAACGGAGCTCTTCATTGACTTATCAAAAGCAAGAGGATTTACAAGTGGAATAGTGTGACCACGCTCACTAGCACCTGTATACATGTTCTTTCCCTTGTAGGTGAAGTAGATTCTCCTTTCAGGGAACTTCATGTTGGCAGCCATGCGATCAAACCATGGTGCCCCTAGGATAACATCCTCATGTTGGAGAGGAGAGATGAAGAAGTCTTATTTGTCGACATAGCTTTGGACATGAAGCCTCAACTTCCCAATCAAGGGAGTACCGGAGGCTTGTTGTCCCTTGAAAGCTGCATCAGCCACTACTATATCTCCCATCTCCAAAGCTTGAATGCCCAACTTGGTGGCCAACTCCATTGATATGAAGTTAAGAGTAGAGCCAGGGTCAATCAAGATGAAGGCATCATGCTCTCTTACCTTTCCCCAAGCATAGGAAAGTGATGATCCTTTGCAATGAGCATCCTCTTTTGGAGCTTCAATGGTGGAAGCCCTAGGAGTCTCATTGCGAGTATTCTTCTTGGGGCAAGAACGATAGCCATGTCCTTGCTCCCCACACTTGAAACACTTATGGTCCTTGCGAAAAGCTTCAAGCTCTTCAGGAGAGAGTTTGTTTTTACCTTTGTAAACTCCCTTCTCCTTGGACCGATTGTTGTTGTTGCTGGAAGTGACTTGGGAAGTATTTTGAACATTGGTTTTCCCCTTTGCATCATTTTTGTCTTTGTTTTCCATGGGCTTGACATTACGTCTACCCTTTGATGGAAATTGATGCGTGAAGCAACCATGGTGATGGATTACTTCGCTAATAGTACCAGGCCGTTGAGAGTTGATGTATTCGGCTATCTCTTCAGGTAATCCCGCACAAAATTGCTGCCTTTCTCGACAAAGTCTATCTTTTGAAAGACAATAGCCTTGAGATGTAAATCCCAAAACATGTCTACGTACTTGTGGATAGACTCATGAGAGAGAAGCTTCAAGCTGTGCCATTCAGTAAGTACTTTGTCTTTTGCATCGCTTGCAAGGAATTGCTTCATGATGGAAACTCGTAGAGTTTTCCATGTCTTTGGGGCTTCACCATTGCCACCATTGACGAGCTGATTTTTGGAAGTGCATAGGTACATGGCGTAGCTTGGAGGACTCTGTGAAGCCCTCGTCTCCAAAGGCCGCATCAAATTGCTGGATGAAGGCCAACACTTTGTCGGTAGCACCAAAGGTGCCATCATAGGTGAGAAAAGAGATACTCTTTCCTCCCTCTTTGAACTTCTTTAGCTTTTTTGACCTTCGCCATGCAGGAAATGATTTGCGATGTCCTCCCCTCTTGTATTCTCTAGGAGAATAACCATAACTTTCGTCAGAAGAGGAGCAAGGTGAAGAAGAAGGAGAAGAGGGTTACCTCTTCCTAGCCCTTTTCTTCCTTTGTTTCCTCTCTTGCCTTTCAGAGTTATGAGGAGAAGGACTATGTGTTGATCTTTTCCTCTTGGGAGGAGTGGGCGATCGTCTAGACCGCCGTCTTCGTGGAGCCACATCTTTAGAGGAACTTAAACTTTCATTGCTTTCTTGCTCTTTGGATTCCTCCTCTCGAATGGGAGAGAGTCTTCTTTTGGGGGTCTCTTCAAGAGGCCTCCTAAGCTCTCTCTCCTCTTGGAGAGGAAGGGAAATTCCATAAGCACGAAGTTGTTGAGTAACTTCGGCTTGCAAAGCAGGGTTGCCCATGGCTTGCTGCAACCTAGTGACGAGATAATTCACAAACATGGGAGCATCATCATTAGCACCTTCATGTGCAAAATCAAAGCTATCAATGTTCATTCTACTCTCTTGATTATTGTCAGCCATGTTAACAAAATTTATGTATGTACTTAGTGTATGCTTTGGCAATTCAAAACCTTAGTTGCCACTCCTCTTATCATTTGAAAATCGGCTCTTAAGTATCTACACCCACGGCTCGAAGTGGTTAATTATAGAGAGTAGAGGAGTAGGTCTAACATAGCAGAGTTGCCGAGGGCCAGCTCCTTTCGGACTTCTTATGGCTCAATAATGGTAAAGCCGTAGGCAAGTCTAAAAAGACTCCATTATTAAGTCCAAAGCTCCCAAGGTGTGCACCATCCCCCACATAGTGGGCTCAACAAAACCGATAATAGATCCCAGTTCCACTTACCCTAATATAATTAACAACATCAACCATTTATAGGCTACTTAAGGATCTCTCTTCTTAAGCAAGAAAAGAGAAACCAAATGCTCTGATACCAATGTAATGGAATTGGCCTATTTAGTTTGAGAGTAGCGGAAATTAATGAGAGTACATTTGAGAAATGACTTTGTGAGCATAGCGGGTGAACATAATTGAAGATAGCAACATAATCATAGCAATTAGTTAACTTGGCATCAACAATATTTTGCAAGAGAGAGAATTTAGAGAACATGACAACAGTTGAGGACCGGATTTATGTGGAGCCGGTCCCCCCTCCAATAGGCATTTGTATTATGATTTCTCCCATTAAGAGAGACTTGTTACAATACAATCTTTGTGTTCCTTGTGACCTAGGTGATGCAATGAAGATGGAAAGCTTCATGCATCACAAACATAACATAAACTTGAAGAAAGCTTTAACTATCCCAAGCCTCAGTCCCAAGACCTCAAACACCTTCTAAGGTGGAGAGAGCTAGCAGGGAATGAGGGTAGGGAAGAGGAAGAAGAAACATTTCGTAGGAGAAAGAATTAGTTCCTCACTTATCATAACTCTTGTTGCTAGCATACATAATAGCATAGTAATGAAGAATAAGGAGATGGCAAGCTTAAGCATTGAAGCATGGCTCTTGGTTGGATTTGCACTCCATATCCAAGAGTGTTGGTGTAGGATCTCAACCTCTACTTGCTTGGAGAAGGAGAGGGAGCTCTTTCACTTTGCATAGCACACAATGAGAGTGTTTGTGAGTGTGTGTGGGTGAGTATACCCCCTAGCTTGCTTGGGTCGACCCCCCCCTTGTAGCTCATGCTTGAAGCTCATTGGACCCCTCCATGCCTAGCCAATCACAAGCAGGAGGCATGGAGGCATTACAAGCAGCAAGGGTAGCCTTGAGACAAGTGTCCCCCTTTCCCCTTTGAGAGAGAGGGCTAGATAAATGCTAAATCAATTAATTAAATCTCCCAAATTATTATTGGACCCCTTGGGTGGCCAACCAATAGGCTTCAGGCACACCATGGGGGCAACTTGAGGAGGAACTTGACAAGTGTCCCTCTTGCTTTCTTTGTACCATGCATGCCTTGTGTGAGTGTGTGGGTGTTCTCTCTCATCCCCCCTCATGTAGGGCTCACCCCCTCCTTGTAGGGATTGAATCTTTGACTTTTTGACACCTTAAGCCCCTCATGTATAGGCCCAGTTCCCACCACAAGCTTGGCTCATAAGCACTTTAAGCTTGGGCTGGGCTCTCACCTCAAGTGCAACCCTAGCATCTCAAGCATGTCAAGCACCTCAAGCATCTCAATAATTAAGCACCTCAAGCATCTCAAGCACCTCAATCATCAAGCACCTCAAGCACCTTAGTCATCAAGCATGACAAGCAGGACAAGCACCTCGAGCTGGGTCGGGTTCCCGCGCCTCAAGCTCAGCCCTAGCTTACCTAAGGTCAAAGGCCTTTTACACACATTATTGGAGGTCTTCAATGAAGCTAACCCTAAGGTCTTATGCTCCATTTGTTAGCCTTGCTCTTTGATAGACCATCTCTCATTTGGGCCCCATGTTGAGATAGATCTATAAGCACATGTCTATATCTTAACACTTGTTCCCGTTTATTCTCCCACATTAAGTGATCAATTTAATATGAGAAAATCATTTGGGTTGGTTAGATAATAGATATTAGATTTTATGACACTCTATGTTCATTGCATCGTCAAGGTCCCAAGGAACACAAAGCTTGTATTGTACCAAGTCTCTCTTTATTACAGAAGCTATAATACAAAAGCCTTTTGGAGAGGGGATCGACTCCACATAAATCCGGTCCTCAACTGTTGTCAAGTTCATTAATTCTCTCTCTTGCAAAGTATTGTTTATGCCAAGTTAATTAGGTATAATGGTTATGTTGCTACCTCTAATCAAGTTCTCCCTCTATTTCCTCAAAGTATTCTCATAAGAATGCTCACTATAGTTTTCTTAATTCTGCTATTCTCAATGTTCATAGTCCGTTTCCGTTACAACCAACAATTTGTTTAATGATAGTATGGAATCAGAGACCTGAAAAATTCAATGATCTTGCAAGTACTCAACAAGCTCATGATGCAAGATTTGAAATAACTGTTTGAAGAGGTGCTTGATTAAGGCCAACAGGGTCATAATAAGGGCAAAAGAAATTTAGTGGGTGTTAAAATAAATAAAAACTGATGGCGGATTTGTTGTAGATGACGTACGCCAACAACGTTGATTAAAATTGTTCTCACAACAGCAGGCTGTAAAGGGTGTATTAGCAAAAGATAACGTGTCAAAAATTCACCATCATGCGTTATTGCTGAATTTCCTAGACCAATAACAGTGAAAGGGGTTCAAGATTTCATGGGACATTGTGGATATTATAGACGATTCATTTACATGTATGCTATAATCGCAAAACCCATGTATGGTCTGATTACACTCTTTGTACGGACTGATAAGTGTGAAGAATCGTTCGTGAAGCTTAAACAAGCTCTCACTTCAGCCGCGATATTGAAAGCACCAGATTGGAATAAAATATTCCATATACATGTATATGCTTCCAATTTTTCCATTGGATGTATATTATCTCAACAAGGAGACAGAACATTTGATTTTCCTATTTCTTATTCTAGTAGACACTTGAATGTGGCCGAGAAGAATTATACAACCATCGAAAGAGAAGAATTAGGGATGATCTATGCTGTAAAAAACTATAGACATTACCTATTAGCCAACAAATTTGTGTTCTTTGTGGACCACCAAGCTTTATTGTACTTGGTCAACAAGCCATGCAACACAGGGAGAATAGTGAGATGGTTTATCATTCTTTTGGAATCTGATTTCACTTAGTTATAAAAAAGGGCACCACACACCAAAGAGTAGATCATTGATCGAGGATTATTTCAGGAGAACGACCAAAAAGGTAGACGATTATCTACCTAATGCATATATGTTCTCCGTGGGAATGATACTCCGTTGGTCAAAAAATATGGTTTCATTGATGACTATAGCTCAAGTGGGCTCTCAAATACCACTTCCTATTACACCAAGATTAATTGGGCAATCTGATATGTATCAATTACTAGCTGGAGGGCTATACAAAATAAATCGAGAGGGGATATTGCTTTTGTATATTAATCCTGACGAGGAAACCCAATACCAAAGTCAAGCACACATTATCATAGTAGGACTTCACTTTGCAGAAGACCAAACTATGCAGCGGATCTTGAGACTTAGAGTATTTTGTCCAACCATGAGGAGTGATGTTCACTTGTTTGTGAAGAATTGTCTTCAATGCCAGAAACAAACACCCCTACCTCATGTGAAATTATTTCAAATATCACTCGTTCTTAAGTGGAGTAACTATCTAGTTACTTACTTATCAAGCATAACATTTCTGGAAGATATGAGTAAACGCCGCCAAAGAGCTATTGAAATTGAAGCAAGAGACTATGCTCTTAATGGAAACCAATTGTATTAGAGAGAAAAGGATCAACATTTGCGTCTCTATGCAAATCAAGATGAATATATACCCACTCTAGAACAAGCACATGCTGGATTAGCGGGAGGTCACTTTTCTAGTGAGACCACCGCTAGAGCAATTTTAATGGCAAGCATATGGTGGCCAACACTTTTTGCAGATGCCAAGGAATATGTTCGAAGGTGTGATGCATATCAACTAGCAAAAAATGCTAACCAGGGTAGATAGCATGCCTTTAAGACCAAGGATGGGGGATAGATCTTTTGCAAAATGGGACATAGATTTTGTTGGGTCAATACAACCACTTGCTTATAGAACGCAAGATCAATATATCATTGTAGCTGCGGACTATTTGACCAAGTGGGCAGAGGCTAAGGAAACCAAGAAGAATGATGCTAGAACTATAGCCGCATTCTTGTATGAGAATGTATTCACAAGATATGGACTACCAATACAAATTGTCAGTGACAAAGGAACTCATATCCTCAATGAGGTAGTTGAGTATCTGCTAAATGAATTTATGGTCATCCATAACAAATCCGCTCCATATCATCCACAAGAAAATGGACAAGCTGAGCACACAAATAAAGCTCGGTATTGACTAAAGTGGTTAGTTTAGGACGAACCGAGTTGGGAAATGAATCTACATGCCGCTCTATGGGCTTATAGAGTTTGATTCAAGATAACTTTAAATGCTACACCCTTTAATCTTGTTTATGGTCTTGATGTCATACTACCGATAGAATTTCTATTGCCGACACTAAGGGTAGCTAAAGATCTTGAGTGGACCGGACATGAATTGTCAGAGAGGCTTGAAGATTTAGAAAATCTTGATGAGCAAAGGCTAAGAGCTGTAGCTCACATCTATGCACAAAAACATTTGTTTGATTCACATCTAGTCACAAAAATCTTCAAAAAAGGGGACCTAGTTTTAGTCTATTCCCTTAAGCAACACATTCCCAAGTTTAAGAAAAAGGGAAATGGACCATTTATCATTGAAGACGTATCTCCAAGTGGAGCAGTTAAGTTGTCTACTCTAGACGGTGAACCAATGGCTAACTGGATTAGTGGATGTCGATTAAAGAAGTACCATTTGCCACTAACCAATGATTTGCTAGAGAAGATGCATGCAACAAAGCAGACAAAGATTAAACGACAGCAGGTTATTGATGAAGCCCAAGAGGAAGCTCAACTTCTAGTACTCAAAAGGAAAGCTGCTTTCAAAAATCAACAAACACCTATTCCCATCAACACTTTGGAACTAGATGAAAGACTATGGGAATCACAGAATGATGCAGTATCAACGGATGATGAATGGTTGGATGGAATGGACCTTCGCATAAAAGCAAGTGAAAAATCATAGCACAAATGCACTGGCAGATACCGGAGCTTAATTGAATGCAGTCAATTATTCTACTTACAAGAAAGCTATGAATCAGTCTTTAGCATAAGGAATATCTGCTATGAACGAATGCAACCAAAACCCAACACCGGCATTGGGAGTAGTCAACTTGAATGTGATAGTACATGGATGGTCATGCCCTCATCAATTTGTATGCATACTAGATGAACATATGAATGAAACAATGATTCTTGGAATGTCATGGATGCGGATATACAAGGGAGTACCAAATTGGGACACCAATCAACTCAAGCTATGACTTAAAGGAGGACAACTCTTAGTTCCAATTGCACCGAGCAAAGAGGAATGGAAAAGAGGTCACCCACAAAAGAAACCAGGAAGTAATCAATCTACTTCCTCTTCTAGACAAGAAAATGCTACAAGTAGCATGCAAGGAGTCAAACAGATTTGGGTACCAAAAGCACAAATCAAGGACAATCCGTCTCAAATTTGGATGCCTCAAAACTCATCTACCATACTGAAGAAAGTTTCACATCTAATGACTCAAAGAAAAACATCTTTGAGAAGGGAAACTAACACAAGATGGGTTTGGAGGAAAAAGAAACATTTATCTTCTCCACCAACTGAAAAGCCGATGAATCAGTAGAAGGTTAAATCTCAAAAAACTCAACCACAACAGTTCATTAAAGGAAAACCAAAATACCAATGGAGAGTTAAAGCTCAGCAACCGTCATCATTGATACCTACAGCTCAGAAAATCAGTGTGCAAAAGCATCCAGATGGTACAATCAAGCAAAGAACACACAAAAAACAAAATCTGCTATTTAGAAAACAACAACAAGAAATTTCGACCACGGAAACCCTTGAGTTAACTACTCAAGACCCAACTCTTGTACCACATACTGGTTTGAATTGCATTGACCTTCAAAGCACGATAGAGCCAACCACGGCTATGCATAAACACAATTGTTTCAACCCATGCACAAAGTCGTCCCGGAGTACTCCATCTAGGAGGGGTAGAAGGGAACTTCAGTAATTAAGGGCAATGTTTGAAGAGGGAGGAAAAAAGTTGGATGTTAACGTGTGGTTTTTTGCAAAATTACCTAATACTACCCTTAAAAATCATCAACACAAGAATTTCAACTGATAACATCTCCCCAGTGAGTGTTAAATAGTGTATATACTATCAAAAAATACATCAAAAATAGCCTTTTTTGCTTATTTTCATCAATTTTTCTTGATATTGGAGTTAAAAGAAGGAGAAATCCACCAAAAAGTAATAAAATAGTGTTTTTCAATGGATTTTCTTACTTATTGATTTTTTAAATTTTCTTTTTTAGTGCATTTTATTATTTTCTTTGATATTTTAATAAACATCTCAAAAATTAATAATAAATACTAAATGAGCTCAAATGGAGAAACTGAAGATATGCTGATGATTAGAAGAACAAGAAGAACATGTACAAAAAATTTCAATCAAAACGACAAACTGAAGCAAGAAGCCTAAATTCGGCCGTTAAGGCCTGTTTTTGCAAATTCTTGCTGAATGAGCTAACGGAGTCTGATTGAGGAAATTTTGAGTCTAACATAGATTTCACGGCTTAGTAGGACTAATAGGGAAATCTGGAGAAAAATAGTTTGGAAAGTTCGAGTATAGATATCCAAGGTAGCCCAAAATCACCTCATTTTCACTAGTCACTCTTGGAGAAGAGAGCTCTCTATCTTCTTCCTGCACAATTTTCGGAGTCCACAATCACCCATTTTCAGTGCCGTCTCACACGAGATATGAGGGATAGGTTCTAAACTTATTAAAGAACATTTCTATATAGTGGGGTAGCAAGTCTAGGCCCAAGAAAAAACCCTAGAATCTCAGCTGTGTATGAATTCCTACGACACAAAAACGACCATAGCGGTCTGTCAGCTCAACCAAATTGGACGAGACTTGAACTGTAGCATGCCCCTAGATAGTAGAACACTTTTATATCATTAGATGACCATTTGGCAGGGGTCGAGGGGATCCCAAGTAAATAATCTAGGTTTTTGCCACATGCCAGAATTGGATTCTAACTCCATTGGTAGTTTATAAACAAGGTCTATACATAATGTACCTAGATGGTTTTCAAAAAACAGTCAAGGCAAGCTCTCAAATAGAAGGAAATAGCTCAAAGACTTAAAGTGTCAACTTTGACATATGAAGTCAAACTGACTCCGAATGAGCCCAAACTCGATAAGTAGCATTAGGACTATGTAGTGGACAAGTCCATGGCTTCAAAAGTGACCAAAAAACTCTACACACCAAGTAGTAACAAAAACGGGTGATTTTAGAGTCGACAAGAGTACAAAGTGATGCCGACACGACCAAATCTTACCAAATTTATTTTAGGACTTGTTTTAGGTGAAATGAAGATGTGTAGGTCATAAAATTATCTTTTCATGCAAAAATGTGACTGTAGTTAATAATCGCAATTATTTACTTTTGTGCACAATTGCCTTGGAAAATCATCTTGTTACCTCACCTATCACTTGTACACATCTATCTCATGCCACATGTCAACTTTGAGCCCAAAATATCAAGAAAATCTCAGATTTTGTCAAAAAACATACTAAAGGCTCTTCTGTCCAAATTTTGAGTTAACTGTTTTTTGATCCAAATCACCCCATATCTCACACAAAGGATCTATATCATGCCTAGAACCAACTTGCAATAAAAAATTGTATAAATTGATGAAAAAGTTAATAATCATGATTATGTACTTTTTTACTAGAATAAGCTCAAATTTCAACTTTGACCTTATGGGACCAAAGTACATGTTGTGACAAGCCCACCAATCAAGTTTGATCACATTTGAATTAAAAAAATCCAAAATCTCTTCATATCTACTGTTTCAAACTTTGAAACCTAATTCTGGCACCATTTCCACCCAGTGCACTCAACTAACCCCACACTTCACTCAGAGCATCTAAATCACATATATTTCAAGCCTATGATGTAAAAAATGCAAAAAGTTGGAAAAATTTCTCATCTGTAAATTAAAGCGATTATTTACTTTAGTTGTAAATTTTGCCTAGATTGCATGGTTTTGACCCTTACATGTCTTTATGCATCTATGCATGCTCCAAATTGATTTGAAACAAAATGGACATTATTTGCTAGCAATTCAGACACAGAGCATTTTAGAGCAAAAACTTGTGAAATTTTCTAACTTTGACACTGTATTCTCCTAGTAGTGCAGTGCAAGCGGCTAAGAAAGCAAAGAAGAGGATGACTCAAAAAGAAAAGTTGCAAGAATTTCCACCATACTAGTTGGAGGCGAGCTCTGTGAAAACGGCAAAGGCAACCTACCTATCCAAACAACGGCTTGAAGAAAACAACACTATAGTCTTCACCAACAGGTTCAAGAGTGAAGATGAAAACTAGGTAGAGTTACAAATGCTACCCAAGCAAGTTTATGATGTAGCCGCAAAGCCAGACACTAAAGAAGCCAACAGAAGACTGGGACTTCAAGAATTCTACGACCAAGACCCATACAGAGTAGATTTCCAGTGGGCCTATGAACTATTATACACTATCAAAGAGGATATATCCGCTCAGATCACGGATCAACAAGGCCAGAAAGTTGAAGTGGTTATCAACAAGGACATAATGGCCGAGGCACTAAAGTTGCCAAACGAAAGGTATGACAATGAGGGCCAGGGATAGGAAGACGGCTGGCACATTCACCAAAGATACAACTGCCACCACTTTCTCTGACCTAATTCTGAAGCAAGTGGAGGATCCCGCCTGTCTTTATCACCAACACTTCCATTTCCTCTCCAAGAGACCACCAAGATATACTACTCTGAATCATGCAGTTGTGACTACTTTCATGCAGGTGTTGAAGTCAACAACAAAAAAAACAATAGATCACGTGCAATACATGCTTACAACACTCAAGAGCACAAAGAAGGAATGAAAGATAACATATCTGGGTGCTCCAAAAGTTCTAATACGAATCGCGCACCATGATATTGGAATGGTTGACAACTTGCTACCAGCCCTGGATCAGAATACATGGATAGTATCAACTCACCCCTCTCCCACGAACCACTAGATCAAAGAAGAAAAGGGTTTATAAATCAGATGAAGAATCAACAGAAAGCTCGCGTGAAGCCCACAAGCGAAAGCTCTGACAATGAGGAAAAGAGAGCAAGGAGAGACGAAATGATGAAGAAAGTAGTGGCAGCCCATCAGGAAGAACCTCAGCAGAAGAAAGCAAGGTTTGAGAGGGAAAAAGGGCCTTATGAAAGAAGCCGCCAAGCTGCAAGAGAAAACCCAGAATCATGGAGTTTGAGGGAGATCAAGGGTCCAAGGACCAAGAACCCCGTGAAGAAGGTCCTAGAAGATCCAAAGGATTTTCTTGAGCGAATATATGCAGAAGGCGAAGCCTTGAAGATACAAGAAGCTCTAGAAAGTCAAAAGAAAGCAAGAGAAGAATCGGCTGCGCAACAAAGGCAAGCAGAAGCTGCACAACAACCTGAACCACAACATGAACAAGGAGAGATGTCTCCAAGACCCACTTCACCCACTACGAAACAAGAAGACCTTCCAATGCCGAGTCGAAGCCCTTTACCGACTGCTAAACCCAATGAAGGTGAGGAAGCAAAAGGAAAAGAGAAACAATAGGAGGAAGCCAGTTATGAACAACCTAAGGAAAGTGACAAAGGTGAAGCTGGACCTACTACAACAACACAACCAGAATCAATTGAAGCAGCTACAAAGCCTCAAAAAGAATCAGCTAAATCAGCTACAAAGCCTCAAGAAGAATCGGCTGAACCAATCCATTACACCATTGAAAGAGCCGCAAGCCGAATCTGTTGGAACTTCTAAGCAACCTTAGGTAGAACCTGAAGAATGAGAAACAATGGATGAGGTCATCATTCAAGTTAATGAGTATGCAAAGCAGACGTAGATGATGACAGAGAAGATGGGAACAACAACGCTTAGCCGCAATGCTAAAGCTAAAGAGTTGGAACAGGTAATAGATGCTCTACAAGGTGAGCTTGAGGACAAGATGAACATCATTGAAGATCTCCAAGGACAGATCAAAGAACTAAAAAATGAAGCAGAACAACACCAAATTGTCAAGGAAATGCAGTAGAAAGAGATGGAAGATTTAAGGGAGCTCCTCACAAAGCTGTCAGATACATGCAAAAGCAAGGATCAACAGCTGACAGAAGTGACCAACGAACTTTTAATTCACTACAGACCAAAAGATCCAAGTGCAATTAGATGTAGCCAATGCCTCATAATTGCAATACTTCAAGAAAAGAATAATGACCAAGCGGCATTCCTAAGGCAGATCAGGGAAAACCCAATCGTAGCTTCACTCAATGGGACAAATGAAGTCTACAAGACTTTAGAAAAGAGAAACAAGGACCTGGAACTTGAGTTGAAGCTGAAACAGGAACAAAGACAAGACCTTGCCTTAACGCGAGTACAAAGAGAAGAGCAGTTGCTTAAGGAGATAGAGGATTTAAAGAGAGCCAACCAGTTGCTGAGAGAAGGGCATACAGAAGCTCAAGAGGAGGCAAAAACCTCTGGACAACCAATTATAGACATACCATTAGTCTCCTTTGCGTATATGGAAACACAACCAACAGAAGGGCAAACTGGAGATTCTGAATTCCAAGTACCAATTAGTGAATAAGAACAAGTGCCAATGGTCCAGTTTTCTAAAGCTGAAGAAAATGCACTGAAAGAATAGATTGTCCATGAAGTAGATGCTGAATGGAAAGTGGCAATGGATTGTTAGTTGAGAGTTCTCCACTTAGTCAATGTAACACAGCTCACTCCCAACCAAATTAATGCTCAATGGCCTCAACAGTCGCTTCCCTATCCATTGATAAAGGTGGAACGACTGCAAGTCACGGAAAGACTTTACAAGGATATGCAGGAAGAAGGTTTAGATGCTCTCCACCCCAAATGGAGAAAAAATTGGCTCAGTAAGTACTCAAGGTACCTCATTCTGTTTACAAGAGCACATGTAGCAATACTACAGAAAGACCCTACATTATGTCCTGTATGTACCAAGGGTAAGGACATGGTAGACACATGAAGCATTAAAGAAAAAGAGACCGACATGGCTCAATTACCCAAAACTGCCAGCTCCAGAGCAGGGACCAGCAAAAATGGAGGAATACATGGTGAAAACCCTAACGTGCGCCATGAACTTCTTCAAGAGCCTCCATGACCTCTCATGTGAAATGCTCTATAAAATCTGCAGAATGCTGCTTACATGCATTCAAGCTTTTCATGAGCCTGAGCAAGCAGGAGCCCCATGGATGTCTTTCTTAGAAGGTAACAAAGGCTTGTGCTATGATTGAGCAGAAAAACTTCAGAAGAAATCCTCTACGGATTTTACGTTCTTGCCATCAAGCAATATGTTGGCATTTGAAGAGGCTTCTTATACATGATTATTCACATGGGGGACAAAGATTTTTTGGGCCAGTGATCAGCAATCGGACATCAAGGTTTGTTGGCTATTCTGCCATTGAACTTAAAAACAAAGTCACTATTCAATTTTTGCAAGTCCTTGACAAAGAAAGACGCATCATATATGAGAAAGCTCTACACGCACTTAAAGACCGCTTCGCCAGCCGTCAACCCAAAAGACTATTGCAGCCCATGAAATTGTGTCAGGGGATGACACAGTCGAGGAGGGGGGAATGTTAGCAGCAAGCTAACCCATGTAACATTTTTTGAGAACTTTTATTGTAAAAACACTTATTCTTTCGATAAATCAAAAATATTATAATTCCTATTTTTGAGTGGATATTGTAATCGATGATCCGGGGCTATAAGCGTGCAGATTGTATCAATCTATCCTTAGTTAGAGCTCCCAAATTATTAGTTTTTGACCAAAGAAACCTTGGCTAAGGTATAAAAGCCAATTTTTGTAAGTTATTGTTAAGTTTTGGATAAAAAATACACAGTGTGAGCTAATGACACTCACTTCTCTCCTTTCTCATGCTTCCTACTCCTGTGTCGGTTGTCACATTGTAGTGCCGTATGTTGCGTTACAACCGTAGGTAAGAGCTCTACTCATTGACATAAACATATCATGGTAAATTGTAGCTTTTGGCATCGCTAACCCGTGGCCTAATTTCATCATAAGTAGGAATTTAAGCTAGGAAATCACAAAAGCATAGGCAAGGTATTGGGGCATCATTGGTAAGCATCCAGATGCATTCGGGATCAGAAATGATTAGGTCAAAAACTCACTGCTATTAATAATCGCGTTTTTTACCCTTAATCAAAAGTGAGGTTTGAGACCATAGGCATGCGTGCTTAGGTCTTATATACTTGTCCTATAAGTTTCGTAACATTTGGATGTCATTTGATACTATAATGGTCATGTATTGTCTGCGGATTAGTTACTAGCTTTTGATGACTTTGGTCATTTGAGTATAGCTTGTGTTAGATGCGAGTTGTTTGTTGTTTTCCAAGATATTGACACCCTCTTGTAGCCTATATGCACTACTCGAGTCAGCTTCTTCCCATGGATTGACAATTATGTTTGTGGTTCTTGCTATGTCTACAATAAGATAGGAGTGAGGTTAGAAACCCATCCCACACCCTCTATGCCCCGCATAGGGAGGAGCATGGTATTCATACATCACTTTCTCACAAAGAGAGTGAGTAACACATAACGTATTGCCATGGAGAAGATAACTGTCATAAAATCTAATATCTAACCAAACCAAATGATTTTTTTATATTAAACTAATCATTTAATGTGGGAGAATAAACGGGAACAAGGGTTTAATTATAGACATGTGCTTACAGATGTATCTCAACACGTGGCCAATGGTAAAGGGGTCCAAATGAGAGATGGTTTGTCAAAGAGGAAGGCTAGCCAATGGAGCTTAAAGACCTTAGGGTTAGCTTCATTGAAGACCTCCAAAGGTTAGTGCTAAAAGTCCTTTGGCCTTATCCCGTTGACCTTAACCCGTTGAGGTGCTTGTCAAGCTTGTTGACTAAGGTTCTTGAGGTGCTTGATGACTAAGGTGCTTGAGGCGCTTGTCATGCTTGCTGACTAAGATGCTTGAGGTGCTTGTCGTGCTTGTTGACTAAGATGCTTGAGGTGCTTGTCGTGCTTGCCGACTAGGGAGCTTGAGGTGCTTGTGGGAAGACTATCCAAGATTGAGGTACTTTGTCATGCTTGCTGACTAAGGTTCTTGAGGGTAAGGTGTTCAAAAAGTCAAATCCAATCCTTACTCAAGAGGGGGCAAGCCCTAATGCTAGGGGGATGAAAGAGAACGAACACACACACACACACACACACACACACACACACACACACACACACACACACACACACACACACACACACACACACACACAAGAAAAGCCCAAGCCTCAAAAGGAAGCAAGGACAAATGTCAAGCCCCTACCCAGGTGTGCCTAAAGCCTATTGCTTGGCCTCCCAAGGGGTCTAATGATAAATTAGTTAAATTAATTAATTGTTTTTGCATTTATCAAGTCCTCTCTCTCAAAGGGGAAAGGGGGACACTTGTCCCAAGGCTACCTTTGTTGCTTGATATGCCTCTTGCATGTGATTGACTAGGCCTGGAAGGGTCCAATGAGCTTCAAGCATTAGCTACAAGTGGGGGGGGGGGTCGACTAAAGCAAGAAGGGGGGCTGCTCGGGGGGTATACTCTTTCACACACACTCACACACAGTCTCATGGTGTGAAGTGCAAAGTGCAGGAGCTTCATCTTCTTCTCCAAGCTAGTAGAGAAGTTGAGAGCCTACACCAACATTCTTGGATATGGAATGCAAATCCAACTAAGAGCCATGATTCAATGCTTAAGCTTGCTATCTTCTCCATCTTCATTACTATACTATTATGTATGCTATCAAGAAAAGTGATGATAAGTGAGGAACTACTTCTTTCTCCTATGGAATGTTTCTTCTTCCTCTTCCCTACCCTCATACCCCGCTATCTTTCTCCACCTTCGAAGGTGTTTGAGGCCTTGGGACTAAGTCTTGGGGATAGTTTATTCTTTTTGCTAAGTTTATGTTATGCTTGTGATGCATGAAGCTTCCATATTCATTGCATCACCTAGGTCACAAGGAACACAAAGATTGTATCGTACCAAGTCTCTCTTGATGGGAGAATCTATAATACAAATGTCTATTGGAGGGGGGACCGGCTCCACATAAATCCGGTCTCATGTTCTCTAAACTCTCTCTCTCTCTTTCAAAAGTATTGTTCATGCCAAGTTAATTAAGTACTATAATGGAAATGGCTTATGAACTTTGAGAGTAGTGGAATTAGAAAAATTAGAGAAAACATTTTTGTGAGATTACTTTGTGAGCATGGAGGGTGAACTTAATTGATGGTAGCAACATAAACATAGTACTTAGCTAACTTGGCATGAACAATACTTTTGCAAGAGAGAGAGAGTAAAGAGAACATGACAACAATTGAGGACCGGATTTATGTGGAGCCGGTCTCCCCTCCAATAGGAATTTGTATTATAGTTTCTCCCATCAAGAGAGACTTGGTACAATACAATCTTTGTGTTACTTGTGACCTAGGTGATGCAATGAAGATGGAAATCTTTATGCATCACGAGTATAACATAAAATTTGCAAAAAGCATTAACTATCCCAAGCCTCAGTCCTAAGGCATCAAACACCTTCGAAGGTGGAGAGAGCTAGCGAGGTATGAGGGTACGGAAGAGGAAGAAGAAACATTCCATAGGAGAAATAATTAGTTCCTCACTTATCATCACTCTTCTTGCTAGCATACGTAATAGCATAGTAATGAAGATGGAGAAGATAGCAAGCTTAAGCATTGAGGCATGGCTCTTGGTTGGATTTGCATTCCATAGCCAAGAGTATTGGTGTAGGCTCTCAACTTCTCTACTAGCTTGGAGAAGGGGATGGAGGTCTTGCACTTTGCACTTCACACAATGAGAGTGTGTGTGGGAGAGTATACCCCTCAAGCATACCCCTAGTTTGCTTTGGTCAACCCCCTCTTATAGCTCGTGCTTGAAGATCATTGGACCTCTCCAAGCCTATCTAATCACATGCAAGGGGGGGCATATCAAGCAACAAGGGTAGCCTTGGGTCAAGTGTCCCCTTCTCCCCTTTGTGAGAGAGGACTTGATAAATTCTAAAACGATCAATTAAATTAACTAATTTATCATTGGACCCCTTGGGAGGCCAACCAATAGGCTTTAGGCACACTACGAGGGCAACATGAAGAGGAGGTTGACAAGTGTTCTAAATGCTTTGTTTGTACCAAGCTTACCTTGTGTGAAGGTGTGTGTGTTCTCTCTCTACCCCCCTCTTGTAGGGCTTGCCCCCTCCTTGTAGGGATAGTTGTTGACTTTGTGGATATCAATCCGTGGATCGGCAAACCGGCTAGAGCTTGGAGGCATGAGCATTGTTGGATGTATTGAATGAGAGGATTCAAGAGAATGCTGTTTCATCACACTATAGTCATCAATCAAGCATCACCTACACACATTAAGCCCACCAAAGTCCAACTTGCCATAGATTTGAATCTCAAAGAATACTCTTGACAAGCATACACTAATTGCATTGGTGTTGGCCTCTCTAGTCACTACATGCAAATCAAGGTACTTAATCAAAATTTACACACACAAAGGTGAATGGTGCTTGAGTCTCATTAAACCCATCCACACATGAGCAAACAATAGGGTACATACTCTAATCACAAGATTAAAAACCCACTTAATCAACCTAATTAGAGTTATTAAATATCACAAATTGAGTACTCATAGATTGATAGGAGTGGTCAATAAGCAAGAAGTCATCACCACACACTCAAATCTAGAATAATGAGAAGGTGAAACTACTTCATAACATAATGGAATATAGAAGAATCAAGGCTAATGAAAAAAGTAGAGATTATATTAATTAAGAAGTGCTTCTCTAATTATAAAGGATTAGCACTAGCCTTCTAAACATGGGCGGCTAGGCCATCCATAAACACTCAAGAGTGAGCTTTCAAGAATGGATACTCAATAATGAAGCCTCTTTGCATAAAAGGGCTTCTTATTAAGGCATGCACCACAAGCCTTTCTACTATGGGATTACGTTGAGTCCTCTAGAATATACAATCTGGAACTCCCAAATGAGCCCAAGACATTATAAAATGTGAATATGAAATATTGTGCAATCCATAGCATATCCCTAGTTTAGTGCATAATCGAGTCGCATGTGTTAGCTGCTGCTAACATTCCCCCCTCCTAATTTGGCGCACGTCCTCGTGTGCCACTAAAGCAGAACACGAAGACATGGTAGAAAGCATGTCCATGGAGCAATGTTGAGCTATAAAACATAAGACTAGTCATGAGTATCAAAGGCCAACAAGGATGAATAAAACATGAAGTACAATGAATAATCATGCAAAGTGAAATTTTTCTTTTCAAAGATGGGTCAATCATAGTAAAAAACTAAACAACATAAAGCAAAAAAACACCTAAATCATCATGAAGACTAAACTACTTGAAATTTAGTTTTATGCATGAAACACAAGCAATCAATTATGACCCTAGGCTAATGCAATTTCATAAAGCTACTAGCCTAAAAACTATATGATCAATCTTAATAATGCATCCAAGTCTATCATGTTTATGGGCTATAAAAAAGCTCCTAATTTATTAGTACATTGTCATAGCTTTTTGAAGATTATGGAATTTTGTTTTTAACATTTCATAGAAAAAAGTAAAGCACAATACAAGGCTACCACCCAAGGCAAGTTTTTCTATGACTCTTGGCTCCTTAAACCCTCAAGGAGGTGTTCCAAGAATCTACTAGCCTACCAAGGCGACGGCTAAGTCCTATCAGCCCAGGGCATCGGTTTAGAGCCTTGACCAAGAGAGCCAAGATGATTCCCCTCGCCTACCAAGTGCCAATAAGGCGCTAGGCCTCACATGGGCACAACATAACATTGAACTTTTATTTTCGTGTGTCGAGTAGCATTTATTCAGTTTTTGGATAGTTTTTTTGCTTCATTGTTTCATTTATTTTGCACTTTTTTATTGCTTCCACCATGAGATTGCTTATGGAAAATGGACTAAGGGACTAAAAGCTTAACCATAGCCCTAGGTCATGTTAAAAATGAGTGGAGTATTAAGAATCACTAAGAGTCTAGGACTAATGAGTAATGATCCTACATTAGCCTAAGGTCAAGGCCAATTACCTATGATTAGTACACATAAAACCAAATTTTTAATGAGTTTAATATTCACAAAGCAAAGTGTTAAAACTTTCATGTATGCCTAGCTTTTGAAAATGAAAGGAGCCATAGCTTAGAAGCAAATTCACTTAGTCCAAGCATAGAGAATGGAGAGATAAACAAAAGAGAAATATCATGGAAGGATTTCACCTATTCATGCTCTTTAAGCATCCTTGAGTAAAGAATCCACTTTGTGTAGAGGCCCCTTGATTCCTTTTATTTGCAAGTGAAGCTTCTTGAGCTAAGTGTAGCAAGCACAAGCTCTAAAAGCCATTTATTGAAAGCCATACAAAAAACATTATTGAAAACCTAAAGCTAGGGTTTCAAATACCCAAATATGCCAAAGGGAAAAAACCTTAGGAAAAAAAATGCCTTTGGTTATGCACATTATACTCTTTAGTAGCAAATGTATGCATACACATCCAAAATTACAGAGATATTGCTTTTAAGTAAGCACATTTTGCAATGTTAAAATCTCTTATGGATGATTCAAAGTTGATTAATTTCTAGCTCAAATGAAATGTACAATTTAAAACAAACCATGAGCTAGAAATAATGCAATTTTGAATGGAATTCAAGTGGCTCTTGAAAGCCAAATTGTACAATTTGAAGCTCTCAAAAAGTTTGGCTAACAACTAGCTCACATAAAATTTTACAATCTTATTGCAAAGCGGTGAGCTAGTGATTATACAACTTGAATTGAATGAACTAGAATGGCAATATATTGTAAGATCAACACCTGTCATGGAATCCCACTTTTCCAATCACCCTTCAAAAAAGATAATTGATTAGTGCTTGCAGGAAGTTTTTATTCAACCCAAGCTCCAAAATCTCACATTCCACCACAAACTTGGCAATTTTTATGTAACTCTATGAGCAATTTTTCACTCATCACACATTAAATCAACGCATTTGCTTCTTATGCTCTCATGTAGCATATTTTGACATACAAAGCAACAAAAGAAAGAGAATGCATTGGCCAATGATTGCACCTATCATAACTCCATTCAAAACTCTCTCTCTCTCTCTCTCTCTCTCTGTTTTTTAATAATATCAATCAAAATTTTATTACAACACATGCATCCGGTCAAGAAACAATTTGGTTTACTCTAATTGAAGTGCATAAATTTTACTTCTTATTGACCCAAAAGAAAGTGGTGACTGCCTCCTGATTTTGTGGCCCAAATGATAGCTCGACGCATAGTACACTCACCTGTTTCCTTTCTTCAAATTGAAGGGGTAGGAACCATGACTTGTTTAGAGTTTTTTTAAATAAAATAAAAATATATATGTTATAATAACTAATATCTAATTCTCCTGAATGCTTTTCTCATGTTAAACTGATCATTTAGTGCTAGGGGAGAAAAAGCTAGAATATTGGTTAAGCAGGCAGACCGGTCTCACAGTAGGGATCCAAAGGAGGGAAAATAGGGATCCAAAGGGGGGGCCATTTTCAAAAGAGCTATGTGCAACAATGGGCTCCAAAGACCTTAGGGTTGAGCTCATTAAGACTTCCAAAATGCTAAGGTTCCAAAATTCAAAGGTTGTGTCCAATGGTCAAAGGCTTAGGAAATTGGATGCTTTGTGTGTGTCCCAAAAAGTTTTCACAAACTCCTACATAGGAGGGGGTGAGCCCAAGAATTAGGGGATGAGAGAGAAGCGCACACACACACACACACACACACACACACACACACACACACACACACACACACACACACACACACACACACACACACACACACACACTCACAAGCTTCATTTGTACACAAGGGGAAAGAGGGACACATGTCAGCTCCCTAGGCCAAATGCCCACAAGGTGTACTCAAATCCGATTGGATGGCCATGGAGGTGGACCAATGAGAATTAGGCTAGAGTAAATCTAGTTTAATTAATTTAAAAACACTTAATAAAAGAACTAATAGGAATTAAGCTCTCTAGAAGACTATTGGTGGGCAGTCTCCCAAGGGTCCAATGAGCATTCAGCCAATGGCTTGCCTGATTCCTATTGGCTAGGAGGCAAAGGGTCCAATGAAAGTTTAATTGGATTAATTAATTACCTAAAGCTCTCACAAAAGGGGAAAGGGGAACACATGTCAGAAGGCTATCACTTATGCTCCTGAAATCCTATTGGCTAAGCTCGAGGAGGTCCAATGAGGTGCTAGAAAGAGCAATTAGCAGGGGTCGACCAAGAGAGAGAGGGGGACTGATTTTTCAAAGGGAATTATCCACACACACTCACACAATCTCATGTGTAGAGTAAGAAGACTCTGTCTCTCTCTCTCTCTCTCTCTCTCTCTCTCTCTCTCTCTCTCTCTCTCTCTCTCTTCTCAAGCTTTAATAGAAAGCTTATCACCTACTCCAAGCTTGTGAGAAGGGAGGCCTACACCAACAATTGTCGGCTTTGTGATGCAAATCCAACCAAGAGCCAAGCTTCAAAGCATGCTCATCTCCTCTACCATGCTAATTACTAAGCTAAGCTATGCTAATATGAGTGATTATGTGAGGAGATGTACATCTTTCTCGTAAGACTACTCCTTCTTCCTCTCAATCTACTCTCATACCCCGCTAGCTCTCACCATCTTCGAACGTGTGTGAGGTCTTGGTCTAAGACTGTGAGGGAATTGGTGTTGTGTTTGATAAGTATTTTTCTTAGTGCTTGAAGTTTCCATCTTCATTTCACTAACTAGTATTGAAGGAACACAAAGAATTGTATTGTAAAATGTCTCTCTTGATGGGAGAAACCATAATACAAAGCCTTTTGGACTGGGGACTGGCTCCATGCAAATCCGGTCCTCAACGTCTGTTGTCAATTGCTTAATTTCTCTCTCTTTTGAAGTATTGTTCATGCTATGTAACTAGGTGTTATACTTTTTGTTGCTCTCTCCACCCAAGCACTCTTCTTATTCTCATTAGGAATCTAGTCTAATGAAATGCTCACTATGTTCATGCTATTTTCCGCTACACAAGTTACTTGGCCATTAGATGTTACATTGGTATCAGAGCACAAGGTATCTCTTTTCTTTCTCTCTCTTTTGAAGTATTGTTCATGCTATGTAACTAGGTGTTATACTTTTTGTTGCTCTCTCCACCCAAGCACTCTTCTTATTCTCATTAGGAATCTAGTCTAATGAAATGCTCACTATGTTCATGCTATTTTCCGCTACACAAGTTACTTGGCCATTAGATGTTACATTGGTATCAGAGCACAAGGTATCTCTTTTCTTGCTCAAGAAGGGAGGCCCTCCAGCTAGCTATAAATGATTGGTATTATTAATCGCATGTGAGTAAGTGAATAGGGATTTTTCAGCCTTGCAATGCGCCTGCCTTTTTGCAGTTAACGAGGCATCACCGTCGAGAGCTATGGTATTAATAGTGGAGTCCTACGCGGCTTGCCTACGGCTTAACCACTATTGAGCTATTAGAAGCTTGACAGGAGCCGACACTGTTTTGGTGTTGAACGACCCTCTCTTCTATTCCTTGCAATTAATGGTATTCAAGCCACGGGTACAATAGCTTGACTGCTTGTTCTAAAGGGGTAAAGAGGAGTAGCAACTAGGGCTTGAAGTGCCAAAGTACAACTAAAAATTTTACACCTAAAAGTTATTAGAATGGTTGACAATAGTAAAGAGAGTGAAATTAATGTTGATAACTTTGATTTTACTAATGAGCAAGCTACTAATGATGCCCCGATGCTTGTTAACTATCTTGTTTCTAGGCTTCAACAAGCCATGGGCAATCCATCCCTCCAAAGTGAAGTGCAACGGCAACTTCATGCTCATGGGATTCTCCAAGCTCCCCACCATGACGAGAGAGCACCTAGGAAGCCTCCTTGTGAGACTTCCAAAAGAGGCCTCTCTCCGATTCGGGAAGAAGAAGAGGATCCATATGAAGGGCTCAAAAATTTTCTCCTTGATGACGCATCTCCTTCTCAAAGGAGAAATCAAGAGCCTCCACTGAAGGAATGAGAAAGAAGTGAGTCTCCTGCCACGTCATCAGAGATGGCTCCATGAAGACGGCGGGCTAAATGCTGTCTATCACCTCCAAAACGGAGAAGACCATCGCATGCTTCTCCACACCATAATTCAAAGAGGGATGACAAAAAGCAAGAGAAGAAAAATGAGAGAAAGAGGACACCATCTTCTCCAGCTTCTTCATCCTCTTCCTCTTGGTGAAGACAAAGAAGATCAAGGCAAGAAAAATGCAAGAAAGAGGTCACCCTCTTTTCCATCTTCCTCAAATTCTTCACTTCTGAAGAAAGTGATGGTGCAATCTTTAAGCCATTATAAAGAAGAGGCCATAGGAAATCCTATGCCGCGTGAACGAGGTCATCCAAGCTCAAGAAGTTCAAAGAGGGAGAAAAGAGCATCTCTTTCCTTACCTCCTACGATGGCACCTTTGGTGCTACGGAGAAAGACTTGGCCTTTATCCCCAACAATTCGATGCGGCGTTTGGAGTTGAGGGCTTCACGAAGTCCTCTAAGCTACACCATGTAGCTATGCACTTTCAAAAGTCCGCCAGACAATGGTGGTCTAGCCTATGGGCCAACGGTGAAGCTCCATGAACATGGAAAGCTTTAAGAGCTTCCATTATGAAGCAGTTTTTGGCCACCGATGCCAAAGACAAAGTACTCATCGAATGGCGAAGCTTGAAGCTCTCTCTCTCTACGAATCCATTCACAAATATGTAGACAATTTTTGGGACTTACAATTCAAAGCCACTGTCTTCAAGAAGTTGGATTTTGGAGAGCAAAAGCAACAATTTTGTGTGGGCCTAACTGAAGAAATGGCGGAGTATGTCAACTCCCAAAGGCCACGCACCATATTGGCGGTTATACACCATACTATGGTGGCTTCTCGAATCAATTTCCAAACGGGGGCTAAAAGAAATGCTAAGCCCACGGAAAACAAGGGTTCCAATGAGCCTAAGGGGAGGGACAATGTCCAAAAGTCTCCTAAGTGCAACTCCAACAAAGCTAAAGAGAAGGGAGTTTACAAAGGCAAAAATAAACTCTCTCCTGAAGAGCTTGAGCGTTATCACAAGGATAACCGTTGTTCCAAGTGCGGCGAGCAAGGGCATGTGTATCACGCTTGTCCCCAAAAGAACACCCGCCATGAGCCTCCTAGAGCTACCTTGGTCAAAATCCAAGAGGAGGAAACTCACCACAAAGGATCTCCTCTATGCCATTCTTGGCGAAAGGTAAGAGAACATGATGCTTTTATTCTCTTTGACCCTTTTTCTACTCACAATTTCATATCCACAGAGTTGGCCACCAAGCTAGGCACACAAGCTTATGAGGTGGAAAATGTCCTACCCGCAGATGGTGCTTTCAAGGGGCAAGAAGCTTCAGTCACTCCCTTAATCGGGAAATTGAGGCTCCATGTCCAAAGCTATGTGGACTTCTTTATCTCTCCTCTCAAGGATGAGGATGTAATCCTAGGGGCAACATGGTTTGATTGCATGGCTGCCAATGTCAAATTCCCTAAAAGGAGAATCTCCTTTAGGTTCAGGGAAAAAGATATGTACCTAGATACTAAGGAAATGGGTAACACTATACACATTGTACATACGCAAGTTTTCAATAGGTCAATAAAGAGCTCTATTTCCGTGTACATGATTTTTGTTAAAGACTCTCAAAATGAACCTAACATTTTAGCAAAAGAAAATATACACAATCAAAAGGAATTAGAGTTATCAATTTTCTCAAGGGGTTTCAAGATGTCTTTATTGACGACATCCCTTGTGAGCTACCTCCTAAACGAGGCAATGATGACCATGCAATTGAAATTCTTCCAGGAAGTTCACCGCCTAACAAACCTCCTTATAGAGTTTCTCAAGCTCAACAAGAGGAGATTATGCGGCAAGTGCATGAGTTAGTTGAGAAGGGCATGGTTAGGCCTATCTCATCTCCATTTTGTTCTCCTGTGCTACTAGTGCAAAAGAAAGACGGCACATATCGTATGTGTGTCGACTATAGAGCACTAAATAGGATCACCATCAAGAATAGGTTTCCCGTTCCATGGGTAGAAGGCATATTTGATAAGCTACAAGGGTCCACCTACTTCAATAGGATTGACCTAAAAAGTGGCTGTCATCAAATAAGGATAGTTGATCAAGACATTGTAAATACCACATTTCTCACTACGTTTGGTCTTTACGAATACATTGTCATGCCTTTTGGCTTGACCAATGCACCAGCTACATTGGAAAGAAAATAGGGATCCAAAGGGGGGGCCATCTACAAAAGAGATATGTGCAACAATGGGCTCCAAAGACCTTAGGATTCAGCTCATTAAGACTTCCAAAATGCTAAGGTTCCAAAATTCAAAGGTTGTGTCCAATGGTCAAAGGCTTATGAAATTGGATGCTTTATGTGTGTCCCAAAAAGTCTTCACAAACTCCTACATAGGAGGGGGTGAGCCCAAGAAGTAAGGGATGAGAGAGAAGCACACACACACACACACACACACACACTCACAAGCTTCATTTGTACACAAGGGGAAAGAGGGACACATGTCAGCTCCCTAGGCCAGATGCCCACAAGGTGTACTCAAATCCTATTGGATGGCCATGAGAATTAGGCTAGAGTAAATCTAGTTTAATTAATTTAAAAACACTTAATAAAAGAACCAATAGGAATTAAGCTCTCTAGAAGACTATTGGACAGTCTCCCAAGGGGTCCAATGAGCATTTAACAGTCCAATGGCTTGCCTGATTCCTATTGGCCAGGAGGCAAAGGGGTCCAATGACAGTTTAGTTGAATTAATTAATTACCTAAAGCTCTCACAAAAGGCAAAAGGGGGACACATGTCAGAAGGCTATCACTTATGCTCCTGAAATCCTATTGGCTAAGCTTGGGGAGGTCCAATGAGGTGTTAGGAAGAGCAATTAGCAAGAGGGGCCGACCAAGAGAGAGAGGGGGACTGATTTTTCAAAGGGAATTATCCACACACACTCACACAAGTTCATGTGTAGAGTAAGAAGACTCTCTCTCTCTCTCTCTTCTCAAGCTTTAATGGAAAGCTTATCACCTACTCCAAGCTTGTGAGAAGGGAGGCCTACACCAACAACTCTTGGCTTTGTGATGCAAATCCAACCAAGAGCCAAGCTTCAAAGCATGCTCATCTCCTCTACCATGATAATTACTAAGCTAAGTTGTGCTAATATGAGTGAGATGTACATCTTTCTCGTAAGACTACTCCTTCTTCCTCTCAATCTACTCTCATACCCCGCTAGCTCTCACCATCTTCGAAGGTGTGTGAGGTCTTGGGTTTGAGACCGTGAGGGAATTGATGTTGTGTTTGATAAGTGTTTTGCTTACTGCTTGAAGTTTCCATCTTCACTGCACTAGCTAGTATTGAAGGAACACAAAGATTTGTATTGTAAAATGTCTCTCTTGATGGGAGAAATCATAATACAAAGCCTTTTGGAATGGGGACCGGTTCCATGCAAATCTGGTCCTCAACTGTTGTCAATTGCTTAATTTCTCTCTCTTTTGAAGTATTGTTCATGCTATCTAACTAGGTGTTATAATTTTTGTTGCTCTCTCCACCCAAGCACTCTTGTTATTCTCATTAGGAATCTATTCTAATGAAATGCTCACTATGTTCATGCTATTTCCCGCTATACACAAGTTACTAGGCCATTAAATGTTACAATATATGTCAAGACTGCGAAACAACATTGAAACTATGTGTTTATTGTGAGGGCCATGGAGGGACCAGGGATAGCGAGAGATAACGAATCGTTAAGCCAGTGTGTGTGTGTGTGTGTGTGTGTGTGTGTGTGTGTGTGTGTGTTGTGTTGACTTTGAACACAGCAGCGGGCCGGTAGGATTACAAGTAGAGAGCTCTACCATTGTTTGAGTGAAGTTACACCCTTCAGGAAGTCTTAACTTCAGTATTGTAGTGAGTAAGAACGCCATGACATAGGTAGATTGACTCCTTAGAAGTGGATGAAAGGTGGTCGACAACATGAGGTCTTCACAGGTGAAGTAAGTCTCCTACTCTTCACAAGCTCAAGGAAATCGATGAGATAATAAGACCCTCAACTTTTTTGCCATGCAAGCATGCTGCTGACCACTACATTTGCACCCAAAAACAAGTTCCTCTACACCCTCACATGCACCATATTTGGTTGCCATCCCTTCCTCACATGAGCAAGTTGAGAGTTTGTGTGTATAAGGGCATCTAGGTTGTTTCATCTTGGCAGGCTTCGTGAGAAAATGGGAGCCAAAAGTAGAGAAAATGGGACCACTACATGGAGGATATGGACAAAAGATGGCGAGAAGGTGGGCTAAACAGTGAGCAATGATCGTTCATGGGGTGTGTGTGTGTGTGTGTGTGTGTGTGTGTGTGTGTGTTGTGTTCTGGCATGAATCCTGGCAGAAGAGGTTGCGAGCCAGGCAAGAAACAGGGTAGCTGGTAGGGGCCAATCGAGACCCAACATGGGGAGGTGAGGTCATGCTGCAATTGAGTCGACTTTTATTGCAGATATTTGTGTGTGTGTGTGTACACCAATGTGAGCAGCCAATTTGGAAAAAATGAGGGTGTGTGTGTGGGTATTGAATGGCACAACAAAATTAGCATGCCGCACAGGATCTGATGACCTGGGATAAGTTGGCAAGTTGCAGAAGCGTGGGCCTAGCAGCTTGCACCAAGCTTGGCATGAGTCGAGACTCGACAATTGGACATGAATGCAAAATTGGCTAGGGGAGCGTACAAGAGAAGTGGTTCAGAATTATGTGAGTTCGCGCGGCAAAAGAGACAAATGTACCTTAATGTGTGTGTGTGTGTGATTTTCCAACAAGGATGGAGTGCCATGGCACCATTAATCACGTGCGCAGTAATTCAACCAAAGCCAAGCCAAGTGAGTGCAAGCGTGACGGTGGAACCAGCTTGGAAATAGTAAAAATATGTTTCTTTCTTTTGATTTTTTAAATTTTTGAAATCTCTTTGGGGCTTGTTCCCATGGTCAATGAGCGCAATTGACACAATTCAAGACTTTCTTAATGTAAGCAAAATTCCATAACCCTTCACCACAATGATCTCTTATTCTTGTGATCTTGTGAAGACTTTTAATACATACTAACACATGTTTGTTCATAGTGTCAAAAACTCCCAAAGCCACTCAATTACGAATCCGAGTGTAAAAGGATTTCAACCATAACACACATATCACTTAAGTAATTGTCCATCTCACATTAAATTGATCTCGACATTTGGTTGAATATTTTTACAAACACTCAAAGTTAGGTTCAAATTGTCGATCGATATCACAAAATGGTTGCAAGCTCATAAAAATTATCCACATTTTGGTCTCGATTGAGCGTTTATCAGCCATTTGGTATAATGCACATCAAAAGTTTGATCCATTGATGATCAAAATGGATGAACTATATGAAATTGATGCATCTTATACTGTACGAGGTATAGCATATGCGCAACATAGTGCACCAAATCTCTTGATTGCAAAACCATTCCCAATTGTCGTCATAGCAATCTTAAATTGCTCATGTCTAATGGCCCTCATCATCCAAATTCAATTGAATTTGTCATCATGGCTTTATGCTTGTGATTATGGAGACTCATAAATGAACAAACTAATGAATTTTTTTCCATATCGAATTGGAATACACGACAATGGTCAAAAAAGCATCTTCAATTGGGTACCAACTGAATCATCCGAAGTCAATCAATTACATAAACACCAAGTTATTTTGGTCTTTTTATCATCATAATTGAAAATCAAAACCAATCAGTCCTCCCCTATTTGGATATCGAATGTCATTGAGTAGGTACACACACCCAAATTTAGACCAAAATTATATGCAAAAAATCCATCAATTCCACATTTCAATGCTCAATTTTCACATTTGATCAAGCATAAACAAATGCATGCATGCTCAATTTCTCAAAAATCAACACTAATTTGACCTAATCGAGCATTGCACACAGTCCAAAATTGAGCATAAAAGTTCATTTTAAGCTCAATTGGCAATGCAATTAGGCTTATCCCTGATGCTTGCACACACATTACATGCACAATTCACAATCATAAAGCGTTTGGGTGCCCCAATTGACCATCAATCATTGAATCAAGTGGTCTTCAATTGAGCACACACACTCAATTTTTTGCCCAATTTCTTGGCAAATAGGCATATCCAATGATTGAAATTGCCTAACATTCACATCAATTACATGATTTCACATTCATAAATCATCAATTTCATCAATTTCTATGCATGCATACACTCAAGATTAGGTGCACACACACTAGAATTTTATGGCAGTTTTTTCCCTCTTTGGTGCATTATACACACAATGATCTTTACACACAAGTGCATTCTTGTTGACAATCAAGCTTAATCTTGACACACACATCATTCATTAGTCAAAATTGACCAACAATTTCATTCCAAAACAATCAAATTAGGCTCTCAAAGTATGTCAATTGATTTGCACACCTAATTTTAGCAGTAAATTAACAACACATTGGAATCAAATTAATCACCCAAAAATCGAATGGAGTAGGCCAATGCACTTACAATCAATTGCATACAATTTAATTCTTGCTGCATGTGATGATTCCACCATGCACATACATGTGTGGCTCTTCCAATTTGGCTCAAAAATTGACTGTTGTAGGCCAAAAATCAACCACTCAAATCAATAGATTAGGCATGGATTAGCACAAAGAAACTTGATAAAAGTGTTGATTCCTCCTTTTATAAGGGGATTGAACATACATTACACATCAATGTTAACATTTAGGTTAGTAAAGTTAGTCAAAAATTAGTAAAAATTAGAATAGAATTAGTACAATTAGCATGGAAATGAAGCGAAATTAGTAATGGTTAGTGAAAAATTAGTGAAATTGGGGGCGGAATTGGGGCTTTGGGGTATTCATATCTTAAATATTATCTTCAATTACTTGCACAAACATCATCAAATCCACTAATTTGAGTTACACACACTCGTTTTTTGATTCTGCAATTTTTATGCAATGTGTGGTCACCATATGCTATGTATGGCAAGTCTGTTCATTCAAAAGCTCAATGCTGCATGGGAAGCATTGACCCAAGACAGTGTTTGGAAAGATATGCTGATTTTGAGTTGCAAGGTTCCAAAGCAAGACGACGTGCATTCTTGTGGATGGAGAGTTCTTGCAAATGCGCAGCTTCTTTTGGAACGCATTTATGTTGAGGAGTAGAAGTGTAAGTGGAATGTTTCACTTTTGTAATCCTTGCACACATGATTTCTTTCAATTACATATAAAAGCTATGGAATTTATTTACAGGCAAGGAACCTGGCAGATTATTTAAACTTGCATGTGGAGGCATTCAGGACGACGATCATCCAGAATATGATCAATCTTGTGGAGACTTGTCCTGAAGGAGTCACCGATGCATTTGTCATGCCACCGCCATGACCACAACCTCGGTCTCCACTTCGGAGGTATGAAGAAACATCTCCACCAATGACAGACCAAGCGCCCAGACCTGCCTCCCCTCGCGTTTCTGGCCACTTGACCTCTAGTCTTTCTGTAAAACCCGATTTTACTGAGGAAGATGAGGCCACTGCACAATATTTTCCTCAACCCCAAGCCCATGACCCAACCCCCAGACCGTCTCATGAGCCTTTACATCCTAATCATGATAATCAAGCCAGGGGGAGCTACCCTCAATTGTAAATGAGAGCTACTAGGATTTAATTGAACATTATTAAACGCAATGTAAAGACAACTTGAGTCAATTTTGAAAAGATAATTGTTCTCAGACTTTATTTGCAAGAAACTCCTTAACAATGCATTTATGCATGAATGTGTTGTCAACAACTTTCTATAATATTTGCATTACAGAGCAATGTGATATATTGTGTGAGCCGCTTTCTTCAATCAAGAGTTGCATTGCACTAGAAACAGTTGGTCATCCTTTATCTCTGCGCACAATGTCTTCTTCTCCTTTCTCTGAGGCACCTGCACGACAGTTAATCAAGCAATTAGATTAGACCAATATTTTGTGATGATAACCAACAGGAAAATAATTAACTCAACATTAATGTTTACATACAAAACATACTACCTTTCGCATGTTGCACTGGAAAAGAGATTTTGGAGGCAAGCTGAGGTCAACCTCATTTTCCAACTCCTCACACACTTGTCGTAGTGTCACATTGCCTCGAATGCTAAGAAAAGTTATCAGATTAGGTCCACACCATACCTCAAGCATTCTCAAAGGATTGTTAAGGTCATCAGTTAAATCTTGGTCCAAAGCTACCAGATGACCATTCAATCCATGCCACCTTATGTAGTGGAAGGAAGCTATAAATTTTGAGAAGCTATCATGCACTTACACACAATAGACTTCTTATTTACCTTGCATAAGATGCCATTAGAATCATGGACAGCCCAAGATTCATCTAGAAAATCAAGGCATTTCTCTGTCTTGCAAGGTAGCATAGTTCCTGTCTTCCTAATCTCTTCATCATGGAAAAAGTCGATGAACACATGCATGGGCATGACGATTGAAACACATACCAACCGACTAGCAATATTTGGTCTTAAGCACTTTTGTATTTCGTGATGGAGCTTTAGTCTGAAACACTCAGAAGTTTCAATGAAGGGATTGGCCACTTTGGACTGTCCTTCAAAGGAACCGCGAGATATTCTAGAGTGCCAAAGCCAAGCACAAAACATGGAGCATTATAAAAGTGGTCGAAGAAAAAAAACCCCCGTTCAGCCAACACTCTTGCCGTGCTGGTGTTATAGAGTAGCTCTCCCATAGTTTCATGGAATGCATCAAAAATTCCAATAATGCAATCCATCGGTTGCCAGTCTTCTTTGTTGGAAGGATAAATATCTGCAACTGGTAGGTTAAACACACAATACATGAGTGACGAGTAAAATTTATTGTGGATATAAGAGAACTTACAATTTGGTCGGTTTGTTGGAAATCCTATTGATGTTGTTCGTAGACGCAACTCTGAGTGCATATATGCATGTTCAATGAGAACCTCTTTGACTGTTTTGCCCATTTGTGACAAGCGAAAGAATTTCACCCTACCTTTATAACTGTTCAATAACTCGTTGCCTGTGCGCTCTCTCTTACTCGTCTGCAAGAGAACCTAGCTTCCAACTGTAATGGTGGTGGAAAGCCATCGACGGTTGTCCAAATTGAAGCTATTGAAAATTTCAACAGACTTAATACTTGCAGATGGTCGTCGAGGTCTTTTGTTGTCCATTAGTGATTCTCTATGTATGGCAAGATGCACAACACATATGTGAGAGGGGAGTGACGGGGATTTTTCACCCTGCCTTTATAACTGTTCAAAAACTCGTTGCCCGTGCGCTCTCTCTTCCTCGTCTGCAAGAGAACCCAGCTTCCAACTGTAATGGTGGTGGAAAGCCATTGATGGTTGTCCAAATTGAAGCTATTGAAAATTTCAACAGACTTAATACTTGCGGATGGTCGTCGAGGTCTTCTGTTCTCCATTAGTGATTCATCTATGTATGGCAAGATGCACAACACATATGTGAGAGGGGGAGTGACGGGGAGTGCTTCTGAACGTAGACACAATACAGTCAAATGCGAGCAGAATTGTTAATTGAGCGCAAATGAATGAGAATGAGCAAGAATACTATGAAGTCTCTCCTATCGAAAACGTGCGCACAACTGTATTGAGTGTGAGTCATGGTACACTTGTCCTATATTCGGTCTTGACAAGAAAGATTCGAGCAAATCACAACGTATATTATTGTTAAGGTTTTTTATGCAACTAAAAATCATTTTTTGAAAATGCTGAAATTTGAGATAAAAACAAGGAAAATCCGAGCTACCGTTATGGTAGCCCACCATCCATTGGTAGCGTTGCATTCTCTCTCTAGCACTAAAAGGACCAAATTTGAGTCCAAACTTTCCCTAATGTTGACCCAAAATTGTTGTAATCTCTATGAAATTTCTGAAATATGCTTTGCATTAGATCCGTGGCCTTGGTTGCCGATACGTCTTGTACTTGACTTCTTGTGGCCAAGGCAATAGAGAAGAAGATGGGAGGGGGGGGGAGGGGATTGCCGTGGGCACCCTTCCTTGTTTAATTAAACCTAAAATTCACTAAGGGGCACCCTCTACCGCGATGGCAGGCTGTGTAGCCAAGGAGAGAATGAGAGATAGAGAGAGAGAACAGTGCATTGCTCCGCTACACCTGCACCCTTGACAGTTTCTCCTCCCCATGTCTGCACAGTCCCAATGAGCTGGCCCACGCTCGATTTGATGGAGGTTGATGGAGGTTGAGCTTCTAGTCCCTCCTTGTGTAAGCGGCCTTGCCCACACCCGAGTCTTCTTGCTTAGCAAGCCCTCATGCACACGCCCATCATCTCCTTCTCCCCATATTGTGGGAGCGAATCACACCACCTATAAAGTGCATACAACACTACCTAGATAACCATAATGTCAATCAAGGACACAGATGACACGATAGACGCATGGAGGCAATCTGTATAGCTTGTCAAGCTGAGACCATCCCACACATACAACACTTTGGAAGGCCAACTAAACCAAAATCAAGAATCTCACTGCTCTTAACTACACCACCCAACCCACATACACACAAATGGAAGGAAACTCATAAGACCATACCAGAATCTTATGAAACTTAAGGAACACCATCCCCTCACTAGGATACATCCGTCCCAAAGCCTCTACACTCCAAATCCATTTGTGAAAAACGCATATGAAGACAGAGCAAATTTTGAAACTGCCTGATACTGAAGTCTATGAGTACCTATGCGTAGCTTATGTCGCTATGATTCTAACGACTACTTGTACGTAGAAAACAAACATTGTTTGGTACACTTACGGCCACAAATAGCTCGTAGAAGTGTTAGCATGTGTGCTCCGCTTCACGTGGAATGCTTGGCGTTGTTGTGTAGCTCTCTCTAAGTCTATCGCAATGGTGCAATTGAATCTCCAATTGGATGAGCAAGCAGGGAGTGGCGTCAGGATGAAGCTCACGATCTCTCTCTTCCTCTCACACACAGTCGACGACAACTCAATACCTTGATTATGATTAAAAGCTCTCCTTACAAAATGACATAGGTACCTTATATATTAAGGCTACCATAGGAAACTGAGACTGGTGGTCTGGCCCCGCGTTCGAAGAACACCACCCGTATGTTGCCACGTGTCATTGCCCATGCAAAAGCCCGTCCAGTGTGGACTCAGCCCAACTGCAACTATTTGTCTGTCCAGTGCCTTCAACACTGTAGCCCTGCTAACAGGTTGCCCACCATAAAACCACTTACCGTCTCGGTGAGAGTAACACTATGCTGCAAAGAGAACCGAGAAGTCACTATATGTACATAAGAAGATTGAGCAAAGCAGCGCAGTCCTGTCACCCAAGAGAAAGAGTCGTCGCCACCACCACTGTTGCACCCGAAGTATCCGCTGGAAGTGTCATCGCACCCCGACTTCTGCAACTAGAATAGCTACTCATTACAAATAATATTTTTAACCATAATCCGCATCATTTCATAACTCTCAAAAAATAAGAATTTGGGATGAAAAGTGAGTTATGCTGTACTGTTGACCCATGGGTCGACACTCCCCCCCTCCAAATTCATGTCATCCCTGACATGACCCGATTGTCCATGTCAGTGCGGTCTTTGTTGTCATTGTTGATTTTCTTTGCTCCACTGCTTGTACATTGTCTTTTGGATGCCTCTGTAAAGTCCTTGCTAGAATCTCTTTTGATGTCCAGTTCTTGTCGACCTTAATATAACTTTAGGAATGTCTTAAAGTCTTTGAGTCTTAAATTGTCTACCTTTTTGTGTCCACTCTTCTTCATTTGGGGACTTCTTTGTTCCTACATCAAGGTGATCAAAGTCGCATTTTTCACTGTTAGCTTTTGTGTGTTGTGTAAATCATTACACTGCTTCTACTTGATACATGACTTAATTAAAGTCTGACAAACCACATCATTCGCGATAGATGACCATCTATGAGCTATCATTGTCCAATTTTCTCCAAAACTCATATACAGGATGTACAGGTTATGAAGATGTCTATCATGGGTTCAGATTGAAAAATTGCATCTCTAGCTAGGGGTTAGGCTTCTATCCTTTTTCAATTTTTCTTCACCCTTTTCTTGTATTCTCTATTCATAGCCTACTGACAAAGTTCGGCTTGATGTGGACTTGAATTTGGCTTTCTAAGATAACTTTTTGGATTTTAGTCTTGAAAAGAAATGATGGGCATCTCTGGCACCTTCTGACTGCCAAACTTGAAATGAATTATACCATGAGTATCCTCTAACATGTAGAACCGATACTGATGACCAAGATTTGGCTTGACCCTTGGTTGCTCTTGTAGACATTTATCGTGATAGATGACTGAACTGTCGTTTCTACCTCCTCCTTTTTTTTTGTTAGTATTGTTAGTCCCTCTTGTTTTTTAGAATTCATTAAGTCACATACAAGATAGAAGATTTATAGTACTAAAGATCTGCTTCCTGTATACGGCCTTGTAGTCACGTGAAGTGTCTGATAGGCAACTTTGCACTTGATGGGTGCTTTTGCTTAGTCCAATCACCAACTTTCTTTGTCCTTGTAGGCCATCCCAGAGTTTTATGACCATTCTCAGTCATTTTTGACCTTATGTTGTTGTTGAAGATTGATCCGCATTATTTTCTTACCTCTGACATTATAGCCTTGTTCATGAGGAGTTTGACTCGGTCCACCTTGGTATTGAAAGTGAGGATTGCATGGTTGGTGCAATGTTTGTGTGTAACTGAGGTGATTGTTGCTAGATCCCATTATATCATGTGGGTTTTTGTTTGAATACGGGCAAAGGCCTCATGAAACATGAGGTCCCCCTCCCCTTTCCAATCGCTTGGGAGCCCGCCAATGCGAACATTGAGGGCAATGTCCTCTTGTCGTTGCCATTCGTGTAATGTGGATGCCACTTGGTCTTCAACCTTGCGGAAGATGACCTCTTGCATTTGAATCTTGACCTCCTTTGTGAGGGTGGTCTCTACTTCTGACTTTCTTTCATTGAGCTTGGCTACCATCTGTTCCATCTCCTCTTTCTTGCAGTTTTCCATTGTGTTAAGTTGAGCTTCAATGGCAATGAGTCTTTGTTTGATCTCATCGTTCTCTTTGCAAAGTTGTTCAACTTCATTGTGAAGGCGAACAAAGATGTCCATCTTTGGGGGTGTTGCTACAACCCCGGCAAAGGTGGGTTTGGCACGGGATGCGACCCGAGTGGCCATTTCTCAAGAGGTGTGACCTTCCTCCCGTGGCAAGTTTTTAGAACGCTAATCAATGTGACCTTGCCTGTGACAAACAACGGAACAAGGTTAGAAGACATTTTACACAACCAGCAACTCGTGTAGAAGGTGTGTTGCAGCGTCGGGTCGGCAAGTGCAAAGTGCAGAGATGCACGAGCTTGGAGGCTGATGTTGTCTGCGAGCGAGGCTGCGGAGGGCGGGGCTCTATATTGATGCCCCACGGGCCAGATTTCATGAGGCCAACACCCCCTTGAAAGGACTTTCCAATTATAAATAGAGAAATTACAACTATGTGCAAAAATAAACTGCACTCTTGGGTAATTGCGTGCTCTATGAAGACTTAAAACTTCACAAAAGAAAAAATCAAAAGCTCTATTTTGCCCAATCTTCTCCTAAAATACATAGTAGCTATGGAATTTTTTGGGGAGAGAGAGAGAGAGAGAGAGAGAGAGAGAGAGAGAGAGAGAGAGCCTTTTGAGAAGAAGAATCCTTACTTTGCAAGCTACAACTCAAGCCTCATGTGTAGTAGCAATTTGTGTTTTTGAGCCTCTTCCACTCCTTTATTCGAAAAGTGTTCAACTTGAAAGTTGTAGATCTCACTATTTTTATCGTGAAATATTGCGACAATAGTCTCACTATGTATACTTTTGTTGGCAGTTCAACCACTTTTGGACCTTTCCTTTACTTCTTTACCCACTACTTTTTTCTTGAGGAACATCTTCCACCATTTCTCCTTTAGAGATGTGTATGCATGGATAATCAGTGGTCCTCAAGCCTGTTCAAGCTAGACCACATCTCCCTTTTAGCTAGCATTCTCACACACTTTTGGAGGCATTCAAGATCCATTTTTAGTTTAGTTTAATGTTGTAAAATCACATTGGATCTTGGAAAGAATTCCATTTGCACTTATAAAGGTTGCATCATCCTTTTGGCACCTTAAGGTCCCTTAATTGCATTGGCACTTTTGAATGTTGCTACACCCTTTTGGCACTCTAAGGCCCTGAGATGCACCTTACAACCATTTTGGTAATCTTGGTCCTTCCACTCTTTTTATTTTCTCTCTTTAGAATGGCCAATTCTTGAGAGAAAAAAGTAGTTAACAAATTAAAATTTGGTGGCATCCTCGGAGCCAAGAGCTAAAAACTAATAAGCTCAGCAAGGACTACTCAAAGGTGATGTTATTCAATTAAAAAAAAAATCTAGGTTAGTTCAAATTTGAGTAGCAAAAAAAGAACCCCATAGCACATAAACATGCTTGAGCAAGCAATGATGACAGAAAGAGTGAGTTGTGGTAAGACAAAAAAACCATAAAAAATTTGCATGTCCTAGCCCATTAAAAACTTAAGGTAGGCAAAATTCATCATTCAAGAGTATCCCTGCATAGGTGCGTCCTTGAGCATTGATAATGGCCAAAAAAGATTATATACTAGTTTGCAAATTGCAACAAATATGATGTCAAAAATATCTTAAGCAAAGTGCATAGAATATATAGGCCAAAAAAACCTAATCAAAATCATGGTATGAAAAGTCTATGGTAGTTTAAGTCTAAGTAGCTAGAAAGAACTATAAACTTTTAATTAAAACAAAACTTTTGATACGAATAAATTGAAATAAAATTTTATTATGTATAAATAGAAACAAATATAGCATCTAACACCAAAAATAGAGAGTAGCTTGCCTTAGTTGTAGATTCTTACATAAACCATTTACGCAAAAACAGAATCGAAATTGTATTACCTTTGCTATTTTCTTGAATGGATATCTCTCTACCCCTATGCTAAAAATTCAATAATACTATCTTCCTTAGTTTCCATTCTTGAAAAGTCTGCTTCACCAATCTCCATTAGAAGATCTCTCTCACATTATGATATGCCTCCATACCTTAGCAAGGTCATGCTCTTCATTGTAGTGAAAATTTGGAGCGTTATTCAAATGTATGTGAAATTGCTACACTACAATTAGTACAAAACTTTTGGCACTATTGCCTAGGAAGAGTTGCCTATGCTAGTGGAACCCTTGGAGTAGGTAAATAGTTTAACACTATAATATTTACTCTATACAAGTCATAAATAGGGGTTTTTCCCACATATTCTCCTTGAAGGTGGAATTATCTTCTCTATTTGGAGTGAATCCCCTGGGCATGTCGTGTGTTATGTGTGTTCCTCCCCAGGCATCAACCATTTGCGATGTGAAAATATTGATCTCATGAGAAGTTAGCTTTTCCTTTTCAAGCAGACTAAATATCATCAACAGATTGGCAGACACACGCTTAATTCCAAGGGCTACTTTGTTACCTCTGTAGGCGGTTATGTCACATACATTTTTCCATAACTGAAACTCATTGGGGATTTGGGAGTCATAGTAGTTCAAAATCAAATGCCTCATCTTATTGCCTCCCATATATATTTTATTGGGGCAATGTTGTGTAGTTCTTGATGCCTTCTTGTCCTTTGTTAGATCAACTGTACCACCATAAAGACCAAAACTTGATAGAATAGCCTCAAGTTCTCTTATGCACTCTTCCCTTCTTTTTGCAGGCTCCATATTCCAAGCATAATTAATATGGAGCACTAACAACTTATGAAGAATTATTAAACTAGCATGAAGGGTACACACATGCACATTTTCAAGTTGAATGTGTAGAATAGAATCCCAATTTAGATCTTCCGTGTTTTGATTAGGGGGTACACTTTGGTCACAACTAAGGATACCTTAAAACCATTGTTGTAGTGCTTTACTCACTGTTTGTGTAGCGGACACACCTTTTGCAGAGTTTGATCCAGCTTTACTACCCTTTACATTTACACCCTCCTTTGACTTGTTGGCCTTTGCATCCTTGCCTTTAGTGATCGTCAAGACTTTACCATGGCAGCAATAAATGCATGGAAAGAGGATCATGGAACTTTACTTGCACCCTAGCATACACTTTAGAGTTTTTAAGTCTACTGCCAAGTTCCATTCAACTTCGAACGTATCCAAACCTGGCACTTGCAATCTTTGTCCTTCCTATTGTTGCCTAATGACTTCAAAAATTGGAGTATGATTGAAATACCACTTGAGGGACTCATGTGTTTTATGTGGGAGATGGAAAACTGTCAGCCACCAAATATTCTTCTTTGATTGAACCTCAAGACATGTTTTTCCCTTCTTGTTGGCAAATAGCTCAACATCAATTGACCACTAAGACCCTGTTCATTAAGGTAATGCTTACCCTTTTGAGACGTTGACCTTTCACAACCTGGCACTCATCGAGGTTCATGACGAAGATGACTTTACCATCATGCAGAATCTAACTCAAATGCCCTTGCAGTGTACTGAGAAAACCTTAGATCGAGAGTACACACTCATGCACTACAATATCTTTTAGTTTTATGTACATGTATTTATTGGGGATGATAGAATTCTCCCATTTTGTACTAAAATATTCTACTTATTGTTTATATTTCATTTCAGTTTGAGGCATTCATTCATTTTTGTAATGTAGCCTTTCACACTATAAACACATCCTTTTAACTTCAGAACTGGCAATCCCTTGTATTAGCACATTTATATTGTGTCATGTCAAGGTTTTCATATTAAGTTGGCAATTTAAATATAGGCATCAATATTTGCATTGATATATGAACATAGCGAAGCATATATTGATGCATATATCGACGTTTTGATAGTGACACAAATATCAACACCTGTATCGATGTCTTGAGGGAAAAAAACCAAGTTCATCTACGTCAATACAGGCATCACAATTGTGAAGATCCCCTTGTGGTGTCTCTATTACACAAAAAGGAAAGAACTAGTAACGGCATGCCAATTTCAAATCACTTTTCTAGGTATACCGGGTTGGAATCGAGTAATCAGAGTTTAATGAAGCAAACTAAGCCATTTGCAAGCAAGAAAAATAATGTCTTTAATATGAGTACATTTCCATGAATAGGGCTCAAGTAAGCAAAGCATCCCATAATACCAATGTGAATAGGAATGTTAACTCTAGTTTAATTGATGTCTAGAATTGGTTATTGTTCATCTAATAGTATCCTCACATATAGCTCAGGAGAATAGCGACCAGGGGTTACTAAAGGAAAACATTAGTAAAACCCTATGATCCAATAGTAGAAGGGTAAGAGACCAATTTTCCCCCAAGGAAATGTATGTGTGTGTGTGTGTGTGTGTGTGTGTGTGTGCGCGCGCGCGCGTACACGAGCATGTGTGACAAAGAATAAGGGGATTTTTTTTTGGGGTTTTGGGGGGGGGGGGGGGGGGAGGGGAGGACCTCCCTTGGGTCATGCTTGTTTTGCCTTGTGAGCTCAATAGCCTATGTAGGGTCAATCAACTTGTTTTTAGTACTATATATGCGTCATTGAGAACAACACAACTATAGATCCAGGGGAATTTGTAAAATCCATAAAGAGGAGAACATCGGGGAGAGTTTTTGTAGTAGTCATAGTTGAACCACCCAACTAATACAAGATAGGCCACCTCCACATAGAGTGGTTGACATTTGATATCAAATTCAAGATTTAATGGAAGCCTATAAGTTGACATCACCACTTCCTGTAGAGTGGCTAGGGAGGGTGAAGCCATGGTGGTGCCATGGAAGATGGTGTGTGAGCAGAGAAGGGAGAGGATGAATGTGTGTGTGTGTGTGTGTGTGTGTGTGAGTGAGTGAGAGAGAGAGAGAGAGAGAGAGAGAGAGAGAGAGAGAGAGAGAGAGAGCAAAAGTCAACACACAATAAGAAAGCAATGCTATATTTAATTAAAGTCTATTATATATTTATAAATCTTGAAAACTTTTTGTGAAAAAACCATGCTAAAATCTAATGGTAGCTGGCCTTGCTTGCATGCTATAGGAACATATTCCCATGAACCAAGGCTTGGAAACCCAACAATCCCCCCCTCAAGCCCAAACAATATTATAGACCATGGAAAAGTTCAACAAATCACTTGAAACTAGAGTAGAAGCACACCCCCCCGTGACAACAACATAGGTGTGCATGCTTGCACTTCCCTCGGACTACAAATAGAGTGAGACGACAAGAACTTAAAACCAAACATAAATGGGAGGTCTTACTCTTATGTGTGGTAGTGTTTACAACCCGTATAAAATTTATTGACAATGACCAACATAAAGACAAACTAGAACTAGGGGACATCACTTTCTACGAGAAGCATCGATGCATCTGCATCACATTGAGTTGCTGTTTGCTCTTCTTAAAACACCTATTCAAAGAATGATTGGTTTTTCCATACTAAATACAAGGATTTTTTCTGAAGCAATCCTTGGTTTGGGTTGTGTCCATAAATCACACATGGTCTATTGCTGGTGGTTGGTCTGGTTGAAGTTGTGGTGGAAGCACAATTACTACACATGCACTGGGAATAATGGCAGAACTGGCATGTGATACTTGTTTCTCTTCTTCCTGCAAGGAATTAATGATACCATTCAAGGAGGGTAGCGGATATTTTTCTTTTAAAGCAATGAAAATTTGATGAAATTCAATAGGTAAGCTATTTAGCAAAATAGCTATGATATCTTCATTCAGTATTGTGGCTTCAACATATACCAACTAAGTTTTTAGGCTCTTTAATCTATTGGCTAATGCAGCTATGTTCTCATTAGCATGCATAACAAGAGAATATAATTCCATTTTAAGACTCATCATGGAATATTTGACTTTAGCACCAAAGAGAGTCTCTAGCCAACTTTAATTCCTAAATAGTCTATTAATTGTAGTAACTTTAGTAATGTTTTAGGCTATGAGGATATAGTTCTCTCTAATTTATTCCACCTAAGTGTGACTTGTGTTATGGAAGCCCATGTGTTAAGCTGGTATTTGAGACCTCAAGTCTCCCGGCTAGTTTATGCTCAAGCTGGTATTTGAGACCTTGAGTCTCCCAGCTGCTGGTATTTGAGACCTCGAGTCCCCCATCTACCTGTAGCAACTATGACAACAACAAAAAAGAAAACAAAGAAAAAGAAAGAGAAAGCAAATAGCACAAACTTCCTTGTATTTTATGTGGATCACACTTAAGTGGTATAAGTGAAAAGACCACTAGTCCTTAGACCCCGACGAGCATTCCTAGGGTTAACTACTCTTTAGTCAACATTTTTTGATTAATGTTGGTCAATCTAGTACTTACTTTAGTCCTAGCTCTTGCGTACTTCTCTTAGAGTCAACCTAATAGACCCTAACTCAATTGCATTTTATTTAGGTACTACACTTGTTCTAGTTGGCAATGTTACAATTCATGAATTTGCTTTTGCATTTCCTAGAATATCATGTATGCATCTCACTTATTGCACACCTGTACATGCTGCTTTTGAGCTTTCACAATGTTGTTTTTCTTCTGACAAGTACTTCTATTGTGGATCCTGATTTGCACTGTAATATTCCGAGGACAGAATCTACATCAAAAAGGGGGGCATGTTAACCACTAGTGTCCACTTCTAGTAGTCATGGGTTGGGCTTGTCGGTCCAATAGGAAAAAGGTAAGAGTGATCGCCGATGAGAGGTGCACTCTAACAGGAACATTCAAGGGTTAGTTGGCACCTAGTTTAGCCTAAGGTCCTGATACCTTCTTAAAGCCAACTAATAGACCAAACTCAAAGAGAAGAACAAGGTACTAGAAGTTTGAAAAATTATAGCATCTAAATTGGCAATGTCACAACTTCATAAATTTTATGCATTGTTAGAATTCAAATGACAAGATACAAACATGTAAATGTGGAAGCATAGATAAAAGGAAGTAGTACACCTAATATAATGGAGAACATCCGTTGTAACATGTAAACATCCATTGTCGTTTTCCTTCAAAGGCATCCTTATATAGTCACAAATTGCACAATAGTTACCACCAAACATCCACCTTCCGGAGGCACATCAGTGGGAAAAGGTACCAACACTTATTGAACACAATTAAAAAACATAAAGAACCCTAACCTAATTATTTGCACTTCCCTTAGAGAGTCAAGGGAATAGGATATTGTAGAGATTGGGGAGGAACCCTAAGGCTAAACCCCTATCCTCGTTCATCGAGAAAAACAAAGTCATCATCCGTGAGACCATATGTGTCATCCGTGCAATCATGTAAATCTTCTTCATCATCAGAGGCACCAATGTTTACTAAGAAGGTCAATACACTCCTATAGTCATCTTGGTCAAAAGGGTACGCTTGTTGTTGGGGTATAAAGCCCAATGTGGTCGCCCAGGTAAGTGGGCGGGCCGCTAGGTATGTACACATATTCTTTTGTAAAATCCTAATAAGAACTCACTATGCTCTACACATTACAGTAGAGCGAGTTCACCATATCGTCGTGCTCTTCTTCTCGCACTTTCTCTCGCGTCGCACTTCCGCTCGTACTCCTTCAACTGGTATCAGAGCTCAGATCGAGGCTCGGGGCAACACTGCAGGAGGCTAGAGTCACCAGCTCAGATTGGAGTGAAATTCGACAGGCAAAGACACAGCCCCAAATCTCATGGGAACTAGGTTTCCGTTTTTTTGCATCAACCATGCTCACTACAGAGGTTTTAGGGACCCACTTGTACGTTTTCTCTGTTATATTAGGATGGTTCTTGTGTGTCTCAAGCTTTCTTTCAACTACATTAGTTGAAGCTCTAGAGAGTTGGGCTATGGGGACGTATGGTTCAACCTCCTGGACATGCAATGTCTTGGGTTTTATTTCCTTGGGCAATATCTCAGGGACTATGGCTTGAGTGGTAGGGCTAAGAGTTGGTTTTTGCGTTGTAACACCCCCAGTCCCCCAATCAATAGTGCATTTGGTGGCTATCATCCACGTGCGGCCTAGGTTTATATTACCCTCCATAGTTCCAGTAGGCATGACCAAAAAGTCTTGAGCTACAACCCCATTGTCATAACTGACAGAAGTGTGCCAGATTCCAAAAACCGTAGTTTTTTTCTTGTTGACACCCTTGACTTGGATAATACTCTCAGATAGAGGTGGCTTCCCTAACTGACACCACACCCCATAGGATAGCAGATTGTATTTAGCACCCGTGTCCAATAAGGCGTTATATAGCACTTTTCCATAGGCACTATTTAACTCAATGGGGTATCGTAGAGGTGTATCAGAGTCCAACCCATCCTCTTCGTGTGCTTCATTTGCATTAGGTTCCGAGCGAGTAGCTCTACCTAATGTTTCCATGAAACGGCTAAACTTACTAGTACTAGGCTATGGAGCTTCGGGAGGTGCATGGCCTTCTCTCTCAGTGTTTTGGGTAGGGTATGCTTCCATGATTTCTGAGTCGGAGGAGGAATCACTAGCGGCTATTTTAGGGTCTTGGGTGGTGCTACCTTGTGTCCCCGCTGAGGGTCTAGAGCTTATCGTGGATGGGTAATGGGTGTCCGTATGAACAGAGGCACTCTCAATATGCTCGTGTTCTAGCACCCGCCCAGAGCGTAAGTGCATGTGCTTTTGATACCCTAAGGTGTCAAAAAGCTGCTCTAAGAGGCCTTGTGACTAGTTTTTAGTGTGTTTTTTGTTTGTTTTTTTGCTAGATTTTTTAAAGCATGTCGTGGAATGGGCCGTGTGATAGCTCGAAACGAGCGTATCGGTCAGAGGGTCGTGCCGTGCTTTACAGCCCTCCGTTTGGTCACTCTATGCCCTCGGAATCCCTAAAACTGTCAATTTCCAGTAGGGAACTAGGCCCAAACTAGAAAGTCTAAGGGTGTAAGTGGGAAGAGAAAGGAGGAGAGTGGAGGACTTGTCCCACATGCTCTCATTCTCTCTTGAGGGAGTAGGGTATATATATAAGAGTGAGTCTAGTATATATCATAAGTCTGAGGACTGAGGCCTGGGCCTGGGCCTGGGCCTGGGCTTGGGCTTGGGCTTGGGAAAATGATCCCGATCTATCTTTTATACAAACCAACCCGTCCGTTTTAAGAGTCACGTTTTTTATTTTCGAAAAATTTCGCCGCTCGCTCACTCGCGTTTTTTTATTTCCAAATTTTTATTTTCTTTTTTTTATTTTCAAATTTATTTTATTTTATTTTTTTTTGTGAGAAAAAATAAAACACTTTTTTTTTTTTGTGCAGAAAATACAGAAATTGAAAACGCAGGTATGCAAAAAATGCAGAAATTGCAGAAAATTGCAGAAATTGCAGGAAAAAAAGCAAAAATTGTAGAAATTGCAGGAAAAAACGCAGAAATTGCAGAAAATGCAGAAATTGCAGAAAATTAAAAAAACGCAGAAATGCAGAAAATTGCAGAAATTGAAAACGCCGAACTTGAAAATGCAGAAATTGCGGAAATTGAAAAACGCAGACAATAGCAGAAATTGAAACTTGACAGCAATTGCAGAAAACGCAAAAAACAGAAATCTCCACACACTCCTTCCCTGCCTTTCCTATGATAGAAATTGCACCACAAGGAAGCGTAAAGTGCTAACCGAGCTTAGTGTAGTGCATATCCCCGGCAGCGGCGCCAAAAATGTGCGCTCCTTGCCGCACTGTCGAAGCAAGGGACTTGCCAATACACCGTATGCGAGCCACAAACGGCTCCAAGCACACAACAAGCCTAAACTAGCAAGCTCAAGAAAACAAAGGGTGTGTCACTCACCGCTCTACGCTCGCCTTCGTGGTGGATTCCTCGCCGCGATGAAGAAGAAGCTGCAGTCGTGCCGCGCTCAACCGCTTCGCCGCCGTCGTGCCTTCGTAATGCTCGATCGCACACACACTCTCCCTCTCTCTCTCTCTCTCACACACACACACACACACAAGGAGGTGAAGAAGAAGAAGATGGAGATGAAGCAAGAGCACTCTTCAATTGCACAAATGAGAGAATGAGTAAAAATTAGGTTTAGTTGGCTTTTATAGGAGCTCACCCCATTCACACTTGGGCACCCATGCTTAACCAACTAATCCCTTGAATGTCCAAGTTAAAGTGCGCCTCTCATCGGCGATCACTCTACCTTTCCCTATTGGTCCGACAAGCCCGGTACCTGACTCTACCAAATACATAATACGCGTCCATCGTAGGTGATGGGTGTCCGTGTGCCGTGAGGGTTAACAAGCAGTATCATGGCGTTCTAGATTACAAGATTGTGTTACTCAGTCTACTACAAAGGCTGAATATGTTGCAGCATCAGAGGCATGCAAAGAATCAATTTGGCTTAATCGACTAGTAACAGATTTGGGAATCAAAGAAGAGATGCCTGTGTTATATTGTGATAGTCAAAGTGCTATACAATTGGCTCGCAATCCAGTTTATCACTCAAAGACAAAGCATGTGGATGTGAAGTATCATTTCATCAGGGAAATGCTCGAGGATAAGCAACTTCAGCTTGTCAAATTTCACACCACAGAAAATCCTGCTGATCTACTTACAAAAGGACTTCCCTCAGAGAGCTTTGCGCATTTTCGCAAGCAGTTAGGTGTAGGGTAGTACATCACTTCTCTACATCTCGTGTATATTAGATTCTCTCACACTTAAAGTACCACATTGGACTTTAAGTGGGAGGTTGTTGGGGTATAAAGCCCAATGTGGTCGCTCAGGTAAGTGGGCGGGCCGCTAGGTATGTACACATATTCTTTTGTAAAAACCTAATAAGAACTCACTATGCTCTACACACTACAGTAGAGCGAGTTCACCATATCGTCGTGCTCTTCTTCTCGCACTCTCTCTCGCGTCGCACTTCCGCTCGTACTCCTTCACTTGTGCAATGGGAGAAATGCTCTCTACTAAGTATGGATCAGTCGTGGTCAAGAGACGTATCAGCCATTCTAACTCCTCAAAATTCCTCTCACATGCTAGCGTATCTACCAAATCCCATTCACAGGCAAGCAAGACCATGTGAAACACTTGTGAAAAGTAACGAGGGTACCTCTCACCCAAGGCAGGAGTGGATGACTCTAGTGTACTAGCCATATTTGTACACACAGATAGATGATGGCAAATATTACAAGGGTCGTGTTCTTGTGCATAATGTGTTTTTATAATTTTGTGTTATGTATAGAACTTGTAAGTTTCCACATTATTGTTTGGTGGCTCTTGCTCTTTTACCTTTTTATCTTATTTTTGTGAGTATAAGGCTTTATATATACTAGGATTGGAGATTGACAGGTCACGGAGGAAGGTTGAGAGGGAAGCAAGTGAATGATGGATGTTAGCAAACACTCCCCCCTTCCTTTGGTAGATCATACCTTTTGGAATGATCGTCACCTTTTGAAACCAATTGTTCCAAGTTGTTCTGGGTGAAGGCTTTAACCAATAGTTTTCGACCGCCCTATGCGTTTCATCTAGTTGCAAGGGTGGTAAGGTACTCTCCCATGATTGTAAGTGGTGAACTTACAATGGGAGGTACAAACTCTTCCTTATTTGTATGGATATGTACAATGGTAGGTGGAGGTTGTGTCAAAGCTTCTATTTTTGTATAGGAACTACATGAAGAGCAAGAAGCTTCATTTGACGTCCCTGTTCCTGAGCTAGGTGGAACAAATTTTTCTTTCTTCGGTACCCAAACTAACTCTGGAGTGGGTGGGTAGCATTCCATGATTTTTTCCTTTCCGCAATCTTCAATTTCTTTTAGAGCCACAGGCTTGGGCTCACATGGGCCATGTGACAAGTAAGAGCACAATTTACATTTTGGCACCCATACTTGATCATTTCCTTCATAGTAGCCTTGGGATTCCAATAGTTTTTTAGGAATCCAATGCAACGTTTCTTTACATTTCTTGGGGTGAATGGGATGTATCTTACCAGGCTCCTGTCTTTTAGCACTAGCTATGGTTGCTAAAGAAGCTTTAGGGACCCACTTGTATGTTTTCTTTGTTATATTGGGATGGTCTTGTGTGTCTCAAGCTTTATTTCAACTACATCAGTTGAAGCTCTAGAGAGTTGGGCTATGGGGACATATGGTTCAACCTCTTGGACATGCAATGTTTTGGGTTTTATTTCCTTAAGAGGCAATATCTCAGGACTATGGCTTTAGTGAAAAGGCTAAGAGTTTGTCTCTGTGTTGTGACACCCCCTGTCCCCCAATCAATAGTGCATTTGGTGGCTACCATCCATGTGCGTCCTAGGTTTATATTACCCTCCATAGTTCCAATAGGCATGACCAAAAATTCTTGAGCTACAACTCCATTGTCATAACTGACAGAAGTGTGCCAGATTCCAAAAAATGCAGTTTTTTTCTTGGGACACCCTTGACTTGGATAATACTCTCAAATAGAGGTGGCTTCCCTAACTGACACCACACCCCATATGATAGCAAATTATATTTAGCACCTGTGTCCAATAAAGCGTTATATAGCACTTTTCCATAGGCGCTGTTTAGCTCAATAGGGTATCTTAGAGGTTTGTCAGAGTCCAACCAATCCTTGTCGGTTTCAACATGGAATGCATGTGTAACTCCAAGGTTAGCCTCTCGTTGGCGTCTTATGTGTTGTTGTCGCTCCTTAGCCTCAGCTTGAGCTTGTATCTTCTTCAATTTTGTTTGTGCCTTGGATGCCTTTTTTTAATGGATGGCACGTAGTTCCTCTTGGCTTAAAGGATCATAGTATCTTTTAAATTTTCTCCCATTGAGGAATCCAATGGTTTCAACTCCATCAAGAGTCTCCACACGAATGGTTCCTTGTGGGGTGATCTCACATACTCTATATGGTCCTTTTCCCATATATTTCAACTTTTTCTTTTCATTACGCACTCCATACATAAGGACTTTATCACCAACATTGATATCTTTGTTCTTTAGATGACGGTCAAACCATTCTTCCTCCTATCTTTCTTCACAAGTACATTTTGCACAGCTAATTGCCTCTCTTCATCTAGCCTTTCAAGGATATATAATCGCTCAACTAAGGGGTTATCATCCCAACCTTCTTGAGAAGCTACTCGAACACTAGGGACGACAAACTCCCATGGCATAACTGCTTCTTGGCCATACACCATCTTAAACGGTGTGCAATTAATGGCAACTTTGTACGGAGTACGATAAGCCCATAAAGCTAAAGTCAGATTTAAATCCCAATCTGTGCGATGAGCTTCCATCATTTTGGCCAAGATAGAGATTAAGGTCTTGTTGGTGCTCTTAGCTTGGCCGTTTGCTTGTGGATAATAAGGTGTGGACTTATGGTGAGCTATCATAAAGTTGGTAGTGAGTTCTTTTATTACTCTATTTATAAAATGAGTACCATTGTCACTCACCATCTCAAGGGGACAACCAAATCTTGTAATAATGTTCTCAAAGAGAAACTTGGCAGTTGACCTCGCATCAGCCTTACGTGTCGCTATGGCTTCCGCCCACTTTGTCACATAGTCAGTGGCAACGATAATATATGGAGATTGAGTGCTACGAGTTGCTAGACTAATTGGGCGTACAAAGTCCAAATCCCATTTTTCAAATGGTTGAGTCACTTTAACAAGATATAAGGGCATCTTATCCTTTCGTTGTGTGATCTTGTAACATTGGCATTCATCACATCCTTTTGCAAAAAGTGATGCATCCTTGAACAAGGTAGACCACCAATAGACTGATTGCAACACCTTTCTAGCTGTTAGTTCCCCTGAGAAATGTCCTCCGGCTATACCCATGTGGGCTTCTTGCAGTACGTATAAATACTCATCCTCACAGGCACAACGTCTAAGAATATCATCCTTCCCTAGCCTTTAGAGAGTTCCTGCAATGAGAGAGTAAGCTTCACATTCTTCTAACAGTTTTCGAGCTATGTCCTTACGAAGCTCTTTGGGTGGAAAACTATTAACTAGAAAGTTCACAATCTTCTCACTCCATTCAGGTATGGTTTTGACTAGGAATAGAGAAGTATCGGGCAACTCATCATCGACTCCAGTAGGGGCTTCACCATTAGGTATGCAAGAGAAATGATCCGCCATGACATGTCTTTTACCAGGTCTCACCACAACGGTAAAATCAAACTCAAGGAGAATTAATAACCATCGTGTAATTCTTCCCGTGTGTTTTAGGGCAAAACTACTTCCCTGTTCATGCTCAGAAGCACACACAGACAACATACTTATCATCCGATGAAACGACTAACCCGTAGATGCACAGAGGCAATCTCGTTAGCTTGTCAGGCTGAGACCAATCTACACATACACACTTCTATGATGTATCAATCATTAACCCTTGTTGAATGCAACCCACTCTATCCCTAAATGCTCACAACACCGTTTACACATCAAATGAACTCGGAATTGCATCAAACTTACTAGGCACCATCCTCTCAATAGGATATACTTACCTATAAGTCTAATCTCACCATATTTGAACCCTAGTTATCTCGAATATAGTCGCGATAGACTCACAGGTCATAATCTAAAAGTGTATGAAACCTAAGTCTATGAGTATCTACGTGTAGTTAATCTCCCACTCATTCCATAAAGCACTTGATTGTTGAAAGCAGACACTGTTTGTGCTACTTACAAGCAAAACAAGCTCGATGAAGGATCGATTGCGAACAGCTCAAAAACGTGAATGCGTGGCGTGGGCGCGTAGCTCTCGGAGAGGCTACCGCGATGGTGTGGTCACATTGTGAATCCGGTGAGGGAGAAGCGCGTAGCGAAGAGGATAAGACACACACACACACACACACTCTCTCTCTCTCTCAGACTCGTACGATACAGGATTAATATTCAAATGTTATCTAAAAAATGGTTCTAAGGTGACTTTTATACTTTAGTCACCTTAGCTCAAAAATGTACATGGGATTCTCTTCATCATAATTACAAAGTGGAAACACATCTGGGTCCTGACTGACTGATTAATCTTTACATAACCCAGATAAGTGGATCAAAATGATAAGACGTCTTTGACATAAAAAATGGGAATTTGATAGGCTTTACAAGGTGGGCTCATTACAACAGTTGGACAAGTTGGGCTCCAACATTCCCCCCCCTCCTAGTTCATGTCTACCATGACATGACTGTCTTTGTCTTCAGTGTCGATGTCTTCCTTCCTGGTTGATTTGATGTAGAAACGCATCATATCGCATAGACTCGCTCTCCATTAATGGGCCAAAATTTTTGGATTTGTACATGAAGAAGCCGGTGTAAAATGCTTCTTCGAATGTTTGGAGATGATAGCTAGGCAAAAACATTAGCCGTCTAAAGTAGGCATACAAAACTGGCTCTGTAGGTGGCCCACTTATATCATATGACAGCTCTGATATGCTTCTTTCTATATTCATGTACTTTGAAGTCCAGCTTTTTGAGAACACTGTGAGACAGGCCAAAAAAGTCCGAGCTATTTTATATAGCATCTTGAAGGATAGGTCGAGAGAGCCTCCGAATTTTGCGATGGCGCCCTGAAGGGTTTTCACCATGTAAGAACCGGATATTCTCTCTCCTTCGGCGGCAGGCCCGGGAAATACTGGATAGTTTAGCCATGTAGGATTTCTGCTTTGTAAGGATTTATGTTGGCTGTAAGTGTAAGTTCGGGGTGTTGGGCAAAAAGTCCTATCATTCCTCAGCTCAGGCAGTGCATTGACTAAGTGGATCAGGTTGTTAGGGTGATCCAAAAGCCATTGACGCCTCCACTTTGGCTGGCTATCTACTATCCTGTTTTGCTGTTCCCGATCTTGTAATTCTCCTTCAAATACTGGAACTTAGTCAGGCGGTGCATTGACTAAGTGGATCAGGTTGTTAGGGTGATCCAAAAGCCATTGACGCCTCCACTTTGGCTGGCTATCTACTATCCTGTTTTGCTGTTCCCGATCTTGTAATTCTCCTTCAAATACTGGAACTTGTTCTTCCTTTGAGAGCTGTCGTTGATGTGTCAGAGTTTCATAATTCAGCAGAGTGTAGGGTAACATCGGGGCATTCCATTCTTCCCGTAGCTCTGCTTGCTATCTTGCATGATCTGGAGAGCCCTTGTAGCATCTCCTTCTCTAGTTGCATGGCCTTGTACCACATCATCTCTGATTGCTTTTGCATTTGTTCGGCCAGCTTCTGCTCTTCAAATTTTGTGACTGAATCTTTGTCTTCTTCTTGGTTTTTTGAGCCAGTTTGATCAGTCTCTGCGTATCTGGGGCTTTGTGGTCATCTGATTGTTCCTGATAGTCATCATCATCCCCATATAGTTCTGTCAGTCCAGCCAAATCCGTGGCTACTTGCTCCAGGTGCACCTGTACCTGCCCTTGGAGTTGACTTGCAGTTTGGAGACTTGCAATTTGTGCAGTCATTGTTCGATTATTGATTTGGAGTGTTTGAAATTCCATCTCCTTTTGGGCTGCAGACTCTTCTAACTCTTTTACCCTGATGTGCAAATTTTCATTTTCCTCCCTTAGGGACTTGGAAACAATAATTTCTATTTCACTGTCATGAGCTGGTCCTTGTTGTTGTTCACTTTGTAAGTCCGAGAATTGCCTTTGCAATTGATCCTCTGCTCTAAGCGCACTTTCGGCTATCATTAAGCGCTGTTTTCTTTCCAATTCAAGCTCTCTCTTCAGTGCCGCAACTTCTTCTTGCGGTTGGACCACCAGTGTTGCTGGTAGCGACATTTTTTGTTTCTTTGCTCGTCCTATCTCTCTTGCATGTATATTTGTTACTACTCTCAAATCCTTCACTTCAATTTGTAAGTCATCGATTACGACTTGCAAACTTTTGACTGTTTCCAGGGCATCTTGCTTTTCTTTCTCCAACCTTTGGATTTGTTCATCTTTGTCATTGAGGTCTTCAAGAAATACATTGATTGTATCTTCACAAATGGCATTGAAATTTTTTGACTCCTGTAAATTTTCCTTGAGGAGGTTTACTCTGCTTTTGAGCCCCAAGATCTCAACATCTCTAATGCTGATCAGTTTAAGGGTGTCATCTCTTTGCTCTTGCAACTTCAGAACTTCTTGATGGGTTGTTTCTAACTTCGTTTTGTTTTCCCTGTTCTGATCGGCTAACCACCGATTGTGCAGTCTTGTTCGGTTTAGTAGGGTCTCCATTGACTGTAAATCTAGGTCTATAGTAGCTTCCAACTCAATTTCTTGAGAGGAGGAAGCTTTTTCTTTTGTCAGATCCACCTCTTTTTGCTTGCCTTTATCAATGTGTGATACTGTTCCAGTGTTTGGGTGACCATCTATCCTTTCTTCTTCTTCTTCATTGGGTGGTGTATGAACCCTCTCATCACGATGTGAGCCCTTTGAATGCGAAGGAGAGTCAGCAGGTGGGGTTGATTGCCTCTCACTTGTCTCTGGCGTTGGAGATGGAGGTGGTGTTTCTTGATCTCGTGAAGTTGGCCTCAATTGATCTCTCATGGTTTCGAGATCCTCCTCTTCAAGTAGCAGTTCTGGTTCATCCATAGCATTCCTTTCTTGAATGTACCTCTCAAACCAGTCGAACTCGAAAGCTGGGTTGTGTTTATTCTTTGTTCTTAATGTGTAAGTGCTACTAGAGGGTCTCCAAGTTGCGCCTACATCGCCTCGTAGAGATCTCTCGAGTACAAAGCCTTCTAGCATTCTTTCCATTTTTGCTACCTTCTGCAATCTTGTGTTGTTCTCCATTTCCACTTTCCGCTTCTTTAGTCTCAAATCTTCTTCTTCAGTTTTTCTTTCTTCTTCCATCTTTTCCTGTGTACTTCTGGTGACTCTTCCCAGCCTGCATCCTCCAATGGTGTTAGTAGAGGCCGGTACTCGCCTTTGTGATCTGTCTTCAATATTCTCTCTTAACACCAACCAGTCGTTTTGATGAGGAGCAGGTGGTAGCTGATCTGCCGCGCCTATGGCCTGGTATATTATTCTGGTGAGGACTTCTCCTCTTGCAATGTAATTTGGCTTGTCCTGCCGTAGCTTTGTCACTTCCTCAAACATGTATGATGCATGATCTAGATAAAACTCATGTGTCATTCCCATAGCCCAGGTCAGTGTTGTTGAGATGACCCCGTGTGGTGTAGTCTATCTAGGCGGTCTCTTGCTGTAACTCAACAAACATTGACTGTATACATGTGTCAGTTCTCTTACTTCCGGGTTTGCTATGAGTTCGAAAGAAGGCAGTTTGGATCTTTGCAGGTAGACTGTGAGATTCTCCCTTCTTTCTCTCATGTTGGCTCCTTTGATGATTTCCTTTGTAATCTGAATCTCCATCACCTCATTATCCATGCCTGCCACCCTGCAAGTTCCATCTTCTTGGATAGTCTCAATTAGGTGTTGTACCCTCTTGAAATCTATCCCCACTGGTGGTAGTGAAACAAAGTTCCACAAGCCAACTTTTTTCAGCCATGACCTTTGCGGTGATCTTTTTAGGTAATTTTTTGCCTCCTTTGGGATCATTACTGTATCCACTAAATTCCCTTTATCATCCACATAGGAACCTTGGTAGATTTGAAAGGCTGCTGCCTGTTGCACGTCTGCAGGTATCCAGGTGGCTGCTCGCTTTAGTGAATTGGGTAGAAGTGCATAGGGTATTGCACCTTCCGTTGCCAGGTTCTTGCCTTTTCTTTTTCCCGGAGAAGCGTCCATGGATCCTGTATTCACAAATAACGGTTAATGTACAAACATAGTACTTATTTTCTAAATTGATTACCACTTAATCATGCGTCTAGGTGAGCCTTCTTAATCCCAACATGAGTTAAGGTAAAATGTTAGCAGATAGACAAGCTCTTTCATTGTCCGACTCTGACGGCTTCAAATTAATGTTGTTGATGAAGGAGAACAAGTCCAAATGCTTTCAAATTTTGTGTGGTGTATGTGCATAGGGTATGTAAGGTCACCCTGTAGTCACAAACTAAAAATTAGCTCATTTACAAATTTTGCCCAGTCTATCGCGATAGACTGGCTATCTTTTGACAGGAGATATATTTTCCACATGTGACTTTACCAGTTGGTTCCTCATGTCTTGTACATGATCTGATCCTATTTTCATCTCAAGTGGATGTCAAGTGACCCCTGTTTGGATCAACTTCCATTTTCCACATTCCTTCTAAGGAGATGTTGGTCTATCTCCCTCATTTTGTGTTGTTTTGGGATCAAACTTAGTGGGTAGTCCTCTTGCATCATGCTGAAGCTAACTGTTGATTCCAATTTTTGATCAGATGGCCCTGTATCACTCTGCTTAGTCTATCGCGATAGACTGGAACTTAGTGTCATTTTGTCATATTTTGGCTCTGTAGTCATCTGTCTGCCTTCTCCTAGTTGATGTAAGGTTTATTGACCTCTCACATGTGAATTTTAACTGTCTGCCATTGAGATGCCCTGTTCTGACTTTGAGTTGCTGTCAAGTCTATCTCGGCTTGCCATATGAGTCCTTCTTGTCTCCAAATTTGGTGTACTACCTCCATATGCTTCCCCAAGTCTATCCTTGTGAAAATTTTGAAAAGCCTCCCCCTAAAGATAAAAATAGTTTGTCTATCGCGATAGACTCAGTTACTTGGTCAAGAGAGAGCAATTTGGCACTTTGATTTGATATTTGTGGTTATTATTCCTTGTTAGTACCCTTTATGAAGTCAAAATCAAAATTTTACTTGTCTAAGTGTATGAGAAAATCTATCGCGATAGACTCAACATCTAGTCATTTTTACAAGTTTTTTGATGTTAGTTGACCACAATGGTGTTAGTAGGCTCTCCTAGACACACACATTAAGTTTTAATCAATTTGGAAAAGTGTACTCCTTGTTTGCAGCACTTAGCTGTTTCTGGAATCGGAGTAGACCACTTAGGTGATGGTCACCATTCTTTTTGGTCATTGTATGTCTCAGGATGATTTTCATTTCCTTTTGACCTTCCGTCAAAGCAGTCGGTTGTTCTGTTGGTGTTTACCTCAGCAAAAACGACCATTTGGACGTCTTTCTAGTCTGTTTTCTGGCATTTGCCCTAGTGGAAGAGCTTTTTCTTGAGTGGACACATTCCAACTCGTAGCTGACCTCTTTTGGATGTACCCTGTCAAATTTGGTGTCATTTGGTCACTTGGTCAGCTCGTTAGAGTATCGTGACGCTTTGCCCGGTTTCCGTCAGATAGGGATTTTAGGCTCCGTTTTGAAGAACTTTTTCATGGTCTAACCATTCAGTTGGTTAGTCGAGGTTATTGGCTTGCTGCCTATGAGTTTTGGCTCATTTCCGATCACTTTAGTTCAGCTGCCCTTCTGCAGGTCTTGTGAAATTAGGGTTTTCTGGGCGGCTTCCTTCACGCTTTTCGAGGTCATAGGCTTGATCCCTAAGCTATATGCATTGTGCCTTTCAATTTTGGTTCCATTTGGTGGCCTCTAGTTCTTCCTAACAACCAGTCTAAAGTATGTGTGCATAGGTTGTGATGGTGGTGCTGGTGAGGTTTTGCGACTAACTGAAGTAAACAACACTCAGAGTCAGTGTTGACGAGCATACCTCTCATATCTGATGTCGATCTGGTGACCGTGCGCGATGGATGAACTCCTGGAAGTCTCAACTGCTGTAGAGAGCTCTCTCTCTCTCTCACAATGGAAAATGACTCAAATGAGAGATTTCTAGCTTAGCCCCTCTATATGTAATCGAGACTGCGACACGAAATTTTCCCATCTTTTACCTGTGGCTATAACTTTTTGCGAGATGCGGTTGAGGCTCGCAAATTTCCTGATTTGGACCTCGTTTGCTCCAATTCTACAATTTTTGCAGATTTCTCCTTTTGGAGGTCCCGTCATGACGGTGGTCATTTTTGCCTTGTCACCTTCGTAGTCCCTATTTTTTTTGTGTCTTCTTTACCTTGCTCTGATCAGGCGTCTCTTCTGTTGTGTTTCCATATGGATTATGGATTTTTTAAATATTTTTTGCTAGAAAATGACTAAAATAAAGCAAATAAATCCCAAAATAACCCGAAAATAGCAATTCTAACCTATAAAAATACCAATGAAAAGCAAATCACTTTGTAGCTCACTTTTCTCTCATCTATGTACCTTCTCACTCTTAATCGTCAACCTTGGCCAATTTTTTGATGTTTTTCGATGGTTTTTGGCCAGTTTTGACTCTCTTTATAGTATATACACATCCCTAGGGGCTCATATATGATCATTTGGTCCCCAATTCTGATTAATTACGAGGGCATATTCTTTTTTCCAAAATCACACAATAAAACGCAAAAATGATTGAAATTCTGATTAATCACAAACATTGCCCTCTAATATATGACATGAGTCCGCATTTGGAATGCCTCCTCCCCTCCTAGTTAGAGTCCTCCCGGATGACAGGGTATCGTCAAGGGTATGTGTTGTGCATGGGCATGAACTCGTGCTAATGCAAGCCTTGTAATGTAGCCCTATATGCATGCACAATCAATGTGGTGTAAGAGGAAGGTATAAGCGATTCGCTTATTGGCATTTGTCGTTGAGGTTTCCTGTGGTAGCCTGAGTTGGCTGGCAGATTTTCTTTGCGAGAAAAAGTTGTAACTCTGTCGCTCTTTGTTTGATGGTTTTCCACGGTTTTTGAATTCGTGTTTGTGACTCCGTTGAAGTCATTTTTGTTGTATATTTTGTTGCATGTTCTGGTGGAACATTCTTTTATTTCCATTTGATGAATTTGGTCGTACAGATCCTCGTCGTTGTTGTTGTGGATGCTGCTTATTTCCGCGTGCTGGTTGTATGATTTAGCTTGTCATTGACAGTTGTAGACAACTATTCGTTGGTCTTCTTTGGCATCCATACTTGTGTTGTTGGCGCGTTCTGAATTGGTAATTTTGGACGCCATACCAATATAGTCCGTTGCGGATTCGACTGGTTGGTAATTTTTCTTTGAAGCTTTGCTGGATTTGGGTGTTTTGTCTGATCTTTTGTCCACTTTTTTACAGGAATTAAGCTGTCTTGCTTGAGCCAAACTTGATATTTCCGCCCTTGATGAAATTGTGCCTCGGCTAGATCTGTACGTCGTACCCAAACTTGCCTGGTTCCCTGCATGATTGTTGATTTTTGATAATACATTTTTTGACATGTAAACTTTGTTTGTTGTTGGTCAATGCTTTGCGGATGTATTGACTGCTGTCTCCACCTTGACATGTATTGGTCAAATGATAAGAAGGGTTCTGAAAAGTTTTCATTTCTGAACAGTGCTTCATTAGTATCCAAATCAATGAATACCCTGTTAGCTTTCATCCATGACACTACTAAGATACACGGCGTTGCTGATCTAATTGGTGGTAGTACATGGAACTTGGTAGTGTACGTGTGTGCCTGCACTGTGATTGGTAATATAATAGACCACAACGTGGTCACCTCATCACCCGATGCTACTTTCAACCTGTGTGTCTCTGGGAATTTCCTCATTGGTCCAAGTTTCTGAAAGAGCTCAAAGCTTATGACACTCATTTTTGCCCCAGTGTCAAGCAATGCATAGATTTCAACTTGTTCTGTGCCTGCATAGGCTTTTATGTAAGGACTACACCACGTATTTTCCAAGTTGTCAATGGTGCTTTCGTCCTGAGCCATAAAGTCTGTTATTGTCTTTGCTAATTCTTCGCTTTGTATATCCGCTTCGATTGTTCGGAATGTCGAAAGGATATTCGTCAGTCATCATTGGTGTGACCATGTTTATTGTCCTTAGTAACTGCTTTCGCTTAGCAATGCGTTCCTTGGCTTCTTCTTGTGCTTGGTCCTAAATTCGTTGTTGTTTCTGTCTATAGGATTTTCCATAATGCAACTGAAACAACATTTCCGGTGTTAAAGGTAGATGATACTTTTTCAAACGACACCCACTAATCCAGTTCGGCATTTCTTTTCCATCTAGTGTCGACAGTTTTACTGCTCCGCTGGACGATATTTCTTGGATCAAATAAGGCCCCATTCCTCTTTTCTTTAGCTTCTTGGCATGTTGTTTAAGGGTGTATACTAAGACATAGTCGCCCGTTTTAAAGTCCTTTTTTTTGACATGTTTGTCAAAAAACTCTTTCTGTTGTCTTTTTTTTTTCCATATATGGCTGCTACAGCATTGAGTCGTAACTCATCTAATTTTTCAAGGTCCGATAATCGTTCTGAAAGCTCATGCCCCGTCCAGTCCAACTGTGTGGCTACCCTTAGCATGGGAATCAAAAATTCAATAGGCAATATTGCATTTAACCCATATACCATATTAAATGGTGTAGCATTGAGTGTTGTTTTATATGCAACTCGACAATCCCACAATGCTAAATATAGCATTTGATCCCAGTCCGTTCTTGTTTCACTAACCAGTTTTGTAAGAACTGTGCACAATATTTTGTTGGTCGCTTCTGCTTGACCATTGGCTTGTGGATGGTAGGGTGTAGATTTGCGATGAATTACCATAAACTCATTTAGCATTTGATCCCAGTCCGTTCTTGTTTCACTAACCAATTTTGTAAGAACTGTGCACAATATTTTGTTGGTCACTTCTGCTTGACCATTGGCTTGTGGATGGTAGGGTGCAGATTTGCGATGAATTACCATAAACTCATTTAAGAGATGTTGGATAACTTCATTTACAAAGTGTGTCCCTCTATCACTCACCAGCTCGATTGGAAGGCCATAACGTGTAAACACATATTCATATAAGAATTCTGCCATGGTTCTAGCGTTTGCTTTCATTGTGGCTTTTGCTTCCACCCATTTGGTCATGTAATCCGTGGCCACTATAATATATTGTGCTTGTGAACGATATGCTGGTGGAGTAATAGGACCAACAAAGTCCAATCCCCATTTAGCGAATGCTCGAGCACTCATCATTGGTCTTAAAGGCATTTCGTCTCTTTTAATTGGTACCTTAGTGCGTTGACATTCATCACACCTTTTCACGAATTCTGCTTCATCTTGAATCATGGTCGGCCACCATATGCCTGCAACCATAATGATTTTTACAGTTCTTTTTGCTAAAAAATGACCTCCTGCTATGCCTGCATGAGCTTGTTCCAATAATGGAAAGTAGTCATTTTCATGAGGAACTAACCTCAACTGGTCATCAGTTCCTCTTTTATACAATTGGTCACTAATGAGGGTATACCTATTCGCTTGGATAGGTAAAGCCTTTTGTCTAGCTTTAGACCAATCTCTTGGCAATTCCTTATTAGTCAAATATTCCACAATAGCATGACTCCATGCGGGTGCTATTGTCACTTGGTATAATGTGGCATAATCCACAGTGGTTTTGAATGTGCAAAAGTTGCATTTCTTGATGTAATTAACTACATCGCCTGCCATTCCTGGCCAATAAACTCCAAGTCTTCTTAATTGTTACACAACCTTAGAATCCCATCGTTTCCACGATGGTACATTATTCCCGCAAGCATTGTGTAATTTTGTGCTTGTCTAACGTCTTCCACCCTGTGTCTGTCGTGAAGATTCATTCCATATGTCAGCAACGGAATAATTTGCTCTGACCATTTCGGTACCATCTCTATATTAAACAGGTATGCGTCCGGGAGATCATCATCTACCCCCGTAGCTTTTTCGCCATGTAGTAATCAAGAAAGGTGTTCTGCTCTTTGATGAGTTTTTCCTTTCTTAACTACTACCGTAAAATCAAACTCCAGCAACACAATGAACCATCTTACAATTCGTCCCGTGTTACAAGGTTTGTTTACTAAGTACAAGAGTGCCTGATGATCCACAAAAAATGTGAATTTGTTCGCAACAAGTAAGTAATGCCGAAATTTCTTTACCGCATATATCATACCCAATCCTTCTCTTTCAGTGGTGGTATAATTCTTCTCTGCACGGTTGAGTTGTCTACTAGCATAACTGATGGAAAAATTTGTATTACCCTCGTCCGGTTGTGCTAATATACAGCCTATTGCAAATGCCGAAGCATCTACATGTACATGGAAGATCTTTGACCAATCTGGTGATTTTAGAATTGGTGCAGATACTAGTGCATCTTTTAGTTTCTGGAATGACTCCTCACATTCGTTGGTCCATATGAAGATCGTGATTAGACTATACAAGGGTTTTTCTATTACAGCGTACATGTAGATAAAACGTCGGTAGTATCCACAATGCCCCATAAATGATTGTACCTCTCGTACAGTGTTTGGTCTTGGCAATTCTATGATCACCTTGACCTTGTCTTCATCAGTTGTAATTCCATTAGCCGAAACAATGTGACCTAGGATTTTACCTTGTCGTACCATGAATACACATTTTTCTGGGTTGAGGAAAATCCTATACGTTCTGCATTTTTCGAATACCTTTCTAAGATGATCTATATGGTCTTCTCTCAATAGGGAATAGACATACAAGTCACCCATGTAAATATCCAAGAATATTCGCAAGTATTCTTTAAAAGCATGTGTCATTAATCTCTGAAATGTGGCTGGAGCATTGGTCAAGCCAAATGGCATTACCCTAAACGCATATATGCCCCGTTCTGTTGCAAACATTGTTTTATATTGATCTTCTAGTTTGACCCCCAATTGGTTATAACCAGAGAATCCGTCTATAGCTTCCTACTTGCCTGCTACTTGTTCCAGGACGTGTTCCGTGATAGGAAGAGGATAGTTGTCCCTTATTGTTGCTGCATTTACCTTCTTGAGATTCACACACACTCGTAATTTCCCGTTTTTCTTAGGTAGTACCACTATCTCAAAAATAAATTTAGCCTCCATAAGTTTGTCTATCTCTTCCTTGATCCTTTTGGCGAATGTCTCATTCTACGTGTATGGACGTTGTTTGCTTGGCTTTGCATCAGACTTCAAAGGGATTGAATGTTCACAAATGTTAGGGTCTACCCCCTTCAGATCTTTGTACGACCAGGAAAATACATCACGAAATTCCTTAAGCGTTTTGATCAGCAAGTCCTCTTCTTCCCAGCTTAGATCTGTGGCAATGTAAGCAGGTCAAGGACTTTCTCCCGGCTCTGCTAGGTCTATTTTCTTGGCGTTCTCTAGCCCATCGTAGGACTCGTTTGATTTAGGCTCTCTCATTGGTTACTGAACCACCAATTTTCTTTCCTGAATGGTGTACTTACAATAGTGAGGAGGTACATCTATCTTTCTACTCCCATCACTAGCCTTCGTTCCATCGCTACTTTCCATTTCAGTTGTCCATACATTTTTCAGTTTTTGTTTCAAATCATTCTATCTCTTTTTCTGCTCAACTTTCGTTATAATTGGATCGCCAGAGACATCCAATTTTTCTGTTGCCACTCTTTTTTTTTGCTTTGCTGGTTTTCTTAAGTTTCAACAGTCTGGACTTAAAACCTGAGTCTTCAGCAACCTTAAGAAATCTTCCTGACACTTTGTCCTTAGCACAATCAACAGCATGAATGTTCATAAGGAAATGTGTCTTACCCCTGAACTCGGGCATAGGTCTAAGCCTAGTTGATAGACTGTTATGGTGTCGCCTACTCTTGTATCTTTTTTGGCGTCTCACACTTTGGTTTGGAAAGTTGTAGAAGATGTCATTGTCTTGATCTTGATGGTCGTCTTCCTCCGTATTTTCTGACTTCTCGTCATCCGTATTATCTTTGTTTTCACATTGATCCGAAGAATCATAAAATTCTTCTTCATCCTGCTCGATTTCTTTAGTGGGGATGTCCACATAGCCCACTATCTTAATCTTAAGTTTCGTTTCCGTTTTATTGATCCTCGTATTTTCAGTGTCTCCTTCGTTCTCGTCTTCCTCCATAATTTTTCTCAACACGTAGTATGGTACGATATCATAGCGATTCTTGTCACAAAATTTGGTGGGAGTGACTTCATTGACGCATACATCCAATGTAGCCAAAATTTGAGACCATTCTAGGGGTTTGAGCTTCTCTTCAGGAAAGGGTTCTCATATATAGGCATCGTCTTCCAAGACCCTCTCTAGTGTCCTTTCATTGTGGTCAAATTCACTACATTGAGATGCTCCGCACATCCATATCTCCTTTTTCTTATAGAGCCACGCTGGGACTTCTGATCCACTAATGGTGGCTGAGTCAAATTCTTCCACAGGTGTTCTCGTGACATCATGGTAGCTATGATTTTTCATGTTTACACGTGTAGTGGTTTCAACATGTCTTAAATACAAATAATCATACCCCCAGTCCTACACCATCTTGAGTTGCCTCATGAACGGCCTAGCAAGGATTATTTCATAATTGTTCTTCTTGTCGAAATCTACTATGACAAATGTATGTTCGTACTCTATGCCACATGAAGATACCACAATTGCCTCAAGAAATCCTATAGGCCTTTCTATGTGCCCATCCGCTAGTTGCAATTTCATTCTAGTTGTTCGTATTGCCGGTTTCCCCATTTTTCCCATAGCAATTTGGTCGCAATGGCAATGCCCGCTCCGCTATCAAGTATGGCCTTAGTCTCTATGCCGTTATACTCGACTGGTAGAGTAGTGTTGCCGTCTTCACCCTCACAATACTCTCCCACCTTGTTGAGCGGCACTGGTCTAGTGTTGACTCTCTTCGGTTCTATGTCATTAAGCTCAATTTCAAAGAACTTAAGAGGCGTCCTTATACCAAATTTTTCAAGACATTTTCCCACTTCCGTCCACATGCTTGGCCTAATTTTTAACAATTCTGCCAATGTGATTGTACACTTGACCGGAGTGGTCAACAAGTCTGTCAAGATTTTAGTGTCCAATTGATTTGACCCTCCTATTCTTTGAGAAGGTACCCTTCGAATTTTTGACCTTGCCTCGTAGTCTTCCATGTATGGCGGCAAAGTTCTGAGTGATGCTGTTCTGCTATCTTCGGATGCAATTGACCATTATCCCCTCGAAATGATTTAGCGTCTAAATCCCATTGAGGCTTATTCAAGTTCAACTCCGAGAAAGGCGCTGACTCGACTATTTTTGTCTCATATTTTTCTTGAGCTTTTCTCACCGTTTCCCATAGCTCTTCAGGACAAGTTTCTTCCAAAATAGGTGTATATGGTGGGAAATCTTTCAGTGATTCATCAATGCTATTAGGCACGATTCTTGCATCCTCTACATCAAGCAAGGATTTAACGTTTTCTATCTTGTCAGGTACCCTTTGTTCAGTTTTGATAGGTGTTTCATTGTTTGGTGGTTTGATTATTCTATCTCTCACTCCATAGGTGGAGGCTCTAGTAAAGCTTGTGCAGTTTCAATCAGCTGCTTGCACATCTCTAGTCTCTGTTTTTCTATCTCTGGATATGGATATGTTATCCACCTTTGCTCTAGAGTCTGTCTGTTCTTCAATCTTGCTTCATATGCTTGCAAGATTGCATCTAAGGGTTCATTGACCTTATCTACTAATACAGACCCTCCTGAGCTTGCACTTCTTGGTCCCTCCGTTGATTTTAGAGAGTCAGAATCTCTTTGTTGTTTAAGTTGCTCTCGAGCCATTGTTAGCTCAGCTTCTACAGCTTTCTGTTTTTGCTCACGTCTAGATTTCATTTTCGCTCTTCGTTCTTTCCAAGGATTATCACGATTGACACTAGACTTGTTAGTCTTGATTGCCTCTTGATTTTCATCGTTACTCTTGGGTTGATTGTCATTTTTCCTTGTTTGGGCTCTCGTCAAGACCTTAACATGAATTGGAGTTTCATTTTCTGACCCTCCACTGGAAGGTAGTGTTCGCAGCATATTCAAAGTAGTTTTTGCTCCTTTTCTTAGGTTCTTAGGGCAATCAGGTATCAAGTGAGTAATTCCACACTCGGTGCAATATGCGTTGACCCTAATGATTTCATCATGAGGACAGTCCCTCAGCCAATGGTCTCCTCCACACTTGTATCATGGTCCCTTAGGCTGTTGAGGTGCTCCTTGAGCTCCTCTTTTTTGGTGTGCAAGCCTCTGTCCGCTCATGCCTCCGTTGGCTATGAACAACAGTGTTCTTTCATCCAAACTATATCTTCCTTCTCCCGCTGCATGTGTAGTAGTTGGTGGTCCTGTATTTCCTATCATGCTCCATGGTTCTGGTGTGGAGGGTTCTTCCGGTGGATAATAGACAGGATTTACAGCATACCCATTGGGATCTTTGTAGTATGCATGCATAGGCACCAAAGCCTTCTCTTCTGATTCAGTTACTGTTGGTGTGTATCTTATGCCGACTAGTCGTAATCTTGGTAGGGGTGGTTGTTGTCCCAACACTGGTTGTGGTCTTTCTACACCTACATGTCCTGGTAGGTTTCCTGTTTGATATCTAGGCATCAGTGGGACTTGAGGGGATGTTGCTTGAGCTTGCGGAGCATATGGTTGTTCTCTCACATATCCCTTGTTATAACAATATTCCTCCGTTCCATGGTTTGTCCATTTTTGTTCAATCGTACACCACTTTGGCTGTTTAGCTTGTGGTTTGGCATACAAGTTAATCTTTTTTAGCACTTCCTCTATAAGTTGTTCTTGGCTTACAACTACTTCTCCTTTCGGTGTTGTCTTAGCAGAATTGCTTCCGCTTTGTTGCGAGGAGGAATCATCGTCGAGATCCTTGAACTCACCCTCTTTGTAGACCGCACAATTGTCCACAAAGTATAGAGCCTCCTTGATTAACTCATTCAACGTCGTGCTCCTCTTCATATGTAAGTCCTTCTGGAGATCTGCATTCCTTAGTCCTTGGATAAATATAAGCATAAGTCTGGACTGAGTTGGCAGTTCTTCCACGGGGCAAAACTTAACATATCTTTTTAATCGTAGGGTTGCCTTTCGCACAGATTCTCCATCTTTCTGTTTGAATTTATGGATTTGTGAGACTGTATTATGAGCTATTCCCCTTTGTGAGAATTCCTTGATAAACTCGTCAAACACTTCCTCCATAGACTCAAAGTCTCTTCGCTCCACAAAGTCAAACCAAGTAGCATCATCATCCTCTAAGGTTAATTTAAACCCTGCAAATTGTGTAGGGAAGTCTAACACCTCTTCAACTCTAATTACACGCACAAAGGCTGTTACATGATCTCTCGGATCCCTGCTTCCCGTGTATTTCTTGTTTACCCATTTTTGCACTTGAGAAGGTCTAATTCTACGATGGTCTACAAATCTCATCATTGGATCTCCACGTCCTAGTCGATATACCTCTTCTTGTCTTCTGTAGTGGCCAGGTTCCTCTCCCAATGGTGCTCCTAAGCCATAATTTCTAACAGTTCTTGCAAGAGATGGTTCATCTCTCCGAACTCGTTCTAGGGGTGGTCTTCCAGGCTCTGTTGACCTCTGAGTCTTTGGCTTACTCTCTCCTTGATACTGTGCATAGAATGGTGGTTCTTGTAAATCCCTTAGCCCTCGTGTTGTTTGATAACCCTCTCGGGTTTGGTCTTGTTCTAATGTAGCACTCTGTCGAAGCCATGCCTGCAATGATGACTGAGTAGCTGGTTGGTCCTGGTAGTTGAACGTCGGCTGTCGGGTAGAATGTGAGGTAGCGGCGTACTCTTCTGAAAAGGGATTTGTCAACTTGCTAGGGGTGTAGGTGGATCTTGGTACTTCGTCGGAGGCATATGTTGATGCTCCTGGAACTGTTGCCTTTTCAACATCCTCTGGGAGAATACATTTGTATTCTCGCCCGTACCTGTCAACAAAAACAATATTCTTCCCCATAGCAGTTTCATAAGAGAATAAGTAAAGAACCTTGTCTTTGCTTAATTCGTTTGGGTAGGGTTCCTTGCATCGAAAGTAAGAGACTATTCCCTCGCTTTCATTCTTGTAAATCCCCACATTCTCATTATAGGTTGAGACCCTGGTTGTTTTCTTATCATACATAAAAAGCGCTCCAGGTCGATCAATGTTAGGAGGCGGTTCTTGGGTTTTTGAAACCATTTTCCCTTTTGCCACGTTATCCCCATATCTGTTGTAATCCTCAGGGTTACTAACTATCAGATAGTGGTTCCCCTTTTCGTCTCGAAATCTGTCTCCATCATCATAGACTCAAATTATCTCCAGTCTCTGAGCCGGTCTTTCTTCAATACAAATACACTTGTGTCCTCGATAGTCAGAATAAACTAAGGCTCCCCTCGAGTTTGTTCCTTCTAAGAAGATTATAGTGAACTTGGTTTCGTTTAAAGGATGTAGGGAGGTGCTTCCCCCTAGCATTGGTCCTTCACCGTGGAAACCTCCTGGCTGTTGACTCCCTATCATGAAGAAGGATTTCTCCGACGAAGTGTCAGTATCACTACCCTCTTCAATGATCGGTGCTAATGGGTCTAGTCTCGTCTGAGTTACACTCTCTTCGGTGGATGTGGTGCTTACTTGACTTTTGACACTCTTAGATCCTGACTTAAAAAAGGCTCCAGACCTTAAATACATAAGAATGAAAGCTGGGTTGCAAACTTAAAGCTTACCTGGACTCCTTCTTCCTGTGCGGCTCTGTGATGATCTCCTTCTGGGATCTACACAAGTATGGTTAGTTTGTTCACAAGGGTTTTCCTTGAGCCATGAAAAATCTTTCAAGTATGTACAACAACCACTTAGTCAGTCTTCTGGTGGTCCAATTTCAAATATGAAATGATGGCTGGGATCTATGTGAAGAGTATGTCCTAGCAGTATAGTCACAACTTGCAAAAATTGCCTGAATCACCACTTTCCGAGTCTATCGCGATAGATTTACAAATTGCTCAGCATAAGTCGATTTAAAATTGTGACTTCACCTTTGAGTTCCTCTTACCCTCTATAGTCTATCCCTTAAGTTTTATGAAGTTTGGACACTTGGTTTGGGTTTTGGTCCAATTTTAGTATTTTGGTTAGAACCTGATTCTCTATCTGGGCCTTAAATTCACTTTCAGTGATCCAAATGCCTTGAAATTTGGTGTGTATGTTGTATAGGCTCTGCTAAAGCTCTCCCTAGGGGAAATTTGAAAAATAAAGTCCTCAGCAGCAACTTCCCTAGTCTATCGCGATAGACTCAACAAGTTCTCCACTGTTGGCATTTTTCTCAAGTTATCTCCACAGCTGGTTCACCCACTCCCTTTGTAGTGCATTGACAAGTTTTTGCACTGTTTGGACATTTGGTCAAAGCCTTCTTGCCCCTGTCTCTGAATTCACACTCTAAAACACCAGTTTTGAAGTTTTGTGGTCAAGATGGTGTTCAGTTTCACTCAATTTTTGTGAGTATCCTTGTATTGATGTGTTAAACCTGTGGTATAAAGGGTTTTTCTAGTTGTTAGTCAATCTCCAAATTCACCAGTCTATCGCGATAGACTCAGCAGAGAGCAATTGAGATTTGATTTTTTATCTATTTTTGGACAGTTGTGTTCTCTGTGCCCATATAAGTCTATCCCTCAAGTTCTATGAAGTTTGGACTTATTTTGACCTTGGACTCAAGCACTTCACAAATTTCACTTTTCTATGGCAATTCACAACTCAAATGCACTTAAAGTGATGCAAATTTGATGACACTTCATCTTAAGCTTGCGAATATCAGTCGTACCACATGAGACAATTAGTTTACCCTAGGCTAATGGTTATATCTCTTCTTGGCCTCTTTAGGTTCACTTAGTGTTTTCTTATGACAATCACCTGTTTCTTTTTGTTGGTTTTGGTTGCAATTTTTATGTTTTCTCAAGTTTTGGATCATAAATTCCAATGTCTACTCTTTTCACCCCCTTAAAGGGTATATGGTGTGGGTTTTTCTTTCAAGGCAAGCAAACAACCTTATTGTTTCTTCTTTTTGTTTGTTTTGAGTTTTTACAGCGTTTTTCTACTCTATTTCTACACAAGTATAACAAGCACTCAAAACCAAAAAACCATAGCTCCACATTATCCTACTTAACTAAATTTAACTAGTCACAGACCCTCGGCAAGACACAGGCTTCGTGGCTATCCACTAGACCTCATGATACTCTATCCTGGATCTTATTCTAAAACTTTAAGCTCTCTCTAGTCGAAACTAAAGTAAGCTAACCATCACACGAGTGATGTAGATCTCCCTACTTAAGGTCTTGTGTCCCCGGCAGCGGCGCCAATGTTTTAGGGCAAAACTACTCCCCTGTTCATGCTCACAAGCACGACACAAACAACATACTTATCATCCGACGACACGACTAACCCGTAGGTGCATAGAGGCAATCTCGTTAGCTTGTCAGGTTGAGACCAATCTACACATATGCACTTCTATGATGCATCAATCATTGACCCTTGTTGAATGCAACCCACTCTATCCCTAAACGCTGACAACACAGTTTACACATCAAATGAACTCGGAATCACATCAAACTTACTAGGCACCATCCTCTCAATAGGATATACTTACCTATAAGTCTAATCTCACCAGATTTGAACCCTAGTTATCTCGAATACAATCGCGATAGACTCACAGGTCATAATCTAAAAGTGTGTGAAACCTAAGTCTATGAGTATCTACGTGTAGTTAATCTCCCACTCATTCCATAAAGCACTTGATTGTTGAAAACAGACACTATTTGTGCTACTTACAAGCAAAACAAGCTCGAGGAAGGATCGATCGTGAGCAGCTCAAAAATGTGAATGCGTGGCGTGGGCGCGTAGCTCTCGGAGAAGCTACCACGATGGTGTGGTCACGTCGTGAATCTGATGAGGGAGAAGCACATAGTGAAGAGTATAAGACACTCTCTCTCTCTCTCTCTCTCTCTCTCTCTCTCTCTCAGACTCGTACGACACACAGGATTAGTATTCATATGTTATCTAAAATATGGTTCTAAGGTGACTTTTATACTTTAGTCACCTTAGCTCAAAAATGTACATGGGGTTATCGTCATCATAATTACAAAGTGGAAACACATCTGGGTCCTGACTGACTGATTAATCTTTACATAACCCAGATAAGTGGATCAAAATGATAAGACGTCTTTGACATAAAAAATGGGAATTTGATAGGCTTTACAAGGTGGGCTCATTACAACAGTTGGACAAGTTGGGCTCCAACACCGTGGAAGAAAGTTTATTTACTAGATACAACAAGGCTTGATGATCAACATAGAAAACAAACTTGTTGGCCAGAAGGTAGTAGTGAAATTTCTTCACTGCCTAAATCATACATAAACCTTCTTGCTCTATAGTGGTGTAGTTTCTCTCAGCATCATTCAATTGACGACTTGCAAAGCTAATGGGGTAGTCCAGTTTATGTTCTCCTGGTTGATCTAGAACACACCCAATAACAAATTTCGATGCATCAATATGCACATGGAAAATTACATTCCAATTGGGCACTCGTAGAATATGAGCGCTAGTCAAGGTCTGTTTCAATGACTCGTAAGCATGGTCACAATCCGCAGCTCTAGTGGAACTCAATAAGAAGCTTGTACAAAGGAAGAGCTATCTTGGCAAAGTTTAAAATAAACCGTCGGTAATAACCAACATGGCCCATGAACCTTTCAGTATTTCAGCAATGGCTTTAATTTTTCTCTGATCTGTGGAAATCCCATTTTTGGACACTATATGCCCTAATATGACTCTATGTTTAACCCAAAATTGGCATTTGAAAGGGTTTAATCACTTCTCAAACACTTTTTGTAAGCATGATAGATGTTCTTTCCAAGAGGAATAAACACAGAGGTCATCTAAGAAAGCTTCACAAAACTCCCTCAAATATTCTCTAAAAGCAGTGTTTATTAATCTTTGAAAGGTAACAGGGGCACTGGTTAAGCCAAAAGCCATAACACGAAATAATGCGAATACTCCAAATTCGTTATAAAGGCTGTTTTAGCTTGGTCCTCTTGCGCAATTGTGATTTGATTGTAGCCAGAGTACCCATCTAAAAAGCTATAAGCTTCCTTCCCTGCAACTCTTTCAAGCACAAAGTGTTCTGAATATGGCAAGGGGTAATGGTCCCTCCTAGTGGCGGCATTGACCTTCTTGAGATCCACGCACACTCTGAGTTTCCCATTCTCTTTTGGCACAATCACTACTGAAGAAACCCATTCTGAGTGCTCAATAGGGTATATGATTCCGCATTTCACAAGCTTTTTAATATCTTCTTGAACGATCTTTGCATATTTAGGATTCATTGGGTAGGGTCGTCGCCATGTTATTCATGGGGATTGTGTGTTGCACCACGAAAAATAAACACCTTTCATATCATGATATGTCCAGGCAAATATATCCCTGAATTCCTTGAGAAGTTCTTTAAGTACACACTCCTCAGTCTCTGTCATATCTTGGGCAATGAAAACAGGTTTGGACTCTTCTCCTGGCCAGGTCTGCTAACTCTATTTCCTTAATTATCATTGGACCGTCATAGACTCCATTGCTCCCATCGATTGGTTTTCTTTGAGCCTTTGAATAAACAACCTTACGTTCCTTTGTGGTATAGGATTTGTAATGTTCAGGTGCAGGGTGTAAGTCTATGGGGTCCCGTTGTTCTGTGGACTATGATTTCACTTTTGATTCCTTTTGTTGTTGAGCTAACTCTTGATTTTGTCGTCTCCTTATGGTACGGCTCAACTTTGGCTTCTCTGTAGGCTCTAGTTGTGCGATGTCAATGGGTTGTGAACTACACCACATAACACTTTGAAGGTATTCACCCCAGTTATCTGCCAATTTCCGATGAGCATCACATGCCCCTTTATAATTAAGCCATTCCATGGTATTATTCTAGCACGCACATTTGCTCGATATCATTGCCTCTTATATCTCTTACTCTTCTTGTCTAATTTTTTATTACAGCCGATCTCTAGTGAAGAGTCACTAGATGAATCGCTACTTGTGTCTTCTGCTCCCTTGGATAGATTGTCATCTAGGGTACCACTGGACCCACAATGGTTTTTCCCCACATTTGCACTAAGATTTAACTCAAATTATTTGTCCTCAGAGTCAATTTCAATTGATGATTCTGACCCCAAATCGTGTGGGCTATAGTCTTGTGAGGCGTTCCAATGCCATTCAAACCTTCATCTTGTAGGTCATCAAAAGCTATATGCATTGCTTCTAGCATATTTAAGGGTACGAGTGGTGGCATTTCATCCCCCTCATGTGTTACCCAGGTCGTCCCCCTATTTCCCCAAGTGTCTATGGTTGCTACTAGGTGGACCCAATCCATATTGTCCGACTAAGTCATCCCAGATAGTACATCCATATAAGGAGAATCTTCCCCAACATTAGTGTCCGCTTTACACGTGTAACAATACTACAATGGGGCCAAGTGAAATGTGGTGTTAGATCTATGATCAATTATAAACCTGTTTCCTAGAGGACGTGCTCAACCAATTACAAGATCCACTCGAATGATAGAATCTTGGAACTGCAAGTAGACATGGTTTTTAGACCAATCATGCACCATTTTTGCTTCCCTGAGATCATCTCCGATGCCATAATGTGCTTGGAGAAATCCATAACAATGAAGGTTATTCTTATTTTATGTCCAAAGACCTTGATCTTGAGATCTTCTAGCATCCCAATAGGTTTAACAATAGACACATTGGCCATCTTCACTACTATGGTTGTGGTCGCAAGGTGAGATCTTCCCATAGTTTCCTAGCAATTTTTAGTCACAATGCTAACCCCAACGCCACCATCAAGGATTCCCTTCATAGTTAAACCCTTAATAGTGATTGGTATGGTCGCATTGGATTCATCACCCTCAAAGTATTGTCCCAACTTATTAACATGTATTTCTATCGCAAGGTTCTCATCTAGGTTGGGTTGTGGATCTAAGTGTTCCTCCTCTATTGGCATCTCCCCAGCTCCATCCATTTGTGCAAATTGTGGTAGCCCAAACTTCAGTTCTCCATTAAGGAAGGCTCAAAGAGCTGAGAGTAGCTCAGGGTCTTTATATAGTTTGGACATGATGGTGGTTCTAACTTCTGAAGACATGAAATCCATCAATTTAGCATTGTTTAACGGCACCTTTTGGGCTTCAGTCCCTTGAGGATCTCCATTTCTTTGATAGGATTAGGTAGTCCCTCTAAAAACGTTCTTTCCATCAAGAAGTGAGTATGCCCACTTTCTGACTTCAAGTCGCTTTCTTCTTGGATGACACTAGGTATGGCTAAGGGTCTATGGACTTGGTGAGGTTGTTGTTGCGTAGGGAACAATGTGTGTGTAATCTGGATCTACTGCCTAGGTGCTCGCTCTAGATCCCTTTGTGTATCTTCTACCAAACTCCTTAATTGCTTGACTCGCTCGATCTCCTCTGTAGGGTTTGGATAAGTTCCTATCTTCTTCTTGGATCCTGGCCATTGTGGCTCATGAAGATCTTTCTTGTTGGTTTATATCTTAGTGGTCGTTTTGGTCTCCATGGTTTCACCTGAATCAGAATCCTCTTCAACGTTGTTCATATATACGGGGTCGTCCCCAGTCCCTACGTTGGTCTTTGATCTGACTTCCCTACTTTTTGTGATCTCTTCCTTTGTGTTTTCTTCTTTTTTTGAGATTGGGCAATTGATTCCGTGTCTCTTTCCTCAAGAATATAATTTTGTTTTTGGAGCATCGATCGTGTGAGTACGTTTATCGATACCATAGGTGTACTTTGTGATGGATCCTCGGTAACCTCAATCAAGTTTAATGGCGTGATCTTCGGTGCATTTGGATTATTTGGACATTGGGCAATCAAATGATCTATGCAACATCAATTACACATGAGTATCGGCATTGTAGACGTGCTTGCTTGATTGATTTGCATTAAAGTGGAGTTCTTTTGTAGCCTAATAGGACACTCGGCCACACGATGTGGACCTCCACACTCATAGCATTGAAGAGGTGGTCTCTTAGCAGTGTAATTGATATTTTGGCCTTTTACAGCAAGAGCAGCTACTTGATAGATAGGTTTGACTTGTCCTCAATTGTCCTCCATGTAGTATTGTGGACTTTCTTCAAGCGCATCCATCCCATAGGAAATATTAGGGTCTATATCTTCCTCATAGCCTTCCAAACAAGCAATAGATGACTCACAACCCACTTGATTCACAGAAGTTATTCGTGGATGTGGTGATTGTGGTCCTAGCACTGGAGGTGGTAAGGGTGTTGTTTGAACAACATTCGGGGCCCTAGGGACCATGTGTTGTGACGTTTGTTCAAGAGGTGGGGCCGGCATCAATGCAGGCACTCGAGGTGTGTTTGTCCATGCTAAGGTTGGTTTATTGGCCATCGCGCGCTTAAATACTATGCAATCCTTAGCTTGATGACCATACCTCCCACAAGCATTGGAGTTCCCATTGAATTTTACTCTAAAAATAGGGCATTCACTGGTACTATGCGTTCCATAGCATATTGAGCCCCATTGTTGCTCCCTTCTTGGATACATATGATTGTTTTAAGACTCTCTTGAATGGCTTTGGTGAGATATGCTAAAGTCATCTTAGATATCTTTGGCTTCTTAGCAATAGGCTTGTTAACCCTCACGGCTCACGGACACCCTATCACCTACGAAACGGACGTTGTAACCTACGGTGGACATTGTATTATTTATTTGGTAGAGTCAGGTACCGTGCTTGTCGGTCCAATAGGAAAAGGGTAAGAGTGATCGCCGATGAGAGGCGCACTCTAACTGGGACATTCAAGGGATTAGTTGGCTAAGCATGGGCGCCCAAGTGTGAATGGGGTGAGCTCATATAAAAGCCAACTAAACGTAAAATTCACTCATTCTCTCATTTGTGCAATGCAAGAAGAGTGCTCTTGCTCCATCTCCTTCTCCATCTCCTTGTGTACTAGTGTGTGTGTGTGTGTGTGTGTGTGTACTTGAGAGAGAGAGAGAGAGTGTGTGTGTGTGATCGAGCATTGCGGCGGCACGACGACGGTGAAGCGGTTGAGCGCGACGTAGCAGCGTCTCCTTCTTCTTCGCGGCGAGGAATCCTCCACGGCAGGAGCATAGAGCGGTGAGTGACACACCATTGCCCTCTTTTGAGCTTACTAGTTAAGCTAGTTGTGTGCTTGGAGCCGTCTGTGGATCGCACACAGTGTTAGGCAAGTCCCTTGCTTCGACAGTGCTGCAAGAAGCGCACATTTTTGGCTCCGTTGTCGGGGAATCGCCCTGCACTAAGCCCAAGAGGCACTTTGTGCTTCTTCTATGAGTTGTTTGTAGTAGGAAAGAAGAGGAAGAGGAAGAGGAATGAGTTATTTTTCTGCAAGTTGTTAATTTCTGTATTGTCTGCAAGTTCTGTGATTTCTGCATAATCTTGTGTTTTTTGTTTGCATGCAGTCTTTGCACAATTAGTAGTCGTTAGCTTGTTCGCAGTGAATGAGTAAGTAGGTAGACAGTTAGCAATTTCTGTTTGCACACATTCTGTACACAGTTTTCTGTTAAGGTTTGCCTGCACACAGTCTTTGCACAGTAAGGTAGTGAGAGAGGAAGTAGGTGGACAGTTAGCTCACTGTCAGTAAGCAGTTAGCAGAGTGGTTAACAAATTAGTTAGTAGATTAGTTAGTGGTTAGCAGCACTGTTAGTAAGTAGATAAGGTAGTGAGCTGTGAGCTGTTGACATAGAGGTTAGGTAGGTGTTGACAGTGTGTGGCCAAGAAAGGGTCACCTAAACCGCGCCCGGTCGTCGCCTTTATATATATATATATAAAAACTTAAATTTAAAAAAAATACGAAAATATTTAAAATATTTAAGCGTGAGTGACTGGGGGGCTACACTAAAATTTTGATCGGGTACGGGTTCATTTCCCCAAGCCCAAGCCCAAGCCCAAGCCCAGGCCCAGGCCTTAGTCCTATGATATATACTAGACTCACTCTTATATATATACCCTACCCCCTCAAGAGGGAATGAGAGCATGTGGGGCAAGTCCTCCACTCTCCTCCCTTCTCTTCCCACTTGCACCCTTAGACTTTCTAATTTGGGCCTAGTTCCCTACTAGAAATTGACGGTTTTAGGGATTCCGAGGGCATAAAGTGACCAAACAGAGGGCTGTAAAGCACGGCACGTCCCTTTGATTGAGACGCTCGTTTTGAGCTATCATACGTTCTATTCTATAGCTGGGTCAGAAAAAAAAAGGACCAAAAAATCAAAAAAAAATTAAGAAAAGACTTGGGTTGCAAAACACCCAAAAATACTAGGTGAGCAGCCTTCACGGGCTCTCACTGACACTTCTAGGGGATCAAAGTCATATGAACCTACGCTCTGGACAAGTGTTAGAGCACGAGCATATTGGTAGTGCCTCCATTTATGCGGGCACCCATTATTCCTCCACCCTAGGTTCTGGACCTTCGACCGGGACTCAAGGTAGCGCGACCCAAGATCCTCATATCGCGTCTAGTGATTCTTCCTCTGACTACAAAGTCATGGAGGGGTATCCTACACCAAAACCTAATAGTTCAAGTCAAGACATGCATGCCATGGGCCCACGGCCCGGGTCCAGCGTGTTTAGCCGCTTAAAAGAGACCCTTAGTAGAGCTACTCGCTCCGAACATGCGGTTAATGAAATAAATGAAGGGAGTGGGGAAGTAAATTCGCCATTCATGCCTAAAATAGACCCTATGCTTCTTGAGAGTGTGCATGTGAATGTTCCATCCACTGCACCTCCTGATCCTTTAGGACTATCTCCCTCTGAGGTTCTACTACCCGATGGTAGGAGTCTTGCCGAAGTACAAGAGATCGAACGCTATATGCAAGCAACAAGGGAGAGGGAAATTGAGAACCTACGAAGGCTAGAACAAAGTCGAGCCCTGAAAGCAAAGGCTCCTATGACAACAATCATGCCAGCCGAGCAACCAAGTGCTCCCAAGGTAGCAGTCACGGAGGGGCAAGCGATGGGGAGCAATAATGATTCCACTTCGAGGGAAACCTCCAGCACGCCAGGCCTAGATGGGATATTCCTAAACGAAAATTGGGAGTATGACCTACAAGTAGAAGCTTTAACTGATCGGTACACAGGACACACCTATCATGTGGGTTGGTTAGATGTTCTACAATCCACATCGGGTGCTACTAGCATAGATGAGCAACAACAGAAAGTCTGTGATGTCCTCCATAGGATTGTCGAATTAGAAAGACAGAACACAGGGATCAACATGCCTTCAACAGGCCTAATGAGATTCTTGGATACGGGAAAGGCCAACCAACCAACCCTATCACAAATGGAGACTCCCCCAGTGAGCCCCATTGATCCTCCATATGTTGTTTTGCCAGGAGCCTCAGTACAATCTGAGCCCACAAGTGGCAGCTTTACCTTTCTAGATCTAGCTCATCTTTCTCATAATGACACTACGGCTACCATGCATATCCCAGTGGTGAGCATGACAAGAAGTACACCATGGAGTTCATTTGTTAATTCTGCGCCGATGCCTAGTAGCACAGTGCCCCCAACTATACCTACATGCATGTATCAATCATGTGCACCTGTCGTACCTCAGCCTCATGTAGCTCCTACGCCTCCGATTATTCCAAGAGCTTACAATCCACAATGGCATTATCCAAGCTCTTATACAAGTGGAGCCATGCCATTTAATAATAACATGCCATATCAGGCACCCCCTATGCCTAGGGCCACGCCTGTAAACTTTGGACCACCGTCTGGTACACCACCATACAAAATATGGGACCCAAGAGCCGCGCGTATGCCAAGGCCAAGGCCAACTACCATCTCACATGTGGTTCCAGGAGCACATACACCCATTATACCTGCTTAAATAGGAGATTTGGCAGCATTTGCTCAAACTATCGGTTGCTCTATTGCGGAAAACATGCGTAGTGCACCTGATAGAGAGCCTAGGAGCAAGGCAGTTCAAGTAGCTAAGCTCACACAAAAATTCAGTGGAGACGGAGATGCTAGAAAGCATATGGAAGTCTTTGAACATGTGTGCGATTCCTTGGAAGAGCACAATGAGCTACATAAGTGTAAGGCTTTGAGTTTGACCCTAAGCGGAAAGGCTGGAGATTGGTATAGAACCTTAAGAGTAGCACAGAAAACGATCTACTCTACTCTTAGGAGATTGTTCTTGAAAGAGCACATACGAGAGGGAGTACTTTGGGGTGTAGCCTCTCAGCTCCAGAAAGCCCAACGAGAAGAAGGTGAATCCGTGAGAGACTTCATTAGTCGCCTAAAGAATTTGAATTCTCGATGCAATCCAAACGAGCGATTCAACAACAACCAATTGCTCGATAGATTCATTAGGGGACTACGACATGAAAGTATCTATAATGGCCTAGTCATTAGAGGTATCACTACTTGGGAAGCAGTCACCATGAATGCAATCCAATTGGAGGATAATTTAATGATTGCAGGAGAAAGAGTGTCTGCCGAGCCGAAGTCTAGTAGCTCGCAAGCGTCAGGGCATGAGCCAATGAAGATAAAGCCAATCGTGAAAGAGCAAACGATATCTGAGATGACTTTGGCAGATCTCACCAAGGCCATCCAAGAAATCCTTAGGGGTAATCGTGCTCCACAAAGCACTCATATGTATCCAAGAGGGGAGCAACAATGGTGCTCAATTTGCTTGGGCCCACATACTACGAGTGAATGCCCTACTTTCAGAGTAAAGTTTAACGGGACTTGTAACGCGTGTGGTAGGTATGGCCATCAAGCGAAGGATTGCCTAATGCTTAAACGCATCATGGAAAATAGACCGCCTATAGCTTGGGCAAACTCATCTTGAGTTCCTGCATTGATGCCTACCCCACCCATGGAGCAACAGTTGCCATTACAGCACATGGTCCCTAGAACCCAAAATGTGGTCCAAACCACACAGTTGCCACCTCCAGTGCTAGGACCGCAACCCTCTCATCCAAGAGTTACACCTATGAACCAAATAGGTTGCGAGTCATCTAGTACTTGTGTAGATTGTGAAGAGGACATAGACTCTAGTATCACCTATGGAGTCGACATACTTGAGGAGTGTCCCATGTACTATATGAAAGACCATTGGGGACAAATCAAACCGGTATATCAAGCTATTGCGCTAGCAGCAATAGGCCAAAACATTAATAGTTTTGCCAGGAGACCACCTCTTCAGTGCTACGAATGTGGTGGACCACATCGAGTAGCTGAGTGCCCCATTAGAATGCAAAAGAATACTGCACTAATGCAAACAAGTCAAGGGAGTGCATTGGCAATGCCAATACTCACTTGTAATCGTTGTCGCATAGATCATTTGATTGCACAGTGTCCTAACAATCCAAACGCACCGAAAAACACACCATTGAACTTAATAGAGATTGTTGATGGGACACCACCAACTATAAACATAGTACCAGTAAACACACTCACACGATCGATGCACCAAAAACAAAATTATATTCTTGAGGAAAGAGACACGGCATCAATTGCCCAATCTCAGAAAAAGAAGAAAACACGAAGAAAGAGATCGCAAAAAGCAACGAAGTCAGACCCCAGCTCAAAGACCAACATAGGGACTGATGATGACCCCGTATATATGAACGACGCTGAAGAAGATTCTGATTCAGGTGAAACCATGGAGACCAAAACGGCCACTAACATAGAAACAGCCAAGGAAGATCTTCATGAGCCACAATGGCCATGATCCAAAAAGAAGATAGGAACTTACCCAAACCCTACAGAGGAGATTGAGCGAGTCAAGCAATTAAGGAGTTTGGTAGAAGATACCCAAAGGGATCTAGAACTAGCACCTAGGAAGATCCAAATTACAGACACCGTGTTCCCTACGCAACAACAACCTCACCAAGTCCATAGACCCTTGGACATACCTAGTGTCATCCAAGAAGAAAGTGACCTAAAGTCATGGGAAAGTGGGCGTACTCACTTCTTGATGGAAAGAATGTTTACAGAGGGACTACCTGATCCTATCGAAGAAATGGAGATCCCATCTTCCCCACGTCAAGGGAATGAAGTCCAAAAAGGTGCCGTTAAACATTGCGAAATTGATGGATTTCATGTCTTCAGAAGTTAGAACCACCATCATGTCCAAACTATATAAAAACCCTGAGCTAGTCTCAGCACTTTGAGCCTTCCTCAATGGAGAACTAAAGTTTGGGCTACCACAATTTGCACAGATGGATGGAGCTGCGGAGATGCTAATAGAGGAGGAACACATAGATCCACAACCCAACCTAGATGAGAACCTTGTTATAGAAATACCTGTTAACAAGTTGGGGCAATACTTTGAAGGTGATGAATCTAATGCTACTCTACCAATCACTACTAAAGGATTAACTGTAAAGGGGGTCCTTGACAGTGGTGCGGGAGTCAGCATGGTGACAAAGAGTTGTTGGGAGTCTATGGGGAGACCTCACCTTGAAGCCACAAGCGTAGTGGTAAAAATGGCTAATGAATCTATTGTTACGCCTATTGGAATGCTAAAGGATCTCAAGATCAAGGTCTTGGGACACAAGGTAAGGCAGACTTTCATTGTTATGGATTTTTCCAAGCATCCTATGTCATTTGAGATGATCTCAGGGCGTCCATTCATGAGGGAAGCAAAAATGGTGCATGACTGGTCCCAAAACCACGTCTACTTACAGTTCCAAGACTCTATCATTCGAGTTGATCTTTTAAGTGGTCGAACGCATCTTCTAGGAAATAAATTCATCATTGATAATCGATCAGACACAACAATTCACTCAGCTCCATTACAGTATTGTTACACGTGTAACGAAGACACGGATATTGGGGAGAACTCTCCTTATATGGATATCCTACCCGGAATGGTTGAGTCAGACAATGTCGATTGGGTACACTTAGCGGCAACTATAGATACATGGGGAGCTAGAGGAACAACCTGGGTAACACCAGATGGGGAAGAGATACCACACATTGCACCAGTAAACATGTTAGGTGTAGCGCATGTAACATCCGATGATAAGAAAGAGGCACACCTACCTGAGAGTGAAACTGATGATTCCTCAAAGGCTTCAGGCCAATACACATCAGAAACGGAATCTCAGGGAGAAATGGATTCAGAACCTGAGGAAACATCGAGTGAACCAAGTATAGAAACTAAACACTCAAGGCCTAGTATGACAACCTATGGTAATTTATATGACAGTGAAGAAGATACAAGCGAAGACCTATCAGGCGAGTCGAGTTCAAACATTTACCAAAATCAAAACCTTAACAAGAAACAAAGTTCATATAAGAGATGACGTTATCAAGCAAATGTGAGAGCTAGGATAAACAAGGAAAGATCTACTGCAGAATGGATTAGCTATCTAGGGGCATGTGATGCTCATCGAAAGCTAGTAGACAATTGGGGTGAACATCTCCAGAGTGTCATGTGGTGCAGCCCGCGACCCATTGACCTCGCTCAATTGGAGGTTACAGAGCCGAAATTGAGTCGAACTATAAGAAGACGTCAAAACCGAGAGTTAGCACAACAACAAAAGGAGGCAGAACTAAAAGAAAGGTCTTTGTCAGGACAAGAGCCTGCTGACTTACATACGGCTCCTGAACATTTTAAATCTTATACCACGGGGGAGCGAAAGGTTGTGTATGCCAAAGCCCAACGAATACCTACCAATGGAAGCAGTGGAGTCGATGATGGTCCAACGGTAGTTAAAGAGATAGAATTAGCAGAACCAGGTGAGGAGTCTAAACCAGTCTTTATTGCTCAAGACCTTACCGAAACTGAAGAGACTGTACTTAAGGAGCTCCTCAAGGAATACAAGGATATCTTTGTTTGGACATATCATGACATGAAGGGCGTTCCACCTTCTGTGGTGCAACATACAATTCCCATGATCAACATTGCTAAGCCCGTCCAGCAACGACCCTATCCAATGAATCCTAAGTATGCCAAAATTTTACAAGAGGAGATTGAAAAACTTATCCAATGTGGATTCATATACCCTATTGAGCACTCAGAATGGGTTTCTCCAATAGTCATTGTGCCAAAAAAGAATGGGAAACTAAGAGTGTGCGTGGACCTCAAGAAAGTAAATGCAGCCACTAGGAGAGATCATTATCCCTTGCCATATTCAGAACATGTGCTTGAAAGAGTTGCGGGCAAGGAAGCTTATAGCTTTTTAGATGGGTACTCTGGTTACAATCAAATCACAATTGCATTAGAGGACCAAGCTAAAACTGCTTTTATCACAGAGTTTGGAGTGTTTGCATTTCGTGTTATGGCTTTTGGCTTAACAAATGCCCCTGCTACATTCCAACGATTAATAAACACTGCGTTTAAAGAATTTCTAAGGGAGTATTGTGAAGCTTTCCTAGACGACCTTTGTGTTTATTCTTCTTGGGAGAAGCATTTGTTATATCTACAAAAAATATTTGAAAGGTGCAGATTTCATCGCATCTCATTGAACCCTTTCAAATGCCAATTTTGGGTTAAGCATGGAGTCATTCTAGGGCATATAGTGTCCAAGAACGGGATATCCACAGATGAGAGTAAGATTAAAGCCATTGCCAATTTGCCACCACCTACGAACTATAAAGGATTTCAAAGATTTATGGGCCATGTTGGTTATTATCGAAGGTTTATTTTAAACTTTGCCGAGATAGCGCGTCCATTGTACAAGCTTCTTATCGAGTTTCACTGGACGGAAGAATGTCATCAATCTTATGAGTTATTAAAGAAGGCCCTAACAAGTGCTCCAATCCTGCGAACACCTGATTGGAATGTACCTTTTCATGTGCATATTGATGCATCAAACTTTGCTATTGGGTGTGTTATAACTCAACCAGGAGAACATAAATTGGACTACCCTATTAGCTTTGCAAGTCACCAATTAAATGATGCCGAGATGAACTACACTACTACAGAGCGCGAAGGTCTAGCTATGATTTACGCAGTAAAGAAATTTCGCTATTACCTTCTTGCTACCAAGTTTGTGTTTTATGTTGATCATCAAGCATTGCTATATTTGGTAAACAAGCCGTGTTCCACAGGTCGAATTACACGATGGTTGTTAATTCTTCTTGAGTTTGACTTCACCGTTGTTGTGACACCTGGGAGGAAACATGTCATGGTGGATCATTTATCTCGTATCCCTAATGGCGAAGCTCCTACGGGGGTTGATGATGAATTGCCTGATACTCCTTTGTTCATTGTTGAGACAATGCCTGAATGGAGTGAAAAGATTGTTAATTTCTTAGTTAATGGTTTTCCACCCAAAGAGTTGCGAAAAGATATAGCTCGAAAATTAATCAAGGAATGCGAACCCTATTGCTTACTGGCTGGAACTCTCTATAAGAGAGGAAAAGATGATGTTCTTAGACGCTGTGCCCGCGAGGATGAGTATTTATATATTCTACAAGAGGCACACATGGGCGTAGCTGGTGGTCACTTTTTAGGAAAGTTGACTGCCCGAAAGATCTTATAGTCAGGCTATTGGTGGCCCACTCTATTTAAGGATGCATCACTTTTTGCAAAGGGATGTGATGAATGCCAACGCTTCAAGAAGCCACAAAGAAGGGATAGGATGCCTCTACATCCCATCAAGGTAACCCAACCATTTGAAAAGTGGGGCTTAGACTTTGTAGGACCGATTAGTCCGGCTACACGTAACACGCAATCACGATATATCATTGTGGCTACCAACTATGTAACCAAATGGGCTGAAGCAAAAGCAACACGAAAGACGGATGCAAAAACAACAGCTAAGTTCCTCTTTGAGAACATTATCACACGTTTTGGATGCCCCTTTGAACTTGTGAGTGACAATGGAACTCATTTTATAAATGAAGTAATAAAAGAACTCACATCAAACTTCATGATATCTCGCCACAAGTCTACACCCTATTATCCCCAAGCAAATGGCCAAGCTAAGAGTACCAACAAAACTCTCATCTCCATTTTGACAAAGACAGTTGAGGCTCATCGCACTGATTGGGACCTAAAGCTTACATAAGCTTTATAGGCTTATCGTACTGCATATAAAGTTTCTATTAATTGCACACCGTTTAAGATGGTGTATGGCCAAGAAGCAGTTATGCCATTGGAGTTTGTCATTCCTAGTCTTCGAGTAGCTTCTCAAGAATGTTGGGATGATAACCCCTTAGTTGAGCGATTATATATCCTGGAAAGGCTAGATGAAGAGAGGCAATTAGCTGTGCGAAATGCTCTAGTGGAGAAGGATAGGAGAAAGAAGTGGTTTGATAGCCATTTAAAGGATAAAGACATCAAGGTTGGAGATAAAGTTCTTATGTACGGGGTACGTAATGAAAAGAAGAAATTGAAATATGCTGGTAAGGGACCATATCGAGTGTGTGAAATTACCCAGCAAGGTACCATTCGTGTGGAGACTCTAGATGGAGTTGAAACCATTGGATTCCTCAATGGGAGTAAATTCAAAAGATATTATGATCCTCTAAGCCAGGAAGAGTTGCAAGCCATCCATCAAAAGAAGGCTGCCAAGGAACAAGCAGAGCTTAGAAAAATCCAAGCAAGAGTTGAGGCTCGAGAACGACAACAACGTCTTAGACGCCAACGAGAGACTAATCTAGGAATCACGCAATCATTTTTCGAGGACACAGATGACGACTCATTAGAATCTGAGCCACCCATACGATACCCAATTGAGCTAAATAGCCCCTATGGGAAAGTACTATACAATGCCTTATTAGATACGGGAGCTAAACACAATTTGTTATCCTATGGAGTTTGGTGTCAATTAGGGAAACCGACCCTATCCCCGAGTACGATGCAAGTCAAGGGCATTAATAAAAAGAAAACTGCTATTCTTGGAGTCCTTCAGACCCTTGTTGTCTATGACAATGGAAGCATAGTGCAGAGGTTTCTAGTCATGCCCACGGGAGCTATGGAAGGCAACGTAAACCTGGGACGCACGTGGATGTTGGCAACCAAATGCACTATTGATTGGGATACTGGTAGTGTCACGACGCAACCACCGACTCTTACCCCTATCATTCAAGCAAAGTCACCTACGTTGCAAACTCTAGCAAAGTTGAAGGATAGCCAACATTCACAAGCCAAGGTGGTTAACTCGTCTTTGCCGGCTACCCATGAACCTAGCACTTCAACACTTGTAGTTGCAGCAAGCAGTAATATTGCAAGTACTCAACCTGCACGACCTAAGAGTACATATCAATGGGTCCCCAAGGCCTTACTTCCAACTAACTCAACCCTCCCATCCATTCCAAGAAAAAATTTCCCTGGAAAACCAAGAGCGCGCTCTAGGAGAGTCAAGACCAAATCACGATGGATTCCAAAACGACTATTAGAAGTCCAAGGCTACTATGATGGAAATGAGCAAATTTGGGTACCTAAACGTAAAATGTGTCCTTCCCTATCGACAACAAACCCATATGAGTCAAACAGTGTAACGCTAAAGCCAATGGCAGACCGTGGGAAGGGAAAGATCACAGAATGCTACACACCTAGTCCAGAGCTAGTTTGGGCTCCAAAACAAAACCAATTTATTCCACCTAGCTCAGGAAGGGGGGAGTTCCATGAAGCTTCTAGCTCCTCATGTAATACATCCATAGAGGTAAAAGCTTCTACACAGCCTCCACCTACAATAGTGGACCTCCATGAAGCTACAAAGGAATCCACACCTTCCAGTGTTCAAGAATCATCTGATGAACCACTGCAAGTTCGATCCTGGGAGAGTACCTTACCACCCTTGCAACTCGACGAGGCACCTAAGGTAATAGAAAACTACTGGCAAAAATCTTCACCTATAACAACTTGGAACAACTGGTTTCAAAGGGTGACGACATCATTTCAAACGGTATGATCTACCCGAGGAAGGGGGGAGTGTTTGTCGACATCCATTATTCACTTGCTTCCCTCTCAACCTTTCTCCCTTAGCTCTTAATCTCCAATCTTAGGGAATGTATATATAAAGCCTTATACTCACAAAAACAAGATAAAAAAGTAAAAGAGCAAGAGCTATAACACAAAATCATAAAAACAAATTATGCACAAGAACACGACCCTTGTAATATTTGCACTCTAACCATCATCTATTTGTGTGTACAGATATGGCTAGTACACTAGAGTCATCCACTCCTGCCTTGGGTGAGAGGTACCCTCGTTACTTTTCACAAATATTTCACATGGTCTTTTCAGTGCTTGCATGTGAATGGGATTTGATAGGTACGCTAGCATGTGAGAGGAATTTTGAGGAGTTAGAATGGCTGATACGTCTCTTGACCACGTCTGATCCATACTTAGTAGAGAGCGTTTCTCCCATTACACAAGCCTACCCTTTTGACCAAGATGACTATAGGCGTCTAGTGACCTTCTTAGTAAACATGGGCACCTATGATGAAGAAGAAAATTTACAGGACTACACGGATGGCACATATGGTCTCATGGATGATGACTTTGTTTATCTCGACGACGAGGATAGGGGTTTAGCCTTAGGGTTTCCCCCCAACCTCTACAATATCCTATTCCCTTGAATCTCTAGGGGGAGTGCAAAAAATTAGGTTAGGATTCCTTATACTTTTTGTTGTGTTCAATAAGTGTTGGTACCTTTTCCCACTAATGTGCCTCCTGGAGGTATTCCTTTTGTTTCCTAGTGTGTACAGGAGCGTGTTGCTATTGATAGGATTTGGACCTTCATGGAACCTTTCTCTCGTTCACACTTCAAATCAAGCGCGACCATCAACACAAACAGGTGTTTTTTGTCCATTAGCATTGCCCCTATCTATTTTGCATCCATGTTTGTCTGCTTTAATTGTGATTGGTAGCCTAATATTCACCACATTTTCTTAGTATCAAACATTTAATTCAATGTCATTTTTTGTCATAATCACTTGTCTAGGTTTAAAAATCAAGCAGTCCGACTAAGCTAGTTTGACCAAGCTAGGTGTTAGAAATCTTCTCTTAATACCATGGGGAATGCCTTCCTAATAAGCAATGGTTACTTAGGTTCTTAATTCGATTTAGGCAGCATTGTGTGAAATGTACTAGGGCTTTCTAGTGGGCTTGACCCTATTGACCTTTAGCTTAAGTATTATAAAGGGAGTTTACTAGTGTGATGAGCCTGGGGAGGTGTATCAGAGTTATATGACCCCCCAAAGCTACAAAATTAAAATGATGAAAACAAACAAAACAAAAAAATATCAAAGTGCCACAATGTAAAATTTTAAGCTGGAAGAGAAATCCCTGCTTAAATTGGTACTCCACTCATATGTATCGCCTATGGTACTAGAGCCCTAGAGGTTCCCAGTGTGGGCGATTTTCCTTGAAAAGCAAAAAACCCAAGTCATACAAAATAAGAACACACATCAAAATTGAATCACTGTGAAAAGACTTTGGGGGGTCAAAGCAAAGGTAATCAGTCAGGCGATGATTTCATGAGAAATTCCTTTTATTGTAGCTTAACTACAAGGTCCTCTAGGTATAGCCTCTAGTCAACCCTCGAACATGAAATACTTGGCTCTCGCGATTAAACAACTTAATTAACCAGAGAAAATTAAGAAGCTTACCCATGGTATTAATAGTCGATCTCTAGTGCCTTTCGACCGTTAAATTAGCGACCCCAGACTTGTTTAATTTTTTACCTTTACATCTATTTATGCATTTGATTACATTGCAATTTAATGCTTATTGCTGACAAATTGTTTAAAATTTTGTTACCAATCAATTGTCTGCCTAAAATTGCATATGCTTTTTAATCGCTTATGGGAATGCAATTACTGTGCAATGTTGTTTGATTTTGCAGTGACTGAAGAAGGCTAAGGACATTCATCTCAAATGCTCTTCCACCTCGACCAACGAGCTTCAACTCAATAGCTTCCGAGGACGGAACCTACATCAAGAAGGGGGGCATGTTAACCCTCACGGCTCACGGACACCCTATCACCTACGAAACGGACGTTGTAACCTATGGTGGACATTGTATTATTTATTTGGTAGAGTCAGGTACCGGGCTTGTCGGTCCAATAGGAAAAGGGTAAGAGTGAATGCTGATGAGAGGCGCACTCTAACTGGGACATTCAAGGGATTAGTTGGCTAAGCATGGGCGCCCAAGTGTGAATGGGGTGAGCTCATATAAAAGCCAACTAAACCTAAAATTCACTCATTCTCTCATTTGTGCAATGCAAGAAGAGTGCTCTTGCTCCATCTCCTTCTCCATCTCCTTGTGTACTAGTGTGTGTGTGTGTGTGTGTGTGTGTGTGTGTACTTGAGAGAGAGAGAGAGAGAGTGTGTGTGTGTGTGTGTGTGATCGAGCATTGCGGCGGCACGACGACGGTGAAGCGATTGAGCGCGACGTAGCAGCGTCTCCTTCTTCTTCGCGGCGAGGAATCCTCCATGACAGGAGCATAGAGCGGTGAGTGACACACCATTGCCCTCTTTTGAGCTTACTAGTTAAGCTAGTTGTGTGCTTGGAGCCGTCTGTGGCTCGCACACAGTGTTAGGCAAGTCCCTTGCTTCGACAGTGCGGCAAGGAGCACACAAGGCTTTAGGGTCATTGGCTGATGCCCCGATGCTTGCGAGCTAATAGATTTAGGCTCAACAGACACTCTTTCTCCTTGAATCATTAAATTATCCTCCAATTGGATCGCATTGGTGGTGACTGCTTCCCAAGTGGTGATACCTCTAATGACTAGGCCATTGTAGATATCCTCATGTCGTAATCCCATAATGAATCTGTCAAGCAATTGATTATTATTGAAGCGCTCATTTGGATTACAACGAGAATTCAAATGCTTCAAGTGACTAATAAAGTCTCTCACCAACTCTCCTTCCTCTCGTTGGGATTTCTGGAGTTGAGAGGCTACACCCCAAAGCACTCCCTCTCGTATGTATTCCTTTAAGAACAGTCTCCTAAGAGTAGGGTAAATTGTTTTTTCTTCCACCCTTAGGGTTCTATACCAATCCCTAGCCTTTCCACTTAAGGTTAGGTTTAAAGCATTACTCTTATGCAGGTCATTGTGTTCTCCTAGAGAATTGCATACTTGTTCAAACAATTCAATATGCTTTCTCACATCCCCGTCTCCACTAAATTTTTTTGTGAGCTTGGCTATTTGTACTACCTTAGTTCTAGGTTCTCTATAAGGCGTGTTACACATATTCTCAGTAATAGATCGATTGATAGCTTGAGCAAATGTTGCCAAGTCACCTAAGTGAGCAGGAAATGTGGGTGGAGGTGCTCCAGAGACTACATGTGGAGTAGGTATTGGCATTGGGCTTGGCGCATAGGAAGCCCTTGGGTTCCACGTTTGGTATGGTGTTGTGCCATGTGGTGGCCCAAAGTTCATATGTGTGGCCCTATGCATAGCAGACGTCGGATGTGACATGATAATGCTAGCCGGTATAGTCCCATGGAAATAAGAGCTTGGGTGTTGAGGTTGTGGAGCATAGGTTGTTGAAACAATGGGAGGGGTAGGAACTACATGAGTATAAGGACCCATGGGTGTATACGATTGGTACACACTTGTAGGTACTGTTGCAGGAATTGAGCTACCATGTAGCAGTGCTTTACTAACAAATGAGGTCCATGGCATGTTTCTTGGCATGCCCATCATTGGGGTAGGCATGGTAGCCATGGTGTCATCAAGGGAAAGATGAGCTAGGCTTGGAAAGGTAGGAACTACATGAGTACGAGGACCCATGGTTGTATACGATTGCTACACACTTGTAGGTACGTACTGTTTTGCAGGCATTGAGCTACCATGTAGCAGTACTTTACTAACAAATGAGGTCCATGGCATGTTTCTTGGCATGCCCATCATTGGGGTAGGCATGGTAGCCGTGGTGTCATCAAGGGAAAGATGAGCTAGACTTGGAAAGGTAAAGCTATCACTTGTGGGATAAGATTGCACTGAGACCCCTAGTGAAACCACATATGGAGGATCCATCGAACTTATCGAGGGAGTCTCCATTTGCGATAAGGTTGGTTGTTTAGCCTTCTCTGTATCCAAGAATCTCATGAGACCCATTGAAGGCATGTGGATCCCCTTGTTCTGTCTCTCTAGCTCAATGACTCTATGGATGACCTCACAAACTCTTTGTTGTTGATCCTCCACACTAGTAGCACCAGTTGTGGATTGTAGGACATCTAACCAACCCACATGATAGGTGTGACCTGTGTATAGGTCGGTTAGAGTTTCCGTTTGTAGTTCGTACTCCCAGTTCTCATTTAAGAATGCTCCATCTAGGATTGAGTGCTAGGGTGTCCTTTGAACTGAATGCAATGTGGCTCTCTATGGGTTGACCCTTAGTGGTCGCTAATTCAAGAGCACTTGATTGCTCTCCTAGCAATTATATTGACATAGGAGCTTTTACTTTTAACTCTCTTCATTGCTCCACCTTGCGTAAGCTCTCGATTTTCTTTTCCCTAGCCTCAATGATATATCACTCAACCTCCTGCACTTCAGCAAGGCTTCTACCATCAGGTAATATGACCTCGGAGGGGAATAGCTCTAAAGAGTCAGGGGATACATTGAATGAAGTATTCATGTACATACTCTCTAAGAGCATAGGGTCTACGTTGGTCATGAATGGAGAATTTAATTTCCCACCCCCCTCATTTACATCATTAACTCCATGTTCGGAGCGAGTGGCTCTACTAAAGGTTTCCTTCAAGCGGCTAAACACGCTCGGCCCGGCATGGCATGCATGTCTTGGCTTGAGCTATCGGGATTAGGCATTGGGGAACCCTCCATAATGTCGTAGTCAGAGGAAGAGTCACTAAACGCTATATGCGGGTCCTGAGTGGTACTACCTTGGGTTCCCACCGAGGGCCCGGAACCTAAAGTAGGTAGATATTGAGAACTCGCGTGAGTCAAAATGCTCGCTAGTTGCTCGGCCTCTAGCACACGACCAGAGCGCAGGTACATGTGCCTTTGGCACCCTACAAGCATCGGCGAATAACCTCGAAGGTTAACCGCTTACTTTTTTAGGCGTCCATTTTCACTAGTTTTTTGATATTTTTTAATGATCGGTTTTTGGATTAGAGCGTGTGATAGCTTGAAACAAGCGTATCGCTCATGGTGTGCTTTACAGCACAGTGTTCGGTTACCCAAAGCTTCGTTGGCTCTCAAAAAGGTTGATTTTTACCTACGCGTGAGACTAAAATACGTAATTTTAAACCTGAGCCTGAGCGTGAGCTTGGGCTTGGGTCTGGGGGATATTCCCGATTCCGGTCCTACCTTTAATTTTTTTTTCTATTTTTTGATATAAGATCGCTGCGTCCGCATTGTTCGCACGAGCACACACACACACCTAACCTACCTACTTACAACTAATACAACTACTGTTGTTACACACTAACACACTACTACAGTAACTCATTAGCTAACATATCTACTTATTGTACTTTACACATAACTAACCTTATGGATCTACTACCTTAATTCTAACACCTTATCACAGAGAAAACACCTTATGAATAGAAAAAACACAGTACCTTTCAATACCTTATTAACAAAACAATACACAGCAGCAAAACAAACTCCTTCTCAACACACACATCTTCCTTCTTTGCCTTTCTTATATTTCAAAATGCACCACAAAGTAGCATAGAGTGCTACGCGAGCTTAATGCAGGGCATTTCCCCAGCACAACGGTGCCAAAAATATGTGCGTCTGTCACACGTGTCAATGGAAGGGACTTGCCAATACACTGTGTGCGAGCCATAAATGGCTGCAAGCACACAACCAAACTAATCTAGCAAGCTCAAGATAGCAAGGGTGTCACTCACCGCCCTACGCTCGCCTTCGTGGAGGATTCCTTGCCGCGAAGAAGAAGGAGCTACTGTTGTACCGCGCTCAACCGCCTCGCCGCCACCATGCCGTTATCACAATGCTCGATTGCACACACACACACACACACACACACACACACACACACACACACACACACACACACACTCACGCATACACACACACACACACACACACACACAAGGAGATGAAGAAGAAGAAGATGGAGATGGAGCAAGAGCACCCTTCAATTGCACAAATGAGAGAATGAATGATTTTTAGGTTTAGGTGACTTTTATATGAGCTCGCCCCATTCACACTTGGGCACCCATACTTAGCCAACTAACCCTTGAATATTCCTGTTAGAGTGCACCTCTCATCGGCGATCACTCTTACCCTTTCCCTATTGGACCGATAAGCCCGACCCATGACTACTAGAAGTGGACGCTAGTGGTTAACAGGTATCCTAGGATATTGTCGATGTTGATACCTTGTGGGCCTTCTTTCTTGGGAGGGACTTGATGTTACTTCATATGCCCTTACCTGCAGTTTTGGTACCCATATCTGTATGTTACCTCCATAGTACTCCTGTTCTTTTAAGCTCCATTGTGATGCTATCCATCCCATGTGTTTGTCTTTCTGTGTTGATTTCCTGTCTTTAATCCAAACCAAATTATTGAGTTTGACTAAACTACTATGAACAAACACTTGCTTGAATTTCATTTTCTTTCTTGAGTACTTTGGATGAAATATCTTTGCTTTTCTTTCAATTGGGTCAGCAATTGATTTGAAGTTTTGAAATTGTGACTTGCTTGAAGAAGCTGATCCGTGAGGGTCCTTTGATGTAGAGGCATATGTTGTCACAAAATCTTTGCTAATCGGTGAAAGTTCCACTTTAGCTTTACCTTTGTCTGCAAGATTTTCTTCTATTCTTGTGACTTCTGCAACTTTGATTCCAGCATTAATGGTACCTATAAATGTTGTTGACTATCTCATGGAAAAGAGAGTGTTAGCATTGTATCTTGTAGGCCTTGTGTTGGTCTAACCACTGATGCCCAAGGATGACATCTGCAAGCATTTCCTTTGAAGGCTTCACCTGAAACTTTACCTGCTCTTCATGATTTTGGATGCTAAGGGTAGCAACCAATTCTTCTTGACTTGTATGCATACCTAGCCTTGTTTTGCTATCATGTTTGCATGGAGTAATCTCTAGAATGCTCTGAATTTGGTCTACAACCATATTGCAATTTGGTTCTTTATCCAGTAGAGCATTGCATCTGGCACTTGCTCCTTTTGTATTGCTGAGAACTACATTGATTCTCATTGCTAGTTCTGTTGAAGATCTTTGTTTTGCTTTCTCCATGGTCTCATCTTGATCTGATCGTCTCTCTATGGAGAGTAGCTTGAGACTTTGTGTTCCACTCTAACTTGCATCAGATGATTCAGACGGCAATGTCTGGATCTTTGGACTTCCTATTGTTTGTTCTTGGTTGTCTGCAACCTTGTTCTTCTTTACTTCTAGCTTTGGTGGCATTCTTTGCTCAATAGCTATCATGGTTGCTCTTTGCTCTATTTGATCTGCACTTGCTATTGCCTGATTTGCTTTAAGCTCTTCTGAAGTTTTGTTCGATGGACATGAATCATCCTCAATAAGATTTGCTTTGATATAAGTATCCATTTTAATTGTGCTTGAGGACGTTGAGCTATCGTCCGCAGGTGACCATTCTTGGTCTTCATTCGTTGTTGTATCTAAAGACTGCATCATGTTTACATTCTATATCTCTGACATCTTTTGGGCCAATGGCATTCCCAATGTGATGTTGTCTGGCATATCCTTTGTTATGATCACATGAAATTGAGCTATGATGATCTATGAACTTACTTCAATGGTGGTGGAGATGATTCCCCAGCATTCTGCTCGTTTGTCTCCAGATATGGTCACAAATTCAGGAGCATCTTCTAGTTGTGGTTGACCACATCTTTTCCAAGTACAAAAAGACATGAGGTTCTTGCCTAGTTGAAAATCTAGCTTTACTTCTCTTGACAGCTTTTCTTCTTTTTCATCGATGATGTTGCACTTGATCTTCTCAGGATTTCTTTCTGTAGTGATTGATTTTGTTATGGCAATGTCCTTTGGTTTAGCTTTGTCTACATTTTCTTTGCTTTGATCACCTGTTTCAATCAATGTTGACTCCATTGGCTGTGATACAACACTTTTTTGCAATTGTTGAGCATTGTCCTCCTGCATCTGGGTAACTCTTGATCTTAATAGATCCACTGTACTTTCTTGCAGAATCTGTCTCTTCGGAGGAGATTTTAGTGGTGACCTTTGTGTAGATTACTGGACTTTAGCTCCCATTGACTTTGAATTTTTTGTCACTTGTTCTGGCAGCTTAAGGCTTTGCATCATCTTCAGATAGTCTTTGACTTCAGTTGGGCCATCCATAGGGGTTTGTACAAGGTTTTGATCTTGCTGATATTTGTTACCATGTGCATCTTGATATGCATATGTGAGATTGATCACATGTAACTGTTTGAACACTATTGGATTTTTTGTCTTTTGGATTTGACTTGTTGAGATCATCTGAAACTTCTGTCCTTGATGATCTTCATATAAGCATTTGTCTGCAGATTCTGATGGAATCTGGGTCAATTGGAAACTTCCAAAAACCATATGATCTTTCAATGGTTTCTGCTTTGAAGGGGTCTGCTGGCTAGAAGCTCTAGGGCTTCTAACTGGTGTAGCATTTCCTGGTATATAAGCTGAGCTTGATGGATTTACAGCTCCCCCCTTCCTAGGGTGATCACTATAGCCTGCTTCATTGAAGAGTTCAAAATTGGTTGGCTCTGGTTCAGTCTCACCTTTTGGGACTGTGAAGGTACACTTTGAGTAGCACTGTTAACATTTGACATCTGCAAACCTTCTGCATAGTTTCCTATGTATCTCCTTGAAACATGACAAATTATTCCCCAAGTCAAGCTGTAGATAGCATTATCTTTGCCCTGATATTTTTTATCCCATGGGTCTCCTATGATATGGGCTTCTGTGGTTTCAGGACCCAAGGCATCATAGATGATAGACTCTCATCTATATTTCCATGAAGGTGAAAGTCCTTCTTCCTCGAGAACGGGGTAACAGCGTGCCTATGTGCTAGGGGAATGGCATCCTAAATCATGAATCTAGGCATGAAAGGGATTTAGAACCCTTCATTAGAAAAATTTTGAACTCATTTTTGGGCCTTTTAAGAGTGCCACATCATCAAAGTTGTACAAAAGAAAGCAACCCGGTACACCCCTCTAAATATTGCTTAGAACCCCATGATATGACCTATCATTGGAAAGTTCTTGAAAAATGGATTCTAAAGAGCTAACGTCCGAAAAATTTGGATGACTTCATTGAAAGTTATGCCCTTTTTTTTCAATCAACCAGGTTTTGTTACCGTTACGGTAATCTAAAATCACCTTTTTCTAGATCTACATGAAGGCAATGTCCGATACATGCATGCTATATATCAATAGATAGCATTTGAAGAGTAGATTCTAAATATCCAACCTCCGAAAAGTTTGGATCTTATTTGCAAAAATTTACTGATCCCCACTTTTTGAAAGCTATGCCACATCAACAATTCTTACAAGGCCCATTTTTGAGTCCAAACTTTTCCTAATGTATGGGGAACTTGAAATCTCAAGCAAGGGCGCGCATAATGATATCCATATCTTCTTTGTCTTCGTTGGGAGACAGGGTGGGAATAAAAGGTGTCTAGATAAGTGCCAAGTGGTGGTGCTGCATTCTTGAAGGCTAAGCCTAAGTTAAACTGAACAGCAAGCAACCACAATCCTAGCGTTTGAAGCGTCGAAACGGGAAGGCAGGAGAGACCCCTGCGCCCGAAGCATGGAACAGAGGCCAAGGGAAAGGGGTTGTCTATCCTTTCCCGTTCCTCGAGCGTGCCTCCGGTGTAGAGCAGAAGCCTTACGGCCCGGTTCAAGGAAGTATGGAATCCCGAAACTGGAGAACCCTGCACACCTCTGAAGTCGCACTCAAAAGAGCCGACCGTACGGTGAACAGGAATAGGATGGGACCATAAGCAAAGGCCCGGTAGTAATTATCGGGACATGCTTAAATGTCCCCGCATTGCATTCAATTTTCAAAAAAAGAAAGCAGCCAATAAACTATACTTCAACATTCTTTGATAGAAAGCGCACACAAATTAGGATTAGCAAGGTATAAAAGACCTTCCCTTTAAACCACAGGTAGCACTTGCTTTGTTATGGATAGACAATCTGATCCAATTTGTTGAATAGACATACCTCTGAAAATGAAAGCAAAAGCAAAAGTAAGAGTGGGAGTGAAAGTATGGCCTGATTCTGTGACCTCTCAAGGACGACTGTTTTGGTCAAAGTATATGCTCGTTTGGTCACAATATCGAAGTTTGATTTCCGATGGAGGAGAGTTTGGCTCTGAACAAATTTCTGGATTCACTCTGTTGATATCCTTCAGCTCTAGAGAGGATGGGCTATAATAGATTCTTTCTTCTGAAATGAACCATCCTTTCTGATCTATCACTGGAAGCACTTCTATGAGCTGGTATGTGGGCCATTCAAACACTGGTTGATCCTTTTTGTACAGTTTCCCCTTTTGGTCTACATAGTGTACGTATGAATTATGTGTACCATACAAAGCTAATATCATTTTAATTGATGTGTCCCTTAGACTTGTGAATGATTGCACACTTGTGACAGTGGATGCAAAATCATTTGCAAATTTAATGGTCTTTCAACCTTCGGTGATATCTCGACATCTTGACTAAATTCATTCAAGAATTTGTTGTTCAAAGAATCAATTTTAAGCTTTTCAAGTGCCTACGCATCTTGATGTTGATTTTGAACTTGCAGTGCTTTTACTAGTGCTTCTAACAATAATGCAGAATCATCTGATTGCATTAAAAGTGACGAGTTAGATGCACTTACATCGAGATTTGCATATCTAATTTTCTATGTACCTTGCTTGGCAATTGATGTATCCCTATTGTCTAGATTTCTTGGACAATCTTCAAAAAAATGTCCACCTTTTTGTCCACAATCTGAGCAATACGCCATGACTGGTGGTATTTCAGTTGGTTTTGTCATGTCAAGCTCTAGCTGAGAAGTTTCTGCTTCTATGCTGGCCAAATTGTTTCTTCTTTTAAAACACTGAGCATCAAGGTGTAGATTGCTCCATCTTGACCTTTGTACCATCTTTGGCTTGTTCCCCAATTAGACTTGCTTCTATTGGTTGATCTGTTGGATCTTCCATTTCTGGTTCTCAATTATAGATCTGACCTCTGTAATCCATGTACAGTGACTCTCATTGCATATGCACTAATAGGATGTTTTGCTGGCTTGTGCAGATTAGAGATAACCACTTGGGTCAATTTTTTGCACTTCTATATGCAATACCTGGCTCCACTGAAGAAATACCTGTCTTTAAGATTGCAATACCTGGCTCCACTGAAGTCTGTGAACATCTGGGAGTTCTCTGAGTCTGGCTTTACTCTGATCAATAGGATCTTGGCTCCTGTGTTGCTTTTGCTGCTCATCAATGTTGGAATTAGGGTTGCAGAGAAACACACACAGCTTGGAGAAGACGAAGGAAGCTCAAGGCACACAATAGAGAGTGTGTTACTTAGTGTGCAATGGAAAGATAGATAGCCCTAGAGTGATGGGCGTATATACAATGCTCGGGGGAAAAAACCTCCTAAAGAGGGAAAAAATGCCCCGGCGGTCCTAGTGTGTTCACACACATCACTACCACATGTATATGGTAACAAATCCCCCTTGGAGTGATGCGGTGAACGAGAGCTGGCACATGAGTAAAGGGAAGTGCCATGCCCTGAGGATATGATCAGTCCACAAAGGGGAGTAAGCCCAAAGCTTTGCGGAAATCTTCAAGCTTCTCACAAGACAATGCCTTTGTGAAAAGATCTGCAAGGTTGTCCTGTGTTGGCAAATAAGCCAAGCTGATCTCTCCTGTTGAGAGCCTCTCCATGACATAGTGGTAATGCACCTCAATGTGCTTTGTGCGAGCATGAAAAACTGGGTTCCTCGCAACTGCCAATGCGCTCTGACTGTCCGTGTAGATAGTGTTGGCAGTGTCATGTCCAACACCCAAATCAGCCATAAGGCATGTGAGCCATACACACTCAACCGTAGCTGTGAAAACTGCCCTGTACTCAACCTCACAACTCGAAGTGGCCACAGTAGGTTGCTTCTTGCTCAACTATGATATACATGAACTGCCAAGCATGAAACAAAAACCACTTGTGGACACTCGCGTGTCAAAACAACCAGCCCAATCTGAGTCCGAAAAAGCATGTCAGTCTGGCGGCAATGATCCCCCCTTTGGGATAAAACAATCCAAGATGTAAAGTGCCACTAAGGTAGCGGAAAATTCGCTTGACAGCCTGCCAATGCTTAGACCCTGGGCTATGCATAAATCTACTGACTTGTGAGACTGCAAACTAAATATCCGGCCTCGTGTTGCATACATAAATGAGGCAGCCAACAGCAGTTTGGTAAAGAGTGACATCAACAGGATCGCCAGCATCATGTAGACTCAACTTCAAACCTGTTTCCATGGGAGTGGCAATAGGTTTGCAATCCTCAAGTCCAAACTTACATAGCAATGTCTCTATGTAACTTTTCTGACACAAGGCAATACCACCATCACACTGCTTAAACTGTATGCCCAAATAATGATGCAACAGCCCCAAATATTTCATCTTGAAAGTAGCATTCAAATCAGCCTTAAATTCAGCAATATGTCTCTCATTTGGTCCAGTGATCAGCAAATCATCAACATAAAGAACCACGATGATAAATACATCACCCTCACGCTTTACATACAATGTGCTTTCTGTTGGACTGTTACGAAAGCCTTGTTTGACCAAATGAGTGTCAGCTTTCTCATACCAAGCACGAGGAGATTGCTTCAACCCATACAAAGCCTTTTTACATTTGCACACTTTGTCCTCTTGTCCTTTTATGAACTTAAACTTCCTCAAATATGTCACCATTCAAGAAAGCAGTAACAATGTCTGATTGATGTACATCCTAACCAAAATGAGCTGCCAATGCACATAGAAAATGCACAGTAGTCATACGACAAGTGGGAGCAAAAGTCTCTTCATAATCTATGCCTTTTTGCTGTGCATAACCCTTTGCAACAAGTCGAGCCTTATGGCGATCAATCTCACCATCCGGCTTGCGTTTCAACTTGTAAACCCGCTTCGTACCAATGGCCTTTTTGCCAGGAGGCAAATCACATAAAGTCCATGTGTCATTTTCTATAAGTGCATCATATTCGGATTGCATGGCAGCCATCCAATTTTCTGAATTCTGTGCTTCATCAAAAGACAGAGGCTCCTCAACATCATGTAAACTAGACACAGCCAAAGCATAACAATCTGATGCATAAGATGCATGGCGAGAGCCTGAACGAGTACGACTAGACAAAGGTGCATCCAATTTATTGTCACGCAAAGTGTGCACCAGCCATTTTGGCATACCTCTAGCTTGCTCATTTTCAACCATTTCCTCATCAAGTACATCATGTACATTTGCATCAGTAATAGGCTGATCTAAAACATTTTCAGAAACCCCCATAGGCTGTACATTTGCCTCATTGGAACTTACATTCGTATTTCCACCACTGAAAAGAGGCAACAAAGTGTCATAAATGTCATGTGAGCTTACATTATTGTCTCTAGTACATGACAGCAAGGGTTGAACAGAATCTTCCACAAACAATACATCCCGAGAAACCAGAATACGTTTTGTTTGCGGATGATACAACGTGTAACCTTTGATTTCAGCACTATAACCAACAAAAATACATTTGACAACCTTATCATCCAATTTTTTGCGCTACACTTGTGGCACCAAAGCATATGCCAAACAGCCAAAAACACGCATGTGCTCAATAGAAGGTTTTCTATCATGCCATGCTTCATATGGATTAATAGACTGCAAAGCTTTCGTAGGACACCTGTTAAGTACATAAGTGGCACACATAATGGCCTCAAGCCAAAAAGAATGCGGCAAAGCTTGACTTTTGACCATACATCCTGCCATTTCCGTCAGTGACCTGTTTTTCCTCTCAGCAACACCATTTTGCTGAGGTGTATAAGGCACTGTACATTGGTGTTTTATCCCACGACTAGCCAGAAATGCATTAAATTCATGAGACATGTACTCCCCCCCTCGATCGGAACGGAGGGTGCCCATAGTACATTTCGAGACATTTTCAGCCATAGCCAGAAATTGTTTGAAGCACATAAAAACTTCGGACTTCGCTTTAAGCGGAAATACCCATGCATGCCTGGAGTAATCATCAATGAAAGTCACAAAGTACAGGTAATTGCCCAAGGACGGAGTTTGCATGGGCCCACAAACATCACTATGCACAAGCTGCAACCTGCATGTGGCCAGAACTGAACCATCCTTTGGAAATTTAGAACGCTGCATCTTACCCAAAATACAGCCTTCACAAACATGTTTGACAGGTGCTTCAAGAGGTGGCAAAGAAGCAACCATATCAGATTTTTGCAAACGCAGCAAATTGGCAAAATTCAGATGACCAAAATGTGCATGCCAAAGTTTTGCATCTGAAATAGCCCTTGAATTTGCAACAGCATTTGCAAAGTTTTGTTCACACTTGTCATACAAAGTGAGCTTATACAACCCACGGCATAAAAGCCCAGATGCAACAATTTCATCACCAAAACTGAGATCATGAACTGTACATCTGTCATCCACAAATTTGACTACAAGTCCAAGTCTAGCAAGTGCGGATACAGACAAGAGATTCTTCTTGATCCCAGGTACATAAAGTGCATCAACAAGTGTGAAGGAACTGCCATTAGCAGCAGTGAGCACAATCTTTCCAACTCCCTGAACTGGATAAGAGGCGTTGTTGGCACAAGTGACTGAATTCCCATGAGGGACAGACTCAAGAGAGGTAAACAATTCACAATGTGAGGTAATGTGCTTTGTAGCACCACTGTCGAAATACCACACATGTGAATCTGCAGCAACGACTGACAAGCATGCATCATGGACAACAGGATTGTAAGTGCACTCTGCGCTAAAAGCCCATTCTACATCAACATCAGCAACACAGTCTTCTTTCACAGAAGACTCAACAATGGCTGCATTTGTAGTGGAACCAGCATTTGCAGTGGAACCACCCTCTTTCTTCTTAACCTCTTTGGCCTTCAACTTAGGACATGACTTGATCAAGTGATCATTGGCTTTACAATAATGGCAACGCATCTTCTTTTTGCCCTTATCACCAGAATTGCCAGACGAAGTACTGCCAGCAGAAGCATTAGGAACATAATTTTTGCCACTCGTAGCAGAACCATAAGAAGTGGCTGTATTGCTGTTACCACCCTTTCTTTGAGAAGCAATAAAAGCCTGTTCAACTGCACGCTGCCTAGTCCTGTTTTTTCTGGAAAGTGACTCTTGCAACAGCAATGTGCATAATGCATCAAACTTGACAACTTCAGGATTTCCTTGGGTCATCAGTCTCCAAGTACTAGCAAAAGTCTGGTAGGAATCTGGTAAGGCATCAAGAACAGTCTGCACAAGGGAACTGTCTGAAATGACTTCACCTGCAGAAATAAGTTGCTCATTGATATCCTTGACACTAGTAAGGAAAGTGTCCATATCATCTTCCTCATGCATAATCTTCGACTCCAGCTCTTTACGCAGCAAAGCAATTTTAGCCTCATTGCGGCTTGCATAAAGACCTGCTAAAATATCCCAAGCCTGTTTTGCAGATTTTGCTGAACAGATGTGAGGAACAATGGTGCGCTTCACAGACAACCCAATCAATGCATGAGCCTACGCATCCTTAACATCCCAACGAGCTTGTTCTGCCGTAAGCAAAACAACTCTAACAGCTGCAATCCTTGCAGCAAGACCTGCAACATCCTCAACATCGCCTACATCCTGAGAACCAGGACGTACATCAATGCCCTGCACAATGTTCCAGACACCCTTTGACACAAGAACATGTTGCATCATATAAGCCCACATAGGGTAGTTGTCCCCATCCAACCTATCCTCAGCAGCAAACATCTTGAACACATCTGTGTTGTTGTTGTCAGCCATGGTAAATGCTGCACCTGATGTGAAAACTGCCCGAAAATAGGAGAAACGGAGCGGGAACAACCTGTGCTATATAGCACAAACCATAGAAGACTATAAGGCACCTGTTATGCAGAAAACGGCACTGACATAAATTCTGCACAAAATGACAAAATAGCCTGTGCAGTACTGCCTGTAGTGGAAACGGAGGCCGAAATGAGCCGGCGTGTGCTGAAGCAGCTGGCGACTAAGCCCGGGAGGACGTGACCTGCTTTGATACCAATTGTTGGAATTAGGGTTGCAGAGAAACACACACAGCTTGGAGAAGACGAAGGAAGCTCAAGGCACACAATAGAGAGTGTGTTACTTAGTGTGCAATGGAAAGATAGATAGCCCTAGAGTGATGGGCGTATATACAATGCTCGGGGGAAAAAACCTCCTAAAGAGGGAAAAAATGCCCCGGCGGTCCTAGTGTGTTCACACACATCACTACCACATGTATATGGTAACAATCAAGTATCTATGGCCTTCTGTATCTGTGTACAAAAATTTATCCCCATTGTAGCCATATAGCTGTAAAATTTGCTTTGTTGCAGTTGAACTCTCGGCTCGACTTGAGTCCATGTTGACTTGTTCTATAAAAACAGTCTTCTAGTAGATTTTGGTTTCAATTAGCAAAATTTTTGTTGCTCAGTTTTGATAAAATTGCTTTAGTCAAAGCACTTTTGTAGTTGACTGCTCGTATGCTCACAAGAGTTGATTAACTCTAGCTCGACAGTTTCAAAATTAACTGCAACCTTTTGAAATAATGAAAAACTGGGCGTTGAACATCTTCACATGTAATCCACCTTGATTGGTTGATTTTCGGCTTGATTTTGACAAATTTAGAGATTTGTATGCTGCTCACGGTTTCGAGTTGTCTGTTTTCTCACCTACTGATCTGATTCGCTTTTGCACGGTTTGCTTGGTGTGACTCTCGGACGGTGCTTTTTTCCGGTGTTTTCTTAATTTTTTTAATATTGCTTTTCGGCCTCGTTATGGCCTTTTCTAACTCTTTCGACCATTTCCGGCACTTCCTGCAACTTTCTTTTTATTTTTATTATTTATATGAAATTTTAATTTTTTCTAAGTTTTTTGGTCTTTTTATGATTTTTTTGAAAAAGTTTTGATTTTTAGGGAATTTCTTGTGAATTTCCTAAAAAAATTTAGTGAATTTTTTAATTTTTATGGAATTTTTTATGGTTTTTATGAATTTTGTGATTTATTGGGTTTTTTGTCAGTTTTTAGAAATTTGTATGGTTTTCTATGTGATTTTGATTTTTCTATGGATTTTCTATGGTTTTATGAGTTTTTAGTGATTTGTTCGTGAATTTATGGATGTTTTATGATTTTCTATGTGATTTTGATTTATCTGTGAATTTCCTATGTTTTTTTGTCATTTCCTAGAATTTTTTAAACTCTTTTTTTATTTTTAATTTATTTATTTTTTTGTGATTTTCTTAATGGTTTTTATATTTATTTATTTTCTGTGAATTTTCAATGATTTTTTAATCCTTTTTTTTAATTTTTATTGGATTTTTGATTTTTTATTCCTTTTTTAAAATTTTATTTTTTGAGTTTTTTTTTAATTTTATTTTAAAAAAATAGATTTTTACAATTTTTGTGATTGTTAATGGATTTTTTAAATTATATATATATATATATTTCCTTTTTTATTGTTTGTTTTATTAAAAAATTGGTGACCTTTGTGCTTACCTGCCGCCTGCGAGGTTGACCAGCAGATTTGAAGGCGGGACGCGAGCTGTTAGCACTGGCAGCGGCGGGCGTGGGAGAGTAAAGAGAGAAAAAGTGGTGGGGCAGTGGGGTCAACGCGCGTGCAGGAGAGACAAAGCGAGAGTCATGAAGGCGGCTTGGCCTGGCGGTGCTCGAAGATAAGAGAGTGTGTGAGTGTGTGTGTGTAAGATGGCGTTCACACGCGAGACAGGCTGGCAGCCTTGGCAGGACGCAAGAGAAATAGAAGAGAGAGAGAGAGAGAGAGAGAGAGAGAGAGAGAGAGAGGGATTAAAGGCAGGGGACAAGCGCAATCAATGGGCGGTGGGAGAGAGAGTTAAGAGAGAGAGAGAGAGAGAGAGAGAGAGAGAGAGAGAGAGAATAAGACAGAGAGAGTGTGAATTAGAGAGAGAGTAGGGGGAGGGTGCACGCCGGTTAGCGAGAGAGATTCACTCATAGAAGGGAACTTAGAGAAAAAAGAGAGGGTGGGAGAAAGTTAGAGAGAGAGAGTGAGGGGGGGGGTGTTCACGCAGAACGAGTGCGGATGACAGAAAGAAGAAGATTTGTTTTGTTTTTTTTTATAAAAACGTCGTAGGAACTGTCCCAAGAGACCGTAAAGGTCTATCCGACGAAGAGTTTTATGCACCACAAGGCACGATATCGAAGCCCAAAAACCGTTTTTTAATAATTTTTTATTTTCAAATGTCCACAAATGCCAAAATTAGGCCGGAAATTAACCGAAAACTCCAAAAATTGCCAGAAAATCCCAAAAATCGTCAAAAAATCCAAAAAATCCCAAAAAATTTTAGGAATCTTAGAAAATCATCGTTATTTACAATCAAGCATTTATGACACGCAAAAACACACCGAATATAGCAGATTTTTCCAATAACGCCAATTTCGACAAAATTATCCACCCGGCTCCCAAAAATAGCAAAACGCTCAAAACTTGACCACGGAGGGCACGAATGCGAACAAAATGATTCCGCAAATATGCACACACAAAAATGCTCGTAAAGATCGTAAAATATCAATTTTTATGGAATTAAGCAAAAATTAATACAAAAATTACCAAAAAATACCCTAAAAATTTCTTAAAATTCCCCACACATTGAGAATAGTGCAGCCAAATAAAATTGTTAAAATTACATTAATTCAATTGCCAAACTATTTTATGAATAAAATCTATACTAGGCAATTAAACCGACAAAGTTATCGACAAAATTAGGTTAAAAATTGACGCAATTAGAGTGTGTAAATCACTCTTTTGAGCACAAAAACGCAGCATTTAATCATTACACACATCATTATGCAATCAAAACATTGAATTAACCATGCAAATTAAACACTTTTTAGGCACACACACACACACACACTAAAAAATTGGTAGTTTTTCCAGTCTTTAGGTGCGCACACAAAAGGGTTAAACTTGTCGGATTTGCAATGTAACTTCACAAATCATTAGTTGGACATGAGCACAACACAAATCAATCATCACAATTGAAAAATTATAACGTACGCATTGCTTACTAGGTGCACAAACATGGGCAAAATAGTGCACACACACCTAAAATTAGCATACACACACTCAATTAGAATGCACACACACTTGATTTTAGTTCACACACACTTGAAATTGACCATCCAAGCATGCAATTAACTCAATTAGGCACCCAATTAGCAACCTACAATCACCAATTAGTAATTGAAACTTGTCAAATCATATGCCACAAATTTTAAAAAATTTCGGCATTACGACGACATGAAAATGAATAATCGCAAAATTTCCAATCCATAACATCAACATTGCATTGCATCAACATAGCATAGCATTACATTGCATCATGGTGGGATCTTTACACAATTCTACACATCCTTAGATTCTAGGGAGGTTGAGAAAACCACCTTAATTACCTTTCCATTGAAGATCAATTAAATGGTCAAATGCTCCAATCCTTCATAGTAAATTAGTAAGTCAGCAAAAGTTAGTCAAATTAGCAAGGGGTTAGTGTGAAATTAGAGTGTGTAAACACACAATTGGCAAGATACGGTGACACATTAGAGAATTATGAACACAATGCTTCATGCACACACATTCAAAATCCACAAAAACATAAACACACAAGCAAAACAAAGCAATTACGCAAGATTAGAGAGTGATTAACCACTAATTAGTTAAGATCTAGCTAATCTAAGCATCATAGGCAATCATAAGAAGCATGAGAGAGGCATAGTGAAAGAGAATGAATCATTGATTAGTGTTAATCAAGTCTCATGAGCAAGGAGAATCTCAAGGACTCCATAGCCACACACCTCAAGAGATCTCACCAAAGAGTGCTCTCAACAAATGAGCTTGAGAACCCTAATTTCATTTACACACTGCCTTATGTACCTAGGGTAAAAATTTGCAATGTTCGGGCGCCCAAGGCCTTTAGGGCTCCACCACTTACTGAAGCTGCTACTAGGCACACTAACTGACCTGCTCTTTACAACTTGGAACTCCCATTGAGCCCATAACACATTAAAATATTACAATGGCTTGAATTAAATCGAGAATTTACAATACGTGACTATTTTGAAAAAACATGAAAAAAGTGTAATTCCAATCTTTACTGCTTCTTCATGTTGATCTTCGATGTACATTCGTATGTCTTCAATCTTTAGCAGCTTTTGACTGATGTGACTCAGTTAACAGCGGGCCGACCAAGTGGCTTTAGAAGCGGCTAAAAAACCTACCGAAGTTGCAGAAGCAACTGAAGCGGCTGAAACGGGAGTGACTGAAAACTCCTGAGCTAGGGAATGTATGGGATAGATTTGAGCCTTAACACCCCCCCCCACAAGGCTGTTCCTCGCCCTGGGGGAGATTCCTGCACAGAGAGAAGGCTAGGGCTAGGGTTTGCATGAGAGAGAGAGAGAGAGAGAGAGAGAGAGAGAGAGATTATCTAGGCATTATCAAGCCCTCTCTCTCAAAGGGGTAAGGAGGACACTTGTCCAAAGACTACCCATGTTGCTTGAAATGCATTGTGCATGTGATTGGCTAAGACTAGAGGGGTCCAATGAGCTTCAATCATGAGCTACAAGGAGGGGTCTACCAAGGAAAGTTGGGGGTGTGCTGCCTGGGGGTTTACTCTCTCTCACACACACACACTCACATGCTCTCATTCTCACTTGGTGAAAGTGCAATAACTTCATCTCCTTCTCCAAGCTTGAGAAGTTGAGAGCCTACAACAACACTCTTGGCTATGGAATGCAAATCCAACCAAGAGCCATGCTTCAATGCTATGATTGCCATCTTCTTCATCTCCATTACTATGCTACTATGTTATGCTAAGCTCTATGAGTAATGGTATGAGAGGACACTACTTGTTTCTCGTAAGTTACTTCGTATTCCTCTTCCCTACCCTCATTCCCTACTAGCTCTCTCCACCTTTGAAGGTGTTTGAGGTCTTGGGATTGAGACCGGGGACAAGTTAATGCTTTCATTTAGCTAAGTTATGAGCTTAATTGTGGTGCATGAAGCTCTCTATCTTCATTGCACCATCAATGTCTCAAGGAACACAAAGCTTGTATTGTACCAAGTCTCTCTTTATGAGAGAAGCTATAATACAAAAGCCTTTTGGAGGGGGGACCAGCTCCACATAAATTCGGTTCTCAACTGTTGTCAAGTTATTCAATTCTCTCTCTTGCAAAGTATTGTTCATGCCAAGTTAATTAGGTATAATGGTTATGTTGCTACCTCTAATCAAGTTCTCCCTCTATTTTCTCAAAGTATTCTCATAAAAATGCTCACTACAATTTTCTTAATTACATTATTCTCAATGTTCATAGTCCATTTCCGTTACAGTGGTATTAGAGCTATTGGTTTCTCTTTTCTTGCTTAAGGAGAGAGGTCCTTAAAGTTGTCCATAAAAGGTTGGACATGTTCATTGCAAGAGGGTAAGTAGGACAAAGATCTATTATCTTGGTTGAAAAGGACATAGTTCAAGGTACACCGTTGGGAACTATAGACTTAATAATGGAGTCTCTCGGGGCTATCCTTTGGCTTAACCATTATTGAGCTCCTAGAAAGCTCAACAGGGACCATAATCAACCGAGAAATGTTAGACCCTCTCCACTACTCTTTGCAATCAATAGTCTCTAAGCCACGGGTGTGGCTACTTGAGAGCTAATTTTCAAAGGTAAAGAAGAGTAGAAAATGAGATTTTTGAGGGTACCAAAGCACAAAGCATCATATACATAAGTTTAGTTAGCATGGATAACAATAATAAAGAGAGTATAATGAATATTTGAATTTTTTCACATGAAGGTGCTACTGATGATGGCCCAATGTTTACAAACTATCTTGTTACTAGGTTGCAACAAGCTATGGGCAACCCTGCCTTGCAAGCCAAAGTTACCCAACAACTTTGTGCTTATGGGATTTCCTGACATCTCCAAGAAGAGAGAGAGAGAGAGAGAGATTAGGAAGACTCTTGTTGAGACTTCCAAAAGAAGACTCTCTCCGATAAGAGAAGAGGACAAATCCAATGAACGAGAAAGAAGTGAATCTTTGAATTCATCTAAAGATAAGGCTCCACGAAGACGGTAGTCTTGACAATCCCCAACTCCTCCCAAGAGGAAAATATCATCCTAGAGTCCTTCTCCTCGTCACTCCAAAAGGGAAGAGAGGAAACAAAGGAAGAAAAAGGCAAGAAAGAGGTCACCCTCTTCTTCACCTTCCTCCTCTTTCAATGAAAGCAACGGCTATTCTCCTAGAGAATATAAGAGGGGAGGACATCGCACATCCTATCCTGCTTGGAAAAGGTCCCACAAGATTAAGAAGTTCAAAGAGGGAGGAAAGAGCATCTCTTTTCTTACCTATGATGGCACTTTTGGTGCTACTGACAAAATATTGGCCTTCATCCAGCAATTTGATGTGGCCTTTGGAGACAAGGGCTTCACATAGTCCTCCAAACTACATCATGTAGCTATGCACTTTCAAAAATCTGCTTGTCGATGGTGGGCTAGCCTTTGTGGCAACGACCAAGCTCCAAAGACATGGAAAACTCTTTGAGTTTCCATCATAAAGAAATTTTTTGCTAACGATGCCAAATATAAATTGCTCACCGAATGGCGGAGTTTGAAGCTACTCTCCAACAAGTCTATCCACAATTATATAGACAAGTTTTGGGACTTACATCTCAAAGCTACAGTCTTTTAGAAGGTAGACTTCTTCAAGCAAAAGCAACAATTTTGTGCGGAATTACCTAAAGAAATGGATGAGTATGTCAACTCCCAATGGCCTGATTCTATCACCGAAGTCATCCACCACACTATGGTTGCATCTTGTATCAATTTCCAACAAGGGGCTAAAAGGAATGCCAAGCCCATGGAAAATAAAGATTGAAATGATGCAAAGGGGAAGAATAATGCTCAAAGCTCTTCCCAAAGCAATTCCAACAACAACACCAACAACAAGACCAAGGAGAAAGGAGTTTACAAAGGTAAGCTAGAGGCTTTTTGTAAAGATCACAAATTCTTAAAGAGTGGGGAGCAAGGACATGGCTATCATTCTTGCCCCAAAAGAAATGCCCACAATGAGACTCCTAGAGCTTCCATAATCGAAGCTCCAAAAGAGGATACTCATTGCCAAGGATCATCCCTTTCATATGCTTGGGGGAAGGTGAGGGAACATGGTGCCTTTATTCTATTTGATCCTGACTCTACTTACAACTTCATATCAATGAAGTTGGCCATAAAGTTGTGTTACCATATACATGTGGTAGTGATGTGTGTGAACACACTAGGATCGCCAGGGCATTTTTTCCCTCTTTAGGAGGTTTTTTCCCCCGTGCATTGTATATACGCACATCACTCTAGGGCTATCTATCTTTCCATTTCACACTAAGTAATACACTCTCAATTGTGTGCCTTGAGCTTCCTTCATCTTTTGCAAGCTGTGTGCGTTTCTCTGCAACCCTAATTCCAACAATTGGTATCAGAGCAGGTTACGTCCTCCCGGGCTTAGTCGCCAGCTGCTCCAGCACACACCTGCTCATTTTCTCTGATTTTAGTGAGCTTTGGCAAGCATTCGCAGGTCGACAAAAATTTTGAAAGAACTCATTGAGCTCAGTCTGCTCAGATTTTTGATTCGGGCTCATTTTGACCTTTGTTTCCACTACAGGCAGTACTGCACATGCTATTTTGTCATTTTGTGCAAAATTTATGTCAGTGCAGTTTTCTGCATAGCAGGTGCCTTACAATCTTCTACGGTTTGTGCTATATAGCACCTGTTGTTCCCGCTCTATTTCTGCTATTTTTGGGTAGTTTTCACATCAAGTGCAGCATTTGCCATGGCTGACAACAACACATATGTGTTCAAGATGTTTGCTGCTGAGGACAGGTTGGATGGGGACAATTATCCTATGTGGGCTTACATGATGCAACATGTTCTTGTGTCAAAGGGCACCTGGAATATTGTGCAGGGCATTGATGTACGTCCTGGTTCTGAGGATGCAGGCGATGTTGAGGATGTTGCAGGTCTTGCTGCTATTAGAGTTGTTTTGCCTACAATGAGGCTAAAATTGCTTTGCTGCATAAAGAGCTGGAGTAGAAGATTATGCATGAGGAAGATGATATGGACACTTTCCTTGCTAGTGTCAAGGATATCAATGAGAAACTTATTTCTGCAGGTGAAGTCATTTCAAGCAGTTCCCTTGTGCAAACTGTTCTTGATGGCTTACCAGATTCTTACCAGACTTTTGCTAGTACTTGGAGACTTATGACCCAAGGAAATCCAGACGTTGTCGAGTTTGATGCATTATGCACATTGTTGTTGCAAGAGTCACTTTCTAGAAAGAACGGAACTAGACAACGTGCAGTTGAACAGGATTTTATTGCTTCTCAAAGAAAGGGTATAAACAGCAATGCAGCCACTTCTTATGGTTCTACTGCGAGTGGCAAAACTTCTATTCCTAATGCTTCTGCTGGCAGCACTTCATGTGGCAATTCTGGTGATAAGGGCAAAAAGAAGATGCGTTGCCATTATTGTAAAGCTAATGATCACTTGCTCAAGTCGTGTCCTAAGTTGAAGGCCAAAGAGGCTAAGAAGAAAGAGGGTGGTTCCACTGCAAATGCTAGTTCCACTATAAATGCAGCCATAGTTGAGTCTTCTGTGAAAGGAGACTGTGTTGCTGATGTTAATGTAGAATGGGCTTTTAGCACAGAGTGCACTTACAATCCTTTTGTCCATGATGCATGCTTGTTAGTTGCTGCAGATTCACATGTGTGGTTTTTTGATAGTGGTGCTACAAAGCACATTACCTCACATCGTGAATTGTTCACCTCTCTCAAGTATGTCCCTCATGGGCATTCAGTTACTTATGCCAACAATGCCTCTTATATGGTTCAGGGAGTTGGAAAGATTGTGTTTATTGTTGCAAATGGCAGTTCCTTCACACTTGTTGATGCACTTTATGTATCTGGGATCAAGAAGAATCTCTTATTTATATCCACACTTGCTAGACTTGGAATTGTAGTCAAATTTGTGGATGACAGAATGTACAATTCATGATCTCAGTTTTGGTGATGAAACTGTTGCATCTGGCCTTTTGTGCCTCGGGCTGTGTAAGATCACTTTGTATGACAAGTGTGGACAAAATTTTGCAAATGCTGTTGCAGATTCAAGGGCTATTTCAGATGCAAAACTTTGGCATGCATGTTTTGGTCATCTGAATTTTGCTAGTTTGCTGCGTTTGCAGAAATCTGATATGGTTGCTTCTTTGCTGCCTCTTGAAGCACCTGTCAAACATGTTTGTGAAGGCTATATTTTGGGTAAGATGCAGTGTTCGGGCCACCTGCAGTTTGCAGCTTGTGCATAGTGATGTTTGTGGGCCCATGCAAACTCCATCCTTGGGCAATTACCTGTACTTCGTGACTTTCATTGATGATTACTCCAGGCATGCATGGGTATTTCCGCTTAAAGAGAAGTTTGAAGTTTTTATGTGCTTCAAACAATTTCTGGCTATGGCTGAAAATGTCTCAAAATGTACTATGGGCACCCTCCGTTCTGATCGAGGGAGGATTATATGTCTCATGAATTCAATGCATTTTTGGCTAGTCATGGGATAAAACACCAATGTACAGTGCCTTATACTTATCAGCAAAATGGTGTTGCTGAGAGGAAAAACAGGTCACTTACGGAAATGGCACGATGTATGGTCAAAAGTAAAGCTTTTCCACATTCTTTTTGGCTTGAGGTCATCATGTGTGCCACTTATGTACTAAACAGGTGTCCTACAAAAGCTTTGCAGTCTATTACTCCATATGAAGCATGGCATGATAGAAATACTTCTATTGAGCACATGCATGTTTTTGGTTGTTTGGCATATGCTTTGGTGCCACAAACACAACGTAGAAAATTGGATGATAAGGCTGTCAATTTTATTTTTGTTGGTTATAATGCTGAAAGCAAAGGTTACAGGTTGTATCATTCGCAAACAAAACGTATTCTGGTTTCACGGGATGTAGTGTTTGTGGAAGATTCTGTTCAGCCCTTGTTGTCATGTACTAGAGACAGTAATGTAAGCTCACAGGACATTTATGACACTTTGTTGCCTCTTTTTAGTGGTTGAAATACGAATGTAAGTTCCAATGAGGCAAATGTACAGCCTATGGGGGTTTCTGAAAATGTTACAGATCAGCCTATTACTGATGCAGATGTACATGATCTACTTGATGAGGAAAGGGCTAAAAATGAGCAAGCTAGAGATATGCCAAAATGGCTGGTGCACACTTTGCGTGACAGTAAATTGGATGCACCTTTGTCTAGTCGTACTCATTTAGGCTCTCGCCATGCATCTTATGCATTAGATTGTTATGCTTTGGCTGTGTCTAGCTTACATGATGTTGAGGAGCCTCTGTCTTTTGATGAAGCATAGAATTCAGAAAATTGGATGGCTGCCATGCAGGCAGAATAAGATGCACTTATAAAAAATGACACATGGACTTTTTGTGATTTGCCTCCTAGAAAAAAGGCCATTGGTATGAAGTGGGTTTACAAGTTGAAACACAAGCCGGATGGTGAGATCGATCGCCATCAGGCTCGACTTGTTGCAAAGGGTCATGCACAGCAAAAAGGCATAGATTATGAAGAGACTTTTGCTCCCAGTTGTCGTATGACTACTGTGCATTTTCTATGTGTATTGGCAGCTCATTTTGTTTGGGATTTACATCAATCAGACATTGTTACTGCTTTCTTGTTGACATATTTGAGGAAGTTTATGTAACACAACCTCGCGGTTTTGTCATAAAAGGACAGAAGGACAAAGTGTGCAAATGTAAGAAAGCTTTGTATGGGTTGAAGCAATCTCCTCGTGCTTGGTATGAGAATATTGACACTCATTTGGTCAAACGAGTCTTTCGTAACAGTCCAACAGAAAGCACATTGTATGTAAAGCGTGAGGGTGATGTACTTCTCATTGTGGTTCTTTATGTCGATGGTTTGCTGATCACTGGACCAAATGAGAGACATATTGCTGAATTTAAGTCTGATTTGAATGCTACTTTCAAGATGAAAGATTTGGGGCTGTTGCATCATTACTTGAGTATATAGTTTAAGCAGTGGGATGATGGTATTGCCTTGTGTTAGAAAAGTTACATAGAGACATTGCTGTGTAAGTTTGAACTTGAGGATTGCAAACCTATTGCCAGTACCATGGAAACAGGTTTGAGGTTGAGTCTACATGATGCTGGTGATCCTGTTGATGTCACTCTTTACCAAACTGTTGTTGGATGCCTCATTTATGTATGGAACACGAGGCCAGATATTCAGTTTGCAGTCTCACAAGTCAGCAAATTTATGCATAGCCCATTGTCTAAGCATTGGAAAGCTGTCAAGAGGATTTTTCGCTACCTTAGTGGCACTTTACATCTTGGCTTGTTTTATCCCAAGGGGGGATCATTGCCGCCAAACTTGCATGCTTTTTCGAACTCAGATTGGGTTGGTAGTTTTGACACATGATTGTCCACAAGTGGTTTTTGTTTCATGCTTGGCAATTCATGTATATCATGGTTCAGCAAGAAGAAACCTACTATGGCCACTTCGAGTTGTGAGGCTGAGTATTGGACAGTCTTCACAGCTACGGTTGAGTGTGTATGGTTCAGACGCCTTATGGGATGATTTGGGTGTTGGACACGCCACTGCCAACACTATCTACACTGACAATTAGAGCGCATTGGCAATTGCGAGGAACCCAGTTTTTCATGCTCACACAAAGCAGATTGAGGTGCATTACCACTATGTCAGGGAGAGGCTCTCAGCAGGAGAGATCAGCTTGGCTTATGTGCCAACACAGGACAACCTTGCAGATCTTTTCACAAAGGCATTGTCTCGTGAGAAGCTCGAATCTTTTCGCAAAGCTTTGGGCTTACTCCCCTTTGTGGACTGATCATGTCCTTAGAGAATGGCACTTCCCTTTACTCATGTGCCAGCTCTCATTCACCGCATCACTCCAGGGGGGATTTGTTACCATATACATGTGGTAGTGATGTGTGTGAACACACTAGGACCACCGTGGCATTTTTTCCCTCTTTAGGAGGTTTTTTCCCGTGCATTTTATATACGCCCATCACTCTAGGGCTATCTATCTTTCCATTGCACACTAAGTAACACACTCTCAATTGTGTGCCTTGAGCTTCCTTCGTCTTCTCCAAGCTGTGTGTGTTTCTCTGCGACCTTGCACATTGAGGTGCATTACCACTATGTCAGGGAGAGGCTCTTAGCAGGAGAGATCAGCTTGGCTTATGTGCCAACACAGGACAACCTTGCAGATATTTTCACAAAGGCATTGTCTCGTGAGAAGCTCAAAGCTTTTGGCTTACTCCCCTTTGTGGACTGATCATGTCCTTAGGACATGGCACTTCCCTTTACTCATGTGCCAGCTCTCATTCACCGCATCACTCCAGGGGGGATTTGTTACCATATACATGTGGTAGTGATGTGTGTGAACACACTAGGACCGCCGGGGCATTTTTTCCCTCTTTAGGAGGTTTTCCCCCCCGTGCATTGTATATATGCCCATCACTCTAGGGCTATCTATCTTTCCATTTCACACTAAGTAACACACTCTCAATTGTGTTTCTTGAGCTTCCTTCGTCTTCTCCAAGATGTGTGCGTGCAACCCTAATTCCAACAAGTTGGGCATACAAGCTTTTGAGATGGGAGATACTGTAACTGCCGATGAGGCTTTCAAGGGACAAGAAGCAGACGTTACTCCCTTGATTGGGAAGTTGAGGATTCATGTCCAAAGCTATGTTGACAAAGAACGCTTTTTCATCTCTCCTCTCCAACATGAGGATGTTATCCTAGGGGCACCATGGTTCCAACTGCATGGCTGCCAACATGAAGTTCCTTGAAAGGAGAATCTACTTCACCTATAGGGAAAAGAGCATGTATATAGATGCTAATGAGTCTGGTCGTACTATACCACTTGTGAATTCACCTGCTTTGGATAAGTCAATGAAAAGCTTGGTTTTCTCGTACATGATTTTTGTCAAATAGTCTCTAAATGATGCTAATGTTTTAAGAAAACAAATTGGTAGGAATCAAGAAGAATTAGACTTTTCTAATTTTCTAAATAGATTCCAAGATGTATTCATCAATGACATCCTATGGAGTTACCTCCAAAACGAGTGTATGATGACCATAGGATAGAGCTTCTACTCGGGAGCTCACCACCTAATAAACCTCCTTATAGAGTTTCTCAAGCTCAACAAGAGGAGATTATGAGACAAGTGCATGAACTGGTAGATGAGGGGATGGTGAGACCTAGCTCCTCTCCCTTTTGTTCACCAGTCCTTTTAGTGCAAAAGAAAGATGGCACGTACCTCATGTGTGTGGACTATCAAGCACTAAATTGTATCACTATCAAAAACAGATTTCCCGTACCATGGGTAGAAGATCTGTTTGATAAGCTACAAGGTTTGACCTACTTCAATAGGATTGACCTTCAAAGTGGCTATCATCAAATAAGGATAGTGAATGAAGATATCGTAAAGACCGCGTTCGGCACAACGGTTGGTCTTTTTGAATATCTTGTCATGCCTTTTGGTTTGATAAATTCTTCAGCCACGTTCAACTGCCTAATGGAGAAAATATTTAGACCCTACCGCAAGTTTACTAGAGTGTTCTTTGACGACATTATCATCTCTCCAAATCTTTGGAGGAGCATAAGCAACACCCCCCAAGTAGTTTTTCAAGCTATGAGGGAGAATAAACTTTTCATTAACCAAAAGAAGAGTGAATTTTTCCTCCTAGAGATTCAATACTTAGGTCATATTCTCTCTCAAAATGGTATCCGTATGGATCCAACCAAGCTTGAGGTAATAAAAGGATGGCCTAATCCAAGGAATCTACATGAGCTATGAAGCTTTAATGGTATGTGTGCATACTATAGACGCTTCATAGCTAAATTTTTCCAAATAGCACGACCATTACATGACTTGACAAAGAAAAATGTTAAGTACATATGAGCTGCTAAAGAGAAAAGTGCTTTTGACAAGCTTAAAGAAGAGCTTATCTCGCAACACATGCTTACATTACTGGATCTCTCAAAACCATTTGAGGTCCAATGTGATGCTTGTGGAGATTGCCTTGGAGCACTTTTGCTTCAAGAAGGGCATGCCATAGCATATGAGAGTCGAAGACTCAATTCTAACGAGCGAATATTGGGCATCTACAAAAATGAGCTACTAGCAATCCTACACGCCCTCAACACATGGAAACACTATCTATTGGGGACTCCATTCATCTTACGAATGGACCACCAAAGTCTCAAGTACTTCATGATGCAAACCAAGCTCTTCGACAAACAGATAAGGTGGGAAAATTTTCTTTGGCAATTCAATTTTCATATTGCTCACATTGCTGGCAAGCACAATCAGGTAGTTGATGCACTATCACGATGGCCAAGAGCCAATGTGGTGTCCATAGCAACTCACAATGATCTTTCTTCCATGATAGATGAGTACGCTACTGACCCCGATTTTAAAGATGTAATTTCAGCCCTTGCCTTAGTGAAAAAAGAAGAACCGTTCACTTGCATGTTGGTTATTGTAATGAAAATGGCCTATAAGATTTGAGAGTAGCAAAATTAGGAAAATTAGAGAAAGCATTTTTGTGAAACTACTTTGAGAGCATAGAGGGTGAACCTAATTGATGGTAGCAACATAATCATAGTACTTAATTAACTTGGCATGAACAATACTTTTTCAAGAGAGAGAGAGGAGTTTAGAGAACGTGACAACAGCTGAGGACCGGATTTATGTGGAGCCGGTTTATATGTGGAGCCGGATTTATGAGGACTGGATTTATGTGGAGTTGGTTTCCCCCCCTTCAATAGGCATTTGTATTATAGGTTCTCCCATCAAGAGAGACTTAGTACAATACAATCTTTGTGTTCCTTGTGACCTAGATGATGCAATGAAGATGGAAAGCTTCATGCATCACGAGCCTAACATAAACTTTGCAAAAACACCTTTGAAGGTGGAGAGAGCTAGCGGGGAATAAGGGTAGGGAAGAGGAAGAAGAAACATTCCATAGGAAAAAGAAGTAGTTTCTCACTTATCATCACTCTTATTGCTAGCATACATAATAGCATAGTAATGAAGATGAAGAAGATGACAAGCTTAAGCATTGAAGCATGGCTCTTGGTTGGATTTGCATTCCATAGCCAAGAGTGTTGGTGTAGGCTCTCAACTTCTCTACTAGCTTGGAGAAGAAGATATAGCTCTTTCACTTTGCACTTCACACTATGAGAGTGTGTGTGAGTGTGTGTGGGAGAGTATACCCCCCAAGCAGTCCCCCCTTCTTGCTTTGGTCAACCCCCCTTGTACCTCATGCTTGAAGCTCATTGGACCCTTCACATGCAAGAGGCATATTAAGCAACAAGGGTAGCCTTGGGACAAGTGTCCCCCTTTCCCCTTTGAGAGAGAGGACTTGATAAATGCAAAAACAATTATTTAAATTAACTAATTTATCATTGGACCCCTTGGGAGGCCAACCAATAGGCTTTAGGCACACCATGAGAGAAACATGGGGAGGGACTTGACATGTGTCCTTGCTGCCTCTTGAGGCTTGGGCTTTTCGTGTGTGTGTGTGTGTGTGTGTGTGTGTGTGTGTGTGTGTGTGTGTGTGTGTGTGTGTGTGTGTGTGTGTGTGTGTGTGTGTGTGTGTGTGTGTGTGTGTGTGTGTGTGTGTGTTCTCTTCATCCCCCTAGCTTTAGGGCTCGCCCCCTCTTGAGTAGGGATTGGATTTGACTTTTTGAACACCTTACCCTCAAGCACCTTAGTCAGCAAGCATGACAAAGCACCTCAAGCTCGGGTAGTGTTCCCACAAGCACCTCAAGCTCCCTAGTTGGCAAGCACAACAAGCACCTCAAGCATCTTAGTCCGCAAGAACAACAAGCACCTCAAGAACCTTAGTCATCAAGCATGACAAGTACCTTAGTCATCAAGCACCTCAAGCTTGGGCCGGGTTCCCACCTCAAGCTCAGCCCTAGCTTACCTAAGGTCAAAGGACTTTTAACACTAACCTTGGAGGTCTTCAATGAAGCTAACCCTAAGGTCTTTAAGCTCCATTGGACAGCCTTGCTCTTTTTGATAGACCATCTCTCATTTGGACCCCTTTTGGCATTGGCCCCATGTTGAGATAGATCTGTAAGCACATGTCTATATTTTAACCATTGTTCCCGTTTATTCTCCCACATTAAATGGTTAGTTTATTATGAGAAAATCATTTGGGCTGGTTAGATATTAGATTTTATGACATTACCTCTCTCTTGAAATCATAGTCTCCTCGACTATGAGGTAGAAGAGATAAAGCCTTAGTCATTAGTCAATGTTTCTTAGCGGGTAGAGGGTCCCTTTTTACCCTACGACATCTTTCCAAGATGATGACTAATCCATTTGGTGCTTGGTAGACATAGCTGCCGCCGCAAGCATGTCTGCTCTTTAGTCCATTTCATTCTCCCAAGTAAAGATAAATTCTACTTGATTTTTGAGAGACGTTGTCATCACAAACATGAATCTAAGTATGGATACTACTTAAATTTGTGCACAATAAAAAGAGAAATTTGTACATCTTCTTACTCTAATGTAGCATTGTAAGCATTGACAAGGTTCATACTATCCTTAAGTGGTATTCCTTCCATCCATCTAGCATCTTCAAAAGGATAATTTTTGAACTTAATAAGATACCGTCGGATAATCTTACCATGTTGTAGTACCTTGTCTTTATGCCGAAGGATAACTTCGGGTTGTGCACCTCTTCTTGGTTCACTTGGTGGTTCTCCTTTGTAGGGCTTAAGTAGGCTCACATGAAAATCATTGTGTATGAGCCAATGGTTGGGAAACTTGAGTTGATAAGCCGTCTCATTGATTGCTTTCAATATTTGAAAAGGAACATAGTATCTTTTTGCTAGTTTAGCATAATACTTTTGATGGCCCGTAGGATTTTTGTCCGTCGTTTTCCTCAATCGAGCCTTGGGAAACTTTAGTAAGACCCAATCATTTTCTTTTAATGTTAAGGACCTTGTGTGCTTGTCAGCAACATCTTTTTGTCTTCATTGAGAGATCGATATAGCCTCCGTAATCTTTTGAAAAGATTCCTGTAGGTCACAGCTATACTCATCAGCAGCAGCAGCGAAGATCTTCCCATGTACCTTAAATAGCAAGGGACTTTTAGGTCTTCCCTCAATGATTTCAAAAGGTGATTTTTTTGTAGAAGTATGTACAGTATTATTGTACGCGTACTCTATGAGAGGTAAGTACTTTTCCCATTGTGAGTGTTTATCTACTTCTGTAACATAATTCTTTAGTAGATCGAGTATTGTAAGATGAGCTATCTCACTTTGGCCTATATTTTCAAACAGACCTTTCCAAAAATTACTGGTTATTCTAGGATCTCTATCTGACATGATGGATGTTGGCAATCCATGGTGTTTGAAAATATGAGATATGAAGAGAGTTGCCATTTGGTGTGCCTTAATAGTCTTTTTGACACGAATAAAGTGTACTTGCTTGCTAAACCTATTGACTATTGTCCATATTCCCGTATTCCCATGGATAGACTTGGGTAATCCAAAGATAAAATCCATGGATATACTCTCCCATGGTGAATTAGGGATTGGCAATGGCTGGAGTAATATTCTCTTGTATGTCCGCTTTCATAGTAGACCAATAGAAGTATGTCTCTACTCCTCGGAGAGTAGGTTGAATGCATCTATGCCCCACATAGGGAGGAGCATGGGATTCATACATGACTTTCTCACACGAAGGGAGTGGGTAACACATAGCCTATTGCCATGGAGAAGATAACCATCCTGCAAGGTGAATGGTTCCTCTTTCTTCCCCAAAGCAACGGCTGACATTATGTCTTTAAAGTCAGGTTCAATAGCATACTCATCTATCAAAAAAGATAGATCATTGCGAGTTGCTATAGACATCGCATTAACTTTTGGTCGTCGCTCGTGAAAGTGCATCGGCCACACACTTGATTGTGCTTACCAGCAATGTGAGAAATATGAAAATAAAATTGCGAAAGAAAATTTGCCCACCTCATTTGTTTGTTGGAAAGCTTGGTTTGCGTCATGAAGTACTTGAGAGTGGTCTGTTTGTAAAATAAATGGAGTTCCCAATAAATAGTGCTTCCATGTGTCTAGGGCATGTAGAGCAGCTAAAAGTTGTTTCTCATACATTCCCAAGATCCGTTTATCTGTATTGAGCCTTCGACTCTCATATGCTATAGCATGCCCTTCTTGAAGAAAAACTACTCCAAGGCAATCACCACAAGCATCACATTTGACCTCAAATGGCTTTGAGAGATCTGAAAGTATGAGGATTGGTTGAAAGGTAAGCTTCTCTTTCAGCTTGTAAAAATAATTTTGCTCCTTAGCAGTACATGAATACTTAATATTCTTCTTTGTTAAGTCATGAAATGGTCCTGTTATTTGAGAAAGTTTTGCTATGAAGCGTCTATAGTATGCACACATACCAATAAAGCTTCTTAGCTCATGTAGATTCCTTGGATTAGGCCATGCTTTTATAACCTCTAACTTTGATGGATCCATACGGATACCATCCTGAGAGATAATATGACCTAAGCATTGAATCTCTTAAAGGAAAATTTCACTTTTCTTTTGGTTGAGAAAAAGCTTGTTCTCCCTCAATGCTTGCAAAATCACTTGGAGATGTTGCTTGTGTTCCTCCAAGGACTTGGAGTAGATGATGATATCATCCAATGAATTTGTGGTAGGTTCTAAAAGTTTTCTCCATTAGACAATTGAACATGGCTAGTGCATTGGTCAAGCCAAAAGGCCTGACTAGATATTCATAAAGACAAAACGTTGTACGAAACGTGGTCTTTAGGATATCTTCATCCACTATCCTTATTTGATGATAGCCACTTTTAAGGTTAATCCTAGTGAAGTAGAGCCTTTTAGCTTATTAAACAGATCTTCTACCTGAGGCATGGGAAATCTATTTTTGATAGTGATATGGTTTAGTGCTTGATAGTCCACACACATACGGGATGTACCATCTTTCTTTTGCACTAAAAGGATTGGATAACAAAAGGGAGAGGAGCTAGGCCTCACCATCCCTTTGTCTACGAGTTCTTGTACTTGCCTCATGATCTCCTCTTGTTGAGCTTGAGAAACTTGATAAGGAGGCTTGTTAGGCAGTGAGCTTCCTGGTAGGAGCTCAATTCAATGGTCATCATCCCCTTGTTTTGGAGGTAAGTCCATAGGGATATCATCGATGAACACATATTTGAATCCTTTTAGAAAATTAGACAAGTCTAACTCTTCTTGATTCCTACCATTTACGTTTGATAAAACATTTGGAGCTTTTAAGGACTCTTTGACAAAAATAACATACTCAAAAACAGAGCTCTTCATTGATTCAAAAGCAGGAGGATTTACAAGTGGTATAGTACGACCAGACTCACTGGCATCTATATACATGTTCTTTTCCTTGTAGGTGTAGTAGATTTTCCTTTCAAGGAACTTCATGTTGCCAGCCATGCGGTTGAACCATGGTGCCCCTAGGATAGCATCCTCATGTTGGAGAGGAGAGATGAAAAACTCTTCGTTCTCGACATAGCTTTGGACATAAGGCCTCAACTTCCCAATCAAGGGAGTAACAAAGGATTGTTGTCTCTTGAAATTTTTGTCAGCTGTTACAGTATCTCCCATCTCAAAATCTTGAATGCCCAACTTGGTGGCCAACTCCATTGATATAAAGTTGTGAGTACAGCCAGGGTCAAACAAGATGAAGGCATCACGCTCCCTCACATTTCCCCAAGTATAGGAGAGAGGTGATCCTTTGCAATGAGCATCCTCTTTTGGAGCTTTGATGGTGGAAGCTCTAGGATTCTCATTGCGGGTATTTCTCTTGGGGCAAGAACGATAGCCATGTCCTTGCTCCCCACACTTGAAACATTTATGGTCCTTGCAAAAAGTTTCAAGCACTTCAGGAGAGAGTTTTGTTTACCTTTGTTTAACTCCCTTCTCCTTGGACCAATTGTTGTTGTTCTTGTTGGAATTGCCTTGGGAAGGATTTTGGGCATCGAGTTTCCCCTTTGCATCACTCTTGTCTTTGCTTTGCATGGTCTTGTTGGAAATTGATGCGCAAAGCAACCATGGTATGGTGGATTACTTCGATGATAGAACCAGGCCGTTGGGAGTTGACATACTCGGCCATCTCTTCAGGTAATCCCGCACATAGTTGTTGCTTTTGCTCAACAAAGTCTATCATTTGAAAGACAGTAGCCTTGAGATGTAAATCCCAAAACCTGTCTATATATTTGTGGATAGACTCATGGGAGAGAAGCTTCAAACTATGCCATTCGGTAAGCACTTTGTCCTTTGCATCGCTTGCAAGGAATTGCTTCATGATGGAAACTCGTATAGTTTTCCATGTCTTTGGGGATTTGTTGTGCCCCGAAGGCTAGCCCACCATTGACGAGCCAATTTTTGGAAGTGCATAGCTACGTGACATAGCTTGGAGGACTTTGTGAAGCCCTCGTCTCCAAAGGCCACATCAAATTGTTGGATGAAGGCCAATAGTTTGTCGGTGGCACCAAAGGTGCCATTATAGGTGAGAAAAGAGATAATCTTTCCTCCCTCTTTGAACTTATTGCGCTTTTGTGTCCTTCACCATGCAGGGTAAGATTTGCAATGTCCTTCCCTCTTGTATTCTCTGGGAGAATAGCCATAGCTTTTGTCGGAAAAGGAGGAAGGTGAAGAAGAAGGAGAAGAGGGTGACCTCTTTTTTGTCCTTTTCTTCCTTTTTTTCCTCTCTTCCCTTTTGGAGTGACGAGGAGAAGGAGTGTGGGTTGAACGTTTCCTCCTGGGAGGAGTTGGCGATCGTCTAGACTGCCGTCTTTGTGGAGCCACATCTTCAGAGGAACTTAAAGATTCGTTACTTTATTGCTCTTTGGATTCCTCCTCTTGTATGGGAGAGAGTCTTCTTTTGGTGGTCTCTTGAAGAGGCCTCCTAAGCTCTCTCTCCTCTTGGAGAGGAAGGGAAATCCCATAAGCACGCAGTTGTTGAGTAACTTCGGCTTGCAAAGCAAGGTTTCCATAGCTTGTTGCAACAACCTAGTAACAAGTTAATTGACAAACATGGGGGCATCATCATTAGCACCTCTATGTGAAAAATCAAAGCTATAAATGTTCATTCTACTCTCTTGGTTATTGTCAGCCATGTTAACAGAATTTGAGTGTTTTCTTAGTGTATTCTTTGGCAATTCAAAACCTTAGTTGCTACTCCTCTTAGCCTTTGAAAATCAGCACTTAAGTATCTACACCCATGGCTCGAATTGGTTAATTATAGAGAGTAGTGGAGTGGGTTTAATATTGCAAAATTTCTGAGGGCTAGCTCCTTTTGGACTTCTTATGCCTCAATAATCGTAAAGCCATGGGAAAGTCTAAAAAGACTCCATTATTAAGACCAAAGCTCCCAAGGTGTGCACCATATCCCACATAGCAGGCTCAACAAAACCGATAATAGATCCCAATCCCACTTACCCTAATATAATTAACAAACTAAACCATTAATAGGCTACTTAAGGACCTCTCTTCCTAAGCAAGAAAACAGAAACCAAATGCTCTGATACCAATGTAATGGACATGGCCTATAAACGTTAAGAGTAGTGGAATTAGGAAAATTAGAGAAAACATTTTTGTGAGACTATTTTGAGAGCATAGAGGGTGAACTTAATTGATGGTATCAACAAAATTAAAGTACTTGTCATGAAAATCTAATATCTAACTAACCTAAATGATTTTCTCATATTAAATTGATAATTCAGTGTGAGAGAAGGAGGGAACAAGCCCTACAAGAGGGGGGCAGAGAGGGAACACACACACCCTCACACAAGGTAAGCTTGGTACAAAGAAATCATTTAGGATACTTGTCAAGCTCCTCTTCATGTTGCCGTCATGGTGCCCCTAAAGTCTATTGGCCTCCTAAGGAGTCCGATGATAAATTAGTTAATTTAATTAATTTTTTAGCATTTATCAAGTCCTCTCTTTCAAGGGGGAAAGGGGGACACTTCTCCCAAGGCTACCCTTGTTTCTTGATATGCCCCTTGCATGTGATTGGCTAGATCTAGAGAGGTCCAATGATCTTCAAGCATGAGCTACAAGGGGGGGTTGACCAAAGCAAGCTAGGGGTATGCTTGAGGGGTATACTCTCTCAGACACACTCACACACACTCTCAGTATGTGAAGTACAAAGTGCAAGAGCTCCATCTCCTTCTCCAAGCTAGTAGAGAAGTTGAGAGCCTACACCAACACTCTTGGCTATGGAATGCAAATCCAACCAAGAGCCATGCTTCAATGCTTAAGCTTGCCATCTTCTCCATCTTCACTACTATGCTATTATGTATGCTAGCAAGAAGAGTGATGATAAGTGAGGAACTAATTACTTCTCCTATGGAATGTCTCTTCTTCCTCTTCCCTACCCTCATTCCCCACTAACTCTCTCCACCTTCGAAGGTGTTTGAATCCTTGGGACTGAGGCTTGGGATAGTTAATTCTTTTTGCAAAGTTTATGTTACTCCCGTGATGCATGAAGCTTTCCATCTTCATTGCATCACCTAGGTCACATGAAACATAAAGATTGTACTATACCAAGTCTCTTTGATGGGAGAAACTATAATACAAATGCCTATTGGAGGGGGGACCGGATCCACATAAATCCATTCCTCAACTATTGCCATGTTCTCTAAACTCTCTGTCTTGCAAAAGTATTGCTCATGCCAAGTTATCTAAGTACTATGTTTATGTTTCTACTATCAATTAAGTTCACCCTCTATGCTCACAAAGTAATCTCACAATAATGTTTTCTCAAATTTCATAATTTGTCTACTCTCAAACTCGGGGGGTTCACTATGTGTAAAACTACCATACCACGTGCGTTCAAAACATGTTTGTAAAACCCCTTATCTGTGAATTTTGTTAGGAATATAATGTACCCTTTTCTTTTAGAATCTGTAAGTTTTTTTCAAATTTGAAAAAATAATGCCCTTCTGTATATATATTTCTGTAAATTTCAAGAACTTAAATACCCTTCTGTTGAACTCACGTGATAGGTTACATTTGTATTAGGTGACCTCCCCGGGCTCTCAAAGTTCATAGGCCATTTCCATTACATTTGTATCAGAGCATTTGGTTTCTCTTTTCTTGCTAAAGAAGAGAGGTCCTTAAGTAGATTATAAATGGTTGACTTTGTTATTATATTCGGGTAAGTGGGATTGGGATCTATTATCGATTTTGTTGAGCTCACTATGTGGGATATGCTGCACACTTCGAGAGATTTGGTCTTAATAATGGAGTCTTTTTGGACTTGCCTACGGCTGTGCCATTATTGAGCCATAAGAAGTTGGAAAGGAGCTAGCCCTTGGAAACTCTGCAATATTAGACCCACTCCATTACTCTCTATATTTAACCAATTTGAGTCGTGGGTGTAGATACTTAAGTGCTCATTTTCACAGGCTAAGAGGAGTAGCAACTAAGGTTTTGAATTGCCAAAGAGTACACTAAGTAGACACATAAGTGTAATTAGCATGGCTGACAATAACCAAGAGAGTAGAATGAACATTGATAACTTTGATTTTGCACATGAAGGTGCTAATGATGATAGCCCCATGTTTGTTAATTATCTTGTTACTAGGTTGCAATAGCAAGCTATGGGCAACCCTGCTTTGCAAGCCAAAGTTACTCAACAACTTTGTGCTTATGGAATTACCCTTCCTCTCCAAGAGGAGAGAGAGCTTAGGAGGCCTCTTGAAGAGACCCCCAAAAGAAGACTCTCTCTCATACAAGAGAAGGAATCCAAAGAGCGAGAAAGTAATTAAACTTTGGGTTCCTCTGAAGATGTGGCTCCACGAAGACGACGGTCTAGACGATCGCCAACTCCTCCCAAGAGGAAACGATCAACCCATAGTCCTTCTCCTTGTCACTCCGAAAGGGAAGAGAGGAAACAAAGGAATAAAAGGGCAAGAAAGATGTCACCGTCTTCTCCTTCTTCTTCACCTTCCTCCTCTTGCGACGAAATCTATGGCTATTCTCCTAGAGAATACAAGAGGGGAGGACATCGCAAATCATACCCTGCACGGTGAAGGTCACAAAAGCTCAAGAAGTTCAAAGAGGGAGGAAATTGTATCCCTTTTATCACCTATGATGGCACCTTTGGTGCTATCGACAAAGTATTGGCCTTCATCCAGCAATTTGATGCGGCCTTTGGAGACGAGGTCTTCACGGAGTCCTTTAAGCTACACCATGTAGCTATTGTTAGCAGCGGCTAACACATGCGACATTGATTATGCACCAAACTAGGGATATTCTATGGATGTGCACAATATTTTCTTTACTCATTTTATAAGGTCTTGGGCTCATTTGGGAGTTTCAAATTGTATATGCTAGAGGGCTCAACTTAATCCCATAGTAGAAAGGCTTGTGGTGCACGCATTTATAAGAAGCCCTTATATGCAAAGAGGCTTCATTCTTGAGTATCCATTCTGCTAAGTATGGAGCCTGATTTACCCCTTGTAATTTTTTATGTTAAAAATGCACATTTGTAAGGCCCCCATTATGAGGAGAAGCCATCGTGAGTGAAGAAAAATAACTCGTCGGAAAATAAAATCAATCATCGAAAACCAAAATTTTCATGCCTAGTCTCGAGCCTAAATATTTCTTTTCACCGAAATATTATGGCCGGATGGCGGCCGGAACGTGGTCGGAAAACAATCAATTCGGATTGTCGGTTGGCCGGTGGCCGGTGGGGCTGGTGGCCGAATTCAATGGCCGGTGGTCGATCTCAAAGGAGGACTTGTCTTCTCAAGGGTGGCCACACATGGGCGGATTGGAGGGTCCGACTTGGACTTATCTACACAAGGGCGGCTACACATGGTTGCCTCTCATGAGAGAGGGCAACCCTTTTGGCCTATAAAAGAAGGCCATTTCTACACACATTCCATAGTGTGAAGTTGATCCAACAAGGTGGATGTGAGGTGGTGAGAGTGAAGCAAGGCGGAAGCTCTATTAAGGGTATAATCCCTTTGTAACCTACTTCTTGTTTGAAGTACTAAATCCATTAAGTGGTTGTTTTTTCATGGATGTAGCCCACATTGGGTGAACCACGTATATCGTGTGTACTCTCTCTCTCTCTCTCTCTCTCTCTCTCTCTCTCTCTCTCTCTCTCTCTCTCTCTCTCTCTCTCTCTCTCTCTCTCTTCTATAATCTCTTGTGTGTGAAAATTATCTCTCTTCATTAAGTAATCTACTCAATTATCTACTTAGCTACGTCATATTTCCTACTCAATTATCTACTTAGCTACGTCATATTTCCTAACAACAACTGGTATGAGAGCAAGGTTTGCTCGTAGCTAAAATATCTCAAGGAAAGGATTCCTTGAATTGAGTGGGAGTAATGGTCGAGAAAGGGAAGCTCAAGATTGAGAAGTTCAACGGCAAAAACTACCAACATTGGAAGATGCAGATTGAAGACTATCTCTACCAGAAGGACCTCTATTTGCCACTAGGCGGTCTTGCAAAGAAGCCCGCAACAATGGTAGATGAAGCATGGATTGTCCTTGACCAAAAGGCACTGGGAACAGTCCGGTTAAGCTTGTCGTCAATGGTGGCCTTCAATGTTTTGGAGATGAAGACCACGTAGGACATGATGAAGCCACTTGATGACTTCTACAAGAAACCATCGGCATCCAATAAGGTATTTCTCATGAAGTGCTTATTCAACCTAAAGATGGCAGAGAATGGTTCAGTTGTAGAACACCTAAATGAATTTAGCACAAACATAAGTCAGCTTCGATCGATGAAAATAAATTTCGATGATGAAGTGCGAGCTCTCCTTATACTATCATCTCTACCATATAGTTGGGACAGCCTTGTGATGGCTATAAGTAATTCTATTTTTGGCACAAATACTCTCAAGTTTGATGATGTTGTGGGTGTTCTCCTAAGCAAGGAAATGCAAAGGAGAAGCACAGGAGAATCATCAAGTGCTACTCTATCAGTGGAAACAAGAGGAAGGCCTAAGGAGAGGTTCAAAAACCAAAAGGGCCACGATTGCTCAAGGCGGAGCAAGTCACGCACAAAGTCAGCTCTTGAATGTTGGAACTGCAGCAAGAAGGGCCACATCAAGAAGGATTGTTGGTCCAAGAAGAAGACGAGTCGGAGTCTCAAGACAACAAGCCAACATTGGAGGCCAATGTCGCAAGTAAAGTGGAGCAAGATGCTCTAATTCTCTCATTAGACAATGTGTCTAATTCCTGGATAGTAGATTCTGGGGCTTCATTCCATGCGTCACCACACAAGCAACATTTCCAAGATTACAGCAAAGGTAATTTTGGGTATGTATACTTGGGAGATGATAAAGCTTGTGAAATTGTCGGCAAAGGTACAATTTGTGTCAAAACTGCTAATGGAAATGAATGGAAGCTTAAAGATGTTAGGCATGTTCCTTCTCTTTGCAAAAATTTGATCTCTACAAGACAATTGGACGATGAAGGTCACAACATTTCATTCGGAAGCAAACGGTGGAAGATCTCAAAGGGATCTTTGGTGGTTTCCAAGGGAGAAAAAGTCGGTACACTTTACTTGTGTACTGTTAGCACGCAATCTTCAACTTGTGCAATAGCTATGGAAGTTGACAGTGCGATGTGGCGCTATCGGCTTGGGCATATGAGTGCCAAAGGAATGCAAATCCTTCAAACAAAGAAGCTTCTACCAGGTTTGAAAGAAGTGGACTTAGAGTTCTGTGAAGACTGTGTTTATGGTAAAAAAAAGAGGGTAAAATTTCAAAAATGATGAAATGAAAGAAAAATAAAAAACTTGAGCTGGTTCATTCTGACGTTTGGGGTTTTGCAAGTACACCATCACTTGGTGGCTCATTGTACTATGTAACATTCATAGACAATGCGAAAACATGGGTTTATGTAATGAAGAATAAATCCAATGTGTTTTCCATATTTCAAAGGTGGAAATCCTTTGTGGAGAATGAAACATGTACTAAGGTTAAATGCCTCAGATCCGACAATGGAGGCGAATATTGCAGCCAAGCTTTTGAAAGCTTTTGTGCTAGCAATGGCATTTGGAGGCAAAGAACAACCCCAAGGACACCTCAAAAACATGGCATTTCCAAAAGGATGAACAAAACAATCATGGAGTGAGCATGAAGCATGCGGCTACATACAGGCCTACCGCTTGAGCTTTGGACATAAGCTATAAGTACGTCTATGTAGTTAATCAACCAGTCTCCCTCAATGGCATTGGATGGGGGAGTTCCATAAGAAGCATGGACAGGTAAACCGGTGAATTATGCATTTCTCAAAGTGTTTGGGTGTGAGGATTTCATGCACATAGATAGAAGCCTAAGATCAAAGCTAGATGCAAAGTCCAAAAAGTGTTTCTTCATTGGCTATGAAGAAGGTGACTTTGGGTATCGCCTATGGGATCCTGAAGATGGTAAAATCTTAAGGAGTAGGGATGTAATTTTTAAATATGTACAAAGATTACTTGGAAAGAAAACAAACAAAAGAAATAGGTGATGAATACATGGAGCTTGAGGATGGTGAAGACTCAAGGACTGCAAACGGTGACAATGTGCAACAACGTCAACCAAATGAGGAGCTCAACCTATTCCCCAAAGATCTACAAGAGCAAGTAGACCTCCAAAAAGGTTCGTTCCTTCCTTCAACCATCTCTTGATCTCAGATTCTGGAGAGCTGGAATCATATGAAGAAGCTATGCATCACAAATCCAAAGAAAAATGGATGAAGAGCATGCTAGTGGAGATGGACTCATTACATCACAACCAAACATGGGAGTTGATTGAGTTGCCTAAAGGTAAGAGAGCACTTCAAAACAAATGGGTGTATAAGCTGAAGTAAGAAGAAGGTGGGAAGAAAAGGTACAAGTCTAGGCTTGTGGTAAAAGGGTTTTCTCAAAAGAAAGGTATTGACTTCAATGAAATATTTTCTCTTGTTGTAAAAATGAACTCAATTAAGCTTGTCTTAGGCCTTGTGGCTGCTCATGATCTAAATCTTCAGCAAATGGATGTAAACACGGCATTCCCTCACGGTGACTTAGAGGAGGAAATTTACATGCTTCAACCAAAGGGGTATGAAGTAAAAGCTAAGGAGAAAATAGTTTGCATATTAAAGAAAATCTTGTATGGTTTAAAGCAAGCATCAAGACAATGTACTTGAAGTTTGACCGATGGATGTTGGATCATGGATTCACAAGATGCAACTCGGATCATTGTGTCTACACAAAGAATATGGGAGATGGGAAGTTTGTCATCCTAATGTTGTATGTTGATGACATGCTGATTGCAAGTGCTAACATGCAGGACATCAAAGACCTAAAAGAGGAGCTGTCTAAATCTTTTTCAATGAAAGATTTAGGTGCTGCAAAGAGGATACTTGGTATGAAGATATCAAGGGACAGGACGAAGAAGACAATAAAGCTATCTCAAGAGGATTACCTCAAGAAGGTACTAGAAAGGTTTGCATATTGCAATGCAAAATGTAAAAATGGTTTCTACACCTTTGGCTGGTCACTTTAAACTAACCAAACATATGTGTCCAAAGACACAAGAGGAGATAGACTATATGTCTAAAGTTCCATACGTTGCTGCGGTAGGTTCTCTTATGTATGCTATGGTTTGGACAAGGCCAGACATTGCACATACTGTGGGAGTTGTAAGTAGGTTCATGGACAACCCAGGTAAAGAGCACTCACAAGCTGTGAAGTGGATACTTAGGTATATAAAAGGGACAACAACAAATGCTTTGTATTTTGGAGGAACTGATATTTTTCTAGAAGGGTATGCTGATGCAGATGGCAGGTGACAAAGATACTCGAAGAAGCACTACTGGCTTTGTCTTCACGGTTGGAGGCACAGCAGTAAGCTGGGCTTCAAAGCTGCAGAAAGTGGTCTCACTTTCTAACACAAAAGTAGAGTATGTAGCAATGACTGAGGCAAGCAAAGAAATTATGTGGCTTCACAAATTCTTAGAAGAGATTGGATTCAAACAAGACAATTGTGTCTTGTACAATGATAGCCAAAGCGCTATCCATCTTGCGAAGAACTCAGCCTTTCATTCAAGGACAAAGCACATTGAGGTGAGATATTACTTCATACGCACTCTTTTGGAAGAGGGACAGAGAAAGCTAGTAAAGGTGCATACAAGTGAAAATCCTGCAGACATGTTTACAAGGTGGTCAACAAGGAGAAGTTGATATTTTTCTCATCTTCAATTGGCATTCAAGGATAAGAAGCTAGGATGGAAAGCACTCACAGGTTTGGTTTGGAGGTAAGTCTCCAAGTGGGAGATTGTTAAGTATGGAGCCTAATTTACCCCTTGTAATTTTTTGTGTTAAAAACGCACATTTGTAAGGCCCCCATTATTAGGAGAAGCCATCGTACGTGAAGAAAAATAACTCGCCGGCAAATAAAATCACTCACCAGAAACCAAAATTTTCACGCACAGTCTCGAGCGTAAATATTCCTTTTCACCGGAATATTATGGCCAGACGGTAGCCAGAAAGTAGCCGAAAAATGACCGGTCGGTTGGCCGGTTGGCCAGTGATCGGAAGTCAATGGCCGGTGGCTGATTTCAAAGGAGGACGTGTCTTCTCAAGGGAGGCCACACATGGGCGGATTGGAGGGTCCGACTTGGACTTATCTACACAAGGGCGGCTACACATGGATGCCTCTCATGAGAGAGGGCAACCATTTGGCCTATAAAAGAAGGCCATTTTTACACACATTCCATAGTGTGAAGTTGATGCAACAAGGTGGGTGTGAGGTGGTGAGAGTGAAGCAAGGAGGGATCTCTATTAAGGGTATAATCCCTTTGTAACCTACTTCTTGTTTGAAGTACTAAAGCCATTAAGTGGTGTTAACCCTCATGCACATTCCTATCAGCTATGACGGATGCTGTATTATTATTTGGTAGAGTCAGGTACCGGGCTTGTCGGTCCAATAGGAAAAGGGTAAGAGTGATCGCCGATGAGAGGCGCACTCTAACTGGAACATTCAAGGGATTAGTTGGCTAAGCATGGGCGCCCAAGTGTGAATGGGGCGAGCTCATATAAAAGTCAACTAAACCTAAAATTCACTCATTCTCTCATTTGTGCAATTGAAGAGTGCTCTTGCTCCATCTCCATCTTCTTCTTCTTCATCTCCTTGTGTGTGTGTGTATGCGTGAGAGAGAGAGTGTGTGTGTGTGTGCGATCGAGCATTGCGACGACGACACGGCGGCGGTGAAGAGATTGAGCGCGGCGTGCGGCGTCTCCTTCTTCTTCGCGGGGCAAGGAATCCTTCACGACAACAAGCATAGAGCGGTGAGTGACACACCATTGCCATCTTTGAGCTAACTAGTTTAGGCTAGTTGCATGCTTGGAGCCATTTGTGGCTCGCACACAGTGTATCGGCAAGTTCCTTGCATTGACACATGCGACATACACGCACATTTTTGGCGTTGTTGCCGGGGAATGCCATACACTAAGCTTGAATGGCACTCTATGCTTCTTTTGTGGTGCAATTTTAATTGTAGGAAAGGTAGGGAAGGAAGGTGTGTGTGTTGAGAAGAAGGATTTTGTGTTGCTACCTACTGTGCATTTCTTTGTTAATGAAGTTTTGAAAGGTTACTGTGTTTTCTCTGTGATAAGGTCTTAGTATTAAGGTTGTTAGTGACGGGAGCAAAGCAAATCCCGAACCTCGACGGCCTCTAAAACACCGAGGACCGAACGGCGCGCCTCGAGCCTATCATGGTAAAGCAAACAGGGGGCACCACCTAGCTTCAGTGGCTAGGACGCAAACAACACACCACCATAACAAAGTTTTCATCCAAGAGAGATGGATGCTTGGGAGTAATGATGAAGAGGAAAGGGAATGAGATCAAGTGAGAGAGAGAGAGAGAGAGAGAGAGAGGGAGGGGGTATAGCGGCTTAGTACTTAGGCACCACAAAAGGATGGCGAGTCCGCGCACCCTTCACACATACACAAGCTCACTCCAAAACACAAGACTAGGTGGCGATTCCGCACACCTCACATGGGCAAAACATTGCAAGAAAACATACTCACAAAACCTCAAGCTTTATTTAGATAATTAGGCAATGAAATGGGGAGCATAGGGTAGGGGAATGAGAAGGGAGAGAGTGGTAGAGCACATGGCGGATAGGTGGGAGTTGATGGCGAAGACTCGCACGAGGATTATGGCCATCATCCTTCATTTAGTTGCCCTTCATCTTCCATAGCCAAGGGTGTAGAGGTCATGCTCAAGACAAGCATGGTGATTGCGGTGATGGTGATGGTGTGGGTGTGTGTGTGTGCACTAGGCACACACAGTGCATAGTGTGTTCTTTGGTGATGTTGTGTTGTTTTTGTGTGATGGTGACCCCTCTTTATATAGGGGAGGAGGGGGGGGAGAAATTCTAGAATTTAGAAATGAAGAAATCATTATCTACATAGGCTGAAACTGAGTGTGTGTGAGTGTGGGGGAGGTTATTTAGCTACAAGACAAGAGACATGGCGCCCTTTAGAGAGAGGGGGGGGTATTTAGGTCATGGGATATGATAGGAGAGAGAAAGGGGGGGTGGGGTATACTATTTTGGAAGATAGGGTAAGTTGCATGTGAGTTAGGGTGCATTATTGGTGAGTTATAATGCATTATTGGTGAGAGGTGGGGTAGCTTGAGGGGAGAGAGAAAGGAGAAAGGACAAGGGGAAGAGAGAGGGGGTTGACCTTTTGAGTGGAGGAGAGGAAAAGGGACACCCGGCGGGGCAACAGTGAAGAAAAAGGAGGCAAGGTGGGGATGGGCTACCCCGCAGGCATGAGGTGGCCTATTTTACCTTTCTTATATATTTACATAATCATACTTTATTTTTTTCTTACTTTTTCCAATGCTTTTTTATCACTCCCTCCCTAAGAGGGGGTTTTCATGGGGTGGGGACGAGAGAAGAGGGGTATGGGAGCTTGGCTTGTGAAAAGCCCCCATCATTAGCCCTCCCCTTTTGGCTAGAGGCATTCATGTCTCTAGCTCATATGTTTGATGATTATCGTCAGAGGTGGTGGCTGATGGTGTGTTCTCATCTGGAATGTCAATTGGTGGAGCCTGGTCAAATCGAAGAAAATAAGGTTTAAGTCGCCAACCATTTACCCTGGTTTTATGAAGTTTTCCATCAGCCTCCATAAGCTGGTAGCTTCCATTGGCATACTTTTTCCTGATGATGAAAGGGCCTTCCCATCGGAGTAGGAGTTTCTTATCCTTGCGCGTGTCGAAGCGATTGTCGTAGCGGAGCACCAACATTCCTTTCTTCAATTCTTTTTTCCGGAGATGCTCGTTAAAGCTAAGCCGTCTATGCTCTGCTTGTGCTGCATAATAATTTATTGCTTCTTCTCTGTCTAGCTGCAGTCTTTCCAAGTTGATGATGTGATCTCTCAAATGCATGTTGGGCTGTTGAAGCTGGCTTGCCATTACTCTGAGACTTTGTAGTTGCACTTCAATGGGCAAGATTGCTTCCTTACCAAATACTAGATGATACGGTGTGAATCCCAAGGATGTACGAAATGAAGTTTTGTAGGCCCATAAAGCTGGTAGTAGATACTTATCCCAGTCTCTAGGATGATTGTTTACCTGCTTGGTAATAATTTTAGAAACCATTCCATTTACCTTTTCAACTAGGCCATTACATTGAGGGTAATATGGTGAAGAGTGCCTCCTTGTAATGCCCAATTTCTGCATTAATTCTCCTACCAAGTCTGCTCTGAAACCTGGCCCTCTATCAGAGATGATCTCTAAAGGTGTGCCAAACCTACAGCATATGTGCTCGTAGATAAATTTAGCTACCTCTACCGCTGTGATTCTAGTGGTGGCTGTAGCCTCTGCCCATCTAGTCATGTAGTCGACCCCCATGATAATGTAGAATTTTCCTGAGTTAGCCCTAGGTAATGGCCCAATGGAATCGATACCCCATTTTTCAAATGGGCCATATGAGAGAATAGGTGTCTGTGGTTCAGGCATAAGTGACCTAGTGCCGGCCTTTTGACACAACTTACATGTTTTGCACTAGTGGTGTACATCACGGTTGAGGCTAGGCCATATGAAGCCTGCCTGCAAGATTTTCCTACTTGTTATGTCTAGGGCAAAGTGACCACCACAAACCCCGTCGTGACAGCTAGCAATTACTCCCGTGATTTTGTGAGAGAGAGGGACCTTCCTGAGTATTTGGTCCTTACCCTTACAGTACAAACCATCATTGATGAGTCGATACCTTGTGGCCTTCCGCGTCAGTCATTGCTTCTGTCCCTTTGTTAAATCTGATGGGCATTCCCCTGTTTCCAAAAAATGCATGATGTCAGGCAAGGCATCACTGCCTTGAAATAGAGGGAGCTTTAGTTTTATTGCTCCAACCACCACTTCCTGTAGTCTTTCACTTGCTAGGGCATCTGCTTCATGGTTTTGAGCCCTTGGGATATGGTGTATTTGAACTTCTTCAAACTTACCCAACAAGGTTTTTACACCACCTAAGTGAGTCCTTAAACTAGGATTCTTGCATATCCATGCTCCATTTACTTGCCTTACCAGAAGTAGAGTATACCCAAATACATTAAGGCGTTGTACACCTTGCGAGACGCACCATTGTAGACCCTTGGTTAGTGCTGCATACTCAGCTTCATTGTTAGAATGTGAATCTAACAATTGGCCCAACGAAAATACCTTTGTCATCAAAGACCACTATGCCTGCAGCTGCTTTGTCGGACGCTCGCTTGTAGGCTCCATCAAAGTAGAGAGAGTATGCTCCTTCTACCATCGGTGGTACTGGAGGTAATCGGACTTCTCCTTCCTTAGATTGCTTCTCCTTCCTTTCAAAGACTTGGTAGGTCATGAGTCCCCCCAAACTTGCCCTTGTCGTGCTTTCTACCTGTACCGTGTAGTCAAACTCTTGCAGACGAACTAGACATTTAGTAATTCTAGCAGACACATCCATGTGTTGTACAACATAGGAAAATATTTCATCCGTGGTTAGAATCACAAATTGCTTAGGCAGCAAATATGACCTAAACTTTGTAGTTGCAAATCTAAGAGCTAGGACTAAGTGTTCCACATGGGTGAAACCTTTCTCTCCTGCTGTCATCATTCGACTAGAGAAGTAGATTGGCCTCATGAAAGATGTCGCCGTATCCTTTTGGAGTAGCACAGCCCCCAATGAGTCATCACCAACACTTGAGGTGACATAGAATTTTTCATCCCACTTAGGTGGTGAGATAGTTGGCAGAGTGGCTAAGACCTCCTTTACGTTGTTGTAGTGATGTTCGCTTTCCTCGTCCCAAGTGAAAGTTGATCTTTGAGTGAGTTGTTGCAGTGGTAGAACAAGTTGTGATAGTAGATGTATGAATCTACTTAAGTACCTCACCTTCTGTAGAAAAGAGACCAGTTGGCGTGCGGTCGTTGGTGAAGGTAGGGCTATGAGTGCGGACACCTTACTTGGGTCGGCGTTGATACCTTTTGCTGAAATTTCATGGCCTAGTAGAATGACTTTACTCTCCCCAATGTGGCATTTATCCACATTTAATTGCCCACCTAAGCTCTGCAACCTGGCCAAACCTTCAGTTACCTTTTCTAAATGTGAAATACGGGAGCTATATATACAAAAATCATCAATGAACACTCTTATGGATGTTCCAAAGAACGGTTGAAAAACATATGTGACATATCTTTGGAATGTGGCAGGTGCATTTGTGAGACCAAATGGCATAACCCTGTATGCAAAACAACCCCATGGCGTGATAAAAGTGGTTTTTAGCTGATCTTCCAAGGCTATGCGTATTTGAAAGTATCCAGAATAACCATCACAGACGGTATAGCATTCAAAACCCGCTACTTCATTCAAAATTTCATCCAAGAAAGGGAGAGGAAAGTGATCTCTCTTTATAGCTGCATTTAGTGGTTTGTAGTCAACACAGACCCTCCACTTACCATTCTTTTTAGGCATCACCACTACGGGTGACACCCATTCTGAGTTTTCTACAGGATAGATGGAGCAACAAAGAGAGTTAAAAGCAAAAGCTCCTATGTCAATATCTTTGCTAGGAGAGCAATCGAGTGCTCCTGACTTAGCAACCGCTAAGGGCCAACCCCTAGAAAGCAACATTGCATCTAGCTCAAAGGACACCCCTAGCACCTCAATTCTAGATGGAGTGTTCTTAAATGAGAACTGGGAGTACGAACTACAAATGAAAACTCTGACCGACCTATACATAGGTCACACCTATCATGTGGGTTGGTTAGATGTACTACAATCCACAATGGGTGCTACTAGTGTGGAGGATCAACAACAAAGAGTTTGTGAGGTCATCCATAGGGTGATTGAGTTAGAGAGACAGAACAAGGGGATCAACATGTCTTCAGCGGGTCTCATGAGATTATTGGATACAGGAAAGGCTAAACAACCAACCTTGTCGCAAATGGAGACTCCCTCGGTAAGTCCGATGGATCCTCCATATGTTGTTTTTCCAGGGGTCTCAGTGCAATCTAAGCCCACAAGTGATAGCTTTACCTTTCCAAGTGTAGCTCATCTTTCCCTTGATGACACCACGGCTACCATGTCTACCCCAATGATGGACATGCCGAGAAACATGCCATGGACCTCATTTGTTAGTAAAGCACCACTACATGGTAGCTCAATGACTGCAATAGTACCTACAACTGTGTACCAATCCTATGCACCTATGGGTCATCGCACTCATGTAGTCCCTACCCCTCCCATTTTTTCAACTACCTATGCTCCACAACCACAACACCCAAGTTCTTAGTTCCATGGGACCATACCGGCTAGCATTAGCATGTCATATCCGACGTCTGCTATGCCTAGGGCCACACATATGAACTTTGGGCCACCACATGGCACAACATCATACCCAACGTGGAACCCAAGGGCTTCCTATGTGCGAAGCCCAATGCCAATACCTACTCCACATATAGTCTCTGGAGCGCCTTCACCCACGGTGCCTGCTCACTTAGGTGACTTGGCAACATTTGCTCAAGCTATTGGTCGATCTATTGCTGAGAATATGCGTAACGCGCCTGATAGAGACCCTAGAAGTAAGGCAGTACAAATAGCCAATCTCACACAAAAATTTAGTGGAGACGGGGATGTGAGAAAGCATATCGAAGTGTTTGAACAAATATGCGATTCTCTAGGAGAACACAATGACCTACATAAGAGTAATGCTTTAAGCCTAACCTTAAGTGGGAAGGCAGGGGATTGGTATAGAACCCTAAGGGTGGAAGAAAAAAAGATTTACTCTACTCTTAGGAGACTGTTCTTGAAAGAATACATACGAGAGGGAGTGCTTTGAGGTGTAGCCTCTCAGCTCTAGAAAGCCCAATGAGAGGAAGGAGAGTCGGTGAGAGACTTTATTAGTTGCTTGAAGCATTTGAATTCTCATTGTAATCCAAATGAGCGCTTCAATAATAATCAATTGCTTGATAGATTCATTAGAGGATTACGACATGAGTATAGGGAGGTATGGTCATCAAGCTAAGGATTGCATAGTATTTAAGCACGTGATGGCCAATAGACCAACCTTAGCATGGACAGACACACCTCGAGTGCTTGCATTGATGCTAGCCCTACCTCTTGAACAAACAGCACAACACATGGTCCCTAGGGCCCAAAATGTTGTTCAAACAACACCTTTACCACCTCTAGTGCTAGGACCGCAACCACCACATCCGAGAATCACTTCTATGAATCAAGTAGCTTGTGAGTCATCTATTGCTTGTTTGGAAGGCTGTGAGGAAGATATAGATCCTTATATTGCCTGTGGGATGGATGTACTTGAAGAAAGTCCACAATACTACATGGAGGACTATTGGGAACAAGTCAAACCTGTCTATCAAGTAGTTGCTCTTGTGGCAAGAGGCCAAAATATCAATTACACTGCTAAGAGACCACTTCTTCAATGCTATGAGTGTGGAGGTCCACATCGTGTAGCCGAGTGTACTATGAGGCTACAGAAGAACGCCACACTAATGCAAACCAATCAAGCGAGCACCTCTACAATGCCAATACTCATGTGTAATTGATGTGGCATAGATCATTTGATTGCCCAATGTCCAAATAATCCAAATGCACCGAAGATCACGCCATTAAACTTGATTGAATTTATAGAGGAGCCATCACAAAGTACACCTGTGGTACCAGTAACCGTACTCACACGATCGATGCTCCAAAAACAAAATTATATTCTTGAGGAAAGAAACACGGAATCAATTGCCCAATCTCAAAAAAAGAAGAAAACACGAAGGAAGATATCACAAAAAGCAACGAAGTCAGACCCCAGCTCAAAGACCAACATAGGGATTGGTGACGACCCCGTATATATGAACGACACTGAAGAGGATTCGGATTCAGGTGAAACCATGGAGACCAAAATGACCACTAAGATAGAAACCAACAAGGAAGATCTTCATGAGCCACAATGACCAGGATCCATAAAGAAGATAGGAACTTATCCAAACCCTACAGAGGAGATTGAGTGAGTCAAGCAATTAAGGAGTTTGGTAGAAGATACCCAAAGGGATTTAAAACCAGCACCTAGGCAGATCCAAATTACAGACACCGTGTTCCCTATGCAACAACCACCTCACCAAGTCCATAAACCCTTAGCCATACCTAGTGTCATCCAAGAAGAAAGTGACTTAAAGTCATGGGAAAGTGGGCGTACTCACTTCTTGATGGAAAGAATGTTTACAAAGGGACTACTTGATCCTATCGAAGAAATGGAGATCCCATCTTCCCCACGTCAAGGGACTGAAGCCCAAAAGGTGTCGTTAAACATTGTCAAATTGATGGATTTCATGTCTTCATAAGTTAGAACCACCATCATGTCCAAACTATATAAAGACCCTGAGCTAGTCTCAGCTCTTCGAGCCTTCCTCAATGGAGAACTAAAGTTTGGGCTACCACAATTTGCACAGATGGATGGAGCTGAGGAGATGCCAATAGAGGAGGAACACTTAGATCCACAACCCAACCTAGATGAGAACCTTGTTGTAGAAATACATGTTAACAAGTTGGGACAATACTTTGAGGGTGATGAATCCAATGCGACCATACCAATCACTACTAAGGGATTAACTATGAAGGGAATCCTTGATGGTGGCGCTGGGATTAGCATTGTGACTAAAAATTGCTGGGAAACTATGGGAAGACCTCATCTTGCAAACACAACCATAGTAGTGAAGATGGCCAATGGGTCTATTGTTAAGCCAATTGGGATGCTAGAAGATCTCAAGATCAAGGTCTTTGGACATAAAATAAGAATTACCTTCATTGTCTCCAAACACACTATGGCATCGGAGATGATCTTAGGACGTCCTTTCATGAGGGAAGCAAAAATGGTGCATGACTGGTCTAAAAACCATGTCTACTTGCAGTTCCAAGATTCTGTCATTCGAGTGGATCTTGTGACTGGTCGAGCACATCCTCTAGGAAACAGGTTTATAATTGATCATAGATCTGACACCACAGTTCACTCGGCCCCATTGCAGTATTGTTACACGTATAAAGCGGACACTGATGTTGGGGAATATTCTTCTTATATGGATGTACTCCTTGGGATAAGAGAGTCGGACAATGTGGATTGGGTCCACCTAGCAACCATAGACACTTGGGGAAATAGGGGGACGACCTGGGTAACACCTGAGGGGGATGAAATGTCACCACTCTTACCCTTAAATATGCTAGAAACAATGCATATAGCTTCTGATAACCTACAAGATGAAGGTTTGACTGGTATTGGAACCAGTAGCGCCTCACAAGACTATAGCCCACACAATTTGGGGTCAGTCAAAAACTGTTAAAAGAATGTGAACCTTACTCTCATATTGCAGGAACTCTCTACAGGCTAGAGAAGGATGATATTCTTAGACGTTGTGCTTGTGAGGATGAGTATTTATACATACTGCAAGAAGCCCACATGGGTATAGCCGGAGGACATTTCTCAGGGGAACTAACAGCTAGAAAGGTGTTGCAATCAGTCTATTGGTGGCCTACCTTATTCAAGGATGCATCACTTTTTGCAAAAGGATGTGATGAATGCCAATGTTACAAGATCACACAACGAAAGGATAAGACGCCCTTATATCCTGTTAAAGTGACTCAACCATTTGAAAAATGGGGTTTGGACTTTGTAGGCCCAATTAGTCTAGCAACTCGTAGCACTCAATCTCGATATATTATCATTGCCACTGACTATGTGACAAAGTGGGCGGAAGCCAGAGCGACACGTAAGGCTGATGCGAGGTCAACTGCCAAGTTTCTCTTTGAGAACATTATTACAAGATTTGGTTGTCCCTTTGAGATTGTGAGTGACAATGGTACTCATTTTATAAATGGAGTAATAAAAGAACTCACTACCAACTTTATGATAGCTCACCATAAGTCCACACCTTATTATCCACAAGCAAATGGCCAAGCTGAGAGCACCAATAAGACTTTAATCTCTATCTTGACCAAAACGGTGCAAGCTCATCGCACAGATTGGGATTTAAAGCTTACAGCAGCTCTATGGGCTTATCGTACTGCGTACAAAGTTGCCATTAACTGCACACCATTCAAGATGGTGTATGGCCAAGAAGCGGTTATGCCATGGGAGTTTGTTGTTCCTAGTCTTTGAGTAGCTTCTAAAGAAGGTTGGGATGGTAACCCCTTAGTTGAGCGATTGTATATCCTTGAAAGGATAGATGAAGAGAGGCAATTAGCTATGCAAAATGCACTTGTGGAGAAAGATAGGAGGAAGAAATGGTTTGACCGTCATCTAAAGAACAAAGATATCAATGTTGGTGATAAAGTCCTTATGTATGGAGTGCGTAACGAAAAGAAAAAGTTGAAATATGCGGGAAAAGGATCATATAGAGTATGTGAGATCACCCCACAAGGAACCATTCGTGTGGAGACTCTTGATGGAGTTGAAACCATTGGATTCCTCAATGGGAGCAAATTCAAAAGATACTTGATTCTTTAAGCCAAGAGGAGCTATGTGCCATCCATACAAAAAAGGCAGCCAAGGCACAAATAGAATTGAAGAAGATACAAGCTCAAGCTGAGGCTAAGGAGCGACAACAACACATAAGACGAAAATGAGAGGCTAACCTTGGAGTCACACATGCATTCCACGTTGAAACCAACGAAGATTGGTTGGACTCTGACACACCTCTACGATACCCTATTGAGCTAAACAGCACCTATGGAAAAGTGCTATATAACGCCTTATTAGACACGGGTGCTAAATATAATCTGCTATCATATGGGGTGTAGTGTCAGTTAGGGAAGCCACCTCTATCTAAGAGTATTATCCAAGTCAAGGGTGTCAACAAGAAAAAAGCTTCGGTTTTTAGAATTTGGCACACTTCTGTCAGTTATGACAATGGGGTTGTAGCTCAAGACTTTTTGGTCATGCCTGTTGGAACTATGGAGGGTAATATAAACCTAGGACGCATGTGGATGATAGCGACCAAATGCACTATTGATTTGGGGACAGGGGGTGTCACAACACAGAAACCAACTCTTAGCCCTGTTACTCAAACCATAGTCCTTGAAATATTGCCTCTTAACGAAATAAAACCCAAAACATTGCATGTCCAAGAGGTTGAACCATATGTACCCATAGCCCAACTCTCTAGAGCTTCAACTAATGTAGCTGAAATAAATCTTGAGACACACAAGACCCATCCCAATATAACAAAGAAAACATACAAGTGGGTCCTTAAAGCTTCTTTAGCAACCATATCCAGTGCTAAAAGACAGGAGCCTGGTAAGAAACGTCCCATTCTCCCCAAGAAATGTAAAGAAACGTTGCGTTGGATTTTTAAAAAACTATTGGAAGCCCAAGGCTACTATGAAAGAAATGATCAAATCTGGGTGCCAAAATGTAAATTGTGCTTTTACTTGTCACCGGGCCCATGTGAGCTCAATCCTGTGGCTCCAAAACAAATTCAAGATCGCGGAAAGGAAAAAATCATGGAATGCTACACACCTGCTCCAGAGCTACTTTGGGTACCAAAGAAAGAACGATTTGTTCCACCTAGCTCAAGAACAGCGAAATCAAATGAAGCTTCTTGCTCTTCGTGTAGTGCCTATACGGAAATAGAAGCTTCAACACAACCTCCACCTACCATTGTACATATCCATACAAGCAAGAAAGAGTTTGCACCTCCTGTTGTAAGTTCACCACTTACAACAATGTTGCAAATAAAATCATGGAAGAGTACCTTACCACCCTTGCAACTAGATGAAACGCATAGGGTGGTCGAAAACTATTGGTAAAATCCTTCACCCATAACAACTTGGAACAATTGGTTTCAAAAGGTGACAACATCATTCCAAAAGGTATGATCTACCCAAGGAAGGGGGGAGTGTTTGCTGACATCCATCATTCACTTGCTTCCCTCTCAACCTTCCTCCCTGACCTCTCAATCTCCCTGACCTCTCAATCTCCAATCTTAGGGAATGTATATATAAATCCTTATACTCACAAAAACAAGGTAAAAAAAGTAAAAGAGCAAGAGCCGTAACACAAATCATAAAAACACATTATGAAAAAGAACACAACCCTTGTAATATTTGCACTCTAACCATCATCTATTTGCATGTAAAGATATGGCTAGTATGCTAGAGTCATCCACTCCTGCCTTGGGTGAGAGGTACCCTCGTTACTTTTCACAAATGTTTCACATGGTCTTTCCGGTGCTTGCCTGTGAATGAGATTTGGTAGGTATGCTAGCATGTGAGAGGAATTTTGAGGAGTTAGAATGGCTGATACGTCTCTTGACCTTGACTGATTCATACTTAGTAGAGAGTGTATCTCCCATTGCACAAGCATATCCTTTTGACCAAGGTGACTATAGGCGTCTAGTGACCTTCTTAGTAAACATTGTTGCCTATGATGATGAAGAAGATTTATATGATTATACGGATGGCACATATCGATGATGACTTTGTTTTTCTCGATGACGAAGATAGGGGTTTAGTCTTAGGGTTTCCCCCCAATATCTACAATATCCTATTCCCTTGACTCTCTAGGGGGAGTGCAAATAATTAGGTTAGGGTTCCTTATGTTTTTAATTGTGTTCAATAAGTGTTGGTACCTTTTCCCACTAATGTGCCTCCTAGAGGTATTCTTTGTGTTTCATAGTGTGTACAGGAATGTGTTGATGTGGTTAGGATTTGGACCTTCATGGAATCTTTCTCTCGTTCACACTTCAAATCAACCGCGACCATCAACACAAACACGTGTTTCTTATCCATTAGCATTGTCCCTTATCTTTTTGCATCCATGTTTGTCTGCTTTAATTGTGATTGTTGGTAGCATAATATTCAACGCATTTGCTTAGTACCAAACGTTAAATTCAATGTAATTTTTTGTCATAATCACTTGTCTAGGTTTAAAAATCAAGCAGTCCGACTAAGCTAGTTTGACCAAGCTAGGTGTTAGAGATCTTCTCTAATACTATGGGGAATGCCTTCCTAATAATTAATGGTTACTTAGGTTCTTAATCCGATTTAGGCAGCATTGTGTGAAATGTACTAGGGCTTTCTAGTGGGCTTAGTCCCTATTGACCTTTAGCTTAAGTATTATAAAGGGAGTTTACTAGTGTGATGAGCCTGGGGAGGGTAACAGTGTTATATGAACCCCCAAAGTTACAAAATTAAAAGGCTGAATACAAACAAACAAAAAATCAAAGTGCCACAATGTAAAATCTTAAGATGGAAGAGAAACCTCAGCTGATTTGGTACTCCACTCACATGTATCGCCTATGGTACTAGAGCCCTAGAGGTTCCCAGTGTAGGCGCTTTTCCTTGAAAAGCAAAAAATCCAAGGCATATAAAATAAGCACACACATCAAAATTGAATCACTGTGAAAAGACTTTGGGGAGTCAAAGAAAAGGTAATCAGTTAGGCGATGATTTCATGAGAAATTCCTTTTATCGTAGCTTAACTACAAGGTCTTCTAGGTATAACCTCTAGTCAGCCCTTGAACATGAAATACTTGGCTCTCCAGATTAAACAAATTAATTGACCAGAGAAAATTAAGAAGCTTACCCATGGTATTAATAGTCGATCTTTAGTGCCTTTCGATACATGTCCCAAGGGGATCATATATGACTTTTGTCCCCGTACTCCTCCTATAACGCTATTATAAGCGCATATACACTAAATTTTGTCAAAAAAATATCACAATCAAAGGCAAAAATTCAATGCAACTCACAAAACATTGCCCTCTAATATTCATAATATTAGGTCCGCATTTAGAATGCCTCCCCCCCCCTCCTATTTGGAGTCCTCCTAGATGATAGAGTATCGTCAAGGGTATGTGTTGTGCTTGGGCAATTAAAAATTGTGTCAATGCAAACCTTCTAATGTAGCCCTATTATGCATAGACAGTCAATGCATGGAAAGAATTTATGATGTACAAGATGTGGGTATAAGCAATTTTCTTATTGGCATTTGCTGGCGAGGCTTCCTATTCTAAGAAATGTGATGGTCTTTGAAGCTCCTATGTCGTTTATCTTGATTGAAGGTTGTAGAGACATTTGGACTTCCTCTTTGGTTGTCTCTAGTTATTTTTCTTCCAAGCTTTTCATGTGCATTCACTTCATCTCCTGATCTGTGAAGTGAGCGACTTGCTTTCTTCTAACTATATTGTAATCGTAGGAGGAATTGAAAGAATTCAAGCGATGGTGCGGTGACAGTACTTCAATTAATTTCCTTTGGGAGCCACTTCTTTGTGATTACTAATTGTTTTGTTGATGATGCTTGTTTGGGAACCCATACTTGTCCCTGTTTTGTTTGTGTTTGAAGAGACTTCTTTGGGATCCACTTTGTCTTTGTGTGAGTCAGCAGCGGTCTTTGCTTCATCCCTTGTATGCTTGGGTGGAAACGGGACTCAGACTTTGGGAGTTGATATTCTAACCGTTTTGGAATCCAAAAAAACTCTTGACCTCTTTCTACTTGAATCAACTTCTTTGGAACCCAAATCTAAGTTGTAAAAGCTTGCGACTTTGAGATTTTCTTAGTTGTTCTTGCATACGTCAACAACTGTTTTCCTTTTGGTGTTGGATCTTGTGATTTTTCATCAAAGATTGTTGTCTTATTGATCCATACACAGTGTTTTTTGCCGAATTGTCTCTTTGGTATCGAAGTTTATCAAATTTTTGGCTCTGAATTTTTGTTCTTTGCTTTTTGCCTTCCATGGTTGGTACGAAAGTTTCTAGTGAGGGTGATGACATGAGTTCCTGGTAGGGAATGTCATAAGAATTGGCATTCTCACTACTATCCTCAACAAGGTTGAATTCTGGCACTTTCCCTTTGTGGTTTGGATGGTTATGGAAGTTACTACCTGTTTGCTCTTGGATTGTTGTTTATGGAATGACTTTTCTAGCCCATTGGTCAGAGTGTTGTTAGCCTATTGACATGGCCGTGTTCTTCTTGGATGAGTCTTTTCTTCCTGTATAGGAGCTAGGATGAGGATGCTTGTTGAAATTGTGTCACCACTGGGGATTTTGGAATTTATTTTTTATGCACTTAATTCTTGTAGTGCATTTATGTCCAATGAGAGAAGACAGCATCGACTTTGTCATCAACTTCCCTTGGCATCGGTGGCCTTTTTTGGCCTACCATCGACACACACCTACGGATCAACAACATTCTAATTTACACTCACAATGAATGACTTTTGGAGCGAGAGTGTACTCTTCACTCAAGAGTTTGGCTTCTTGTGCATAGTGCTCACAAGTGGAGAGCACTGGAGTTTAGACCAAGGATCACTTCTCAACTAATGTGTAGATTTTAGCATCGGTAGCACATGTGGAGATCTCTAGGTTTTTACTCACACGAGGCTTTGGTTTATGCACCATATACACTAGTTTATTGGTTATGCATGATGTTTGTGGTTCTATTAGTGCATAGCCATTTTCCGCTACTCAAACACAAGCTATATAGCCTAGGTGTTTTTTGGTCGACGGTCATTCCGGCCAAGGTTTTCTTCTTACATGTTGCATTTTCCCAATGCGGATGATGATGCATAGTAACATTATGTGCTCATGTATGACTGTGTGGATTACTTCAGAGAGTTCTATGCACAAATTTGTGTGATTTATGGTCATGTATGCCATATGCAAATAGAGGTGAGCTAGTTATAGCTCATAGGTTACAGATTCATACATATAATCATTTTGGAAACAAGATTTTTTTAGAGATCTTTTTGTGTGAAAGTGAGATCATTTTGCCATAGCTTTGGCGGTTGATGTGTGCTTACATGTGGATTTGTTGTTGACACACTTAGTGTCAGTCTTATGGTTTATGCGCTTCCAACAATTTTTTTGCTTCTCTCCATCACAATTGGAGAGTGTTTTGGCCATGATTTTGGCTTGATTTATGTGGATGAGAGATTGAGTCTGTGATTTATGTATAGCCTAGTTGCCTTCACACGTTTTTTGTATGCCACATTATTGGTGAGATTTTTTGAGATTTTGCTCAAATTACAGGAGAAACTCTGTCCATTTTTCACCAGATTTTGGCCATGCCTTATGTGTATCTGCAATTTACTCTCTGATGGTTTAGTGTTTAAGTGTGACTCCCACTTTGACAATGATTGAGTTTGACTCTCACTTTTGACAAATTTTATCAATTTTGGAGACAGATTGGTGTTCTTGTACCCACTCTTGTAGGAGTGAGACATGTTACATGTAGTCATAGGTTTTAGTTCTACAGGTACAAGTGTACAATTTATACATAGTTTTTAGATTTTGCCCACAAATTTGTGGGATGCATCTTGAGTATCATGTTCTCTCTCTATTTATGCATATGGTTATGCATTTTATGCTCCGAGAAATGTTTATCTCAATTTTTTGGTGTTCCTTGCTTATAGGGATACCACTTGTGTTTGCATTATCCCTTTGTGCTTGCTTATGTGTGGTTTTTTCTTGGTTTAGTAGGTTTTGGACATTGATTACAGTGATATCACTTGCATTATCCCTTTATACTTGCTTATGCTGACACTATTTTTATGCATCGTTTGGTAGATCTACATTGAGCTATAGGTTGCATATGCACTCGGGGGTTTCACTATGTGTAAAACTACCATATCACGTGCGTTCAAGACATGTTTGTAAAACCCCTTATCTGTGAATTTTGTTAAGAATATAATGTACCCTTTTCTTTTGAAATCTGTAAGTTTTTTTCAAATTTGAAAAAATAATACCCTTTTGTATATATATTTCTGTAAGTTTCGAGAACTTTAAATACCCTTCTGTTGAACTCACGTGATAGGTTACATTTTTATTACGTGACCTCCCCGGGCATATGCAAGCATTGGATTGATACATTGATCATGGTTATGGTTGTATAGTGGTTGAGGTGATCTCCCACTTTGGCATCTCCGATGTAGCTTATGGTTGAGATTTTGCTCAATTAACAACAAAGAAGACTCTATCAGAATTATCCTAATATTTCTCATCGTACATTTATTTGACGCAAATGTGGATTTTGGTTTCTTGACATCTATATATAGAAAATATTTGTGATGTTTTAGAGTCTATAGAGATGATTCCTAAGAGTTGGAGGTCTTGTTCATATTGATACTTGCATTGTTGGCATTGTGGTCACACATGGCACATTAGGCATCATTGCTTTTGACATATGAGGCACTGGTAGAGATGTATGCAAGATGCAAAGATGATTTTGACACATAATAGAGATGTGGCTTCATATGCTAGTGACAATGATTTCACGTTTACCTCTAGCATTCCTCATGCTTATATTTCTGGCATAGGTGACATTTCTTCATGTTGGTTGCTATATAAGGATGGAGTCTTCCACATCACACCATGTTGTGAGTGGTTTAGCACTTTCTCTAGTGGGAGTCTTGATTGAGTGCACTTGGTTGATGGTTTGACATTTGACATTGCACAAGCAAGAGATGTATGTATGTCCTTGCCTAGTGGTGCATCATATACACTTCAAGATGTGTGTTATGTCCCTCAAGTGAGTAGAGTTTGATCTCAGTAAGACAGTTAATGACTGATATTTCTTAGAGAGTAGTCTTTTGGGATGCATTGTGGATTTCTAGTGATTGCATGGGAAGCCTAGAGTGGCTTGGTCTACCCTATATATGTATTTGAGGTACAAGATGGTTCGGTCTCAATCATGTTGCAGACATGTCAACAAGAGACGAGAAAGTCTCTTTCATAGATGTCCAAATTGCTATGCATGGGGTGTTTGCTACTATAGAGTTAGAGTAGCCATGCTCTAGAGAGACACAGTAGCTCTACCCTCTTAGAATAGAGATGCCTCCTACTATAGAGATGGATGATATGGAGTTTTTTGTTATGATCATGCTAGATGCTAATATGGTTATGTCATGACATGTGGATCCAGTCCCTATGGATGATGGGAAGGTGGTCCTCTAGGATTCAACATTGACACTATTGGGTTTTAAGCCCATGGGAATTGATCTTGTGGTGGACACATGCATACCACTCTTTTGGAGCATGCAAAGTCTAAGTTTAGTAGTCATCTTGTACAAGGATCAAATAATAATAATAGCCTGTGGTTTGGTTTTGTGTTGTCGTTTCTCTCTCTCTCTCTCTCTCTCTCTCTCTCTCTCTCTCTCTCTCTCTCTCTCTCTCTCTCTCTCTCTCTCTCTCTCTCTCTCTCTCTCTCTCTCTCTCTCTCTCTCTCTCTCTCTCTCTCTCGTTTGTTGCTCGCATCCTTCCCCATGGACCTTCTCCTCCTCTACTCCTGTTGTAGCTCATTTCATCCTAGCATTGGCAGCAAGAATCCATGCAGTAGAGGCATTCTAAAACCTTGCCAAATTTCCTACACAGTAGCGGCAAAGATGTGTGAAGGCAGCCCTCCTTGGGTGGCACAGACCATCTGTGCAAGAGTTGAATCTAAAGATATTTCCACAATTTCTCGGATAGACAATCTCCTACTCGTGGCATTTCAAAATGTTTTTTTATAGTAGGGACATGTGCTAGGTGAATAGGTTTCGTGTGAATAGAATTTCAAAACACTTCTGCAAAATTGGTGACGTTTTTTTACTGTGTAAGCGTGTCAAGCTCAATAGGGGGGTCTGAGGAGAGCAAGCTTTGTCTAATGATCGATACTATCTAAGATCCACCTTGTATCATGGCAAGCACTGTGAGAGAAGCCCCAACAAAGAATTTAGAATTTTGTGAGGCAGTTGATAAGGCCGCAAAAAGCTACTTCTTGCAACAAACAATGTATCGAATCAAAGATCCAAAAAAAGTCAGCATAGACTTTTACTCCCGTGTTTTGGGAATGAAGTTGTTAAAAAGATTTAATTTTCCCGGAATGAAGTTCAATTTGTATTTTCTTGGGTATGATAACGTAGATGTTGCTCTAGATGACCCAGTTGAGTGAGTTGTGTGGGCTTTCAAGTGCAAGACTACTCTCAAATTGAGACACAATTGGGGTACAAAATCAAATCTCAAGTTTAAAGGTTTCCTTGAGAACGTGGTACATCAATATATGAAATTTTTCAAAAAAAATACTCGTTGCATGTCATAGATTTATTTTGTCAAGTATCAATTATTATCATGTCCCAGTTGTACGGGTTTAGACATTGCCACATAGAAAATGTACTACAACCTCGCATATTTGTAGTTTGGTTGTGTTCTTGTTGCCCCCCTTTTGATTGTTGTTCGAGGGAAGTGCACACACCCCGATGCTGTTGTCAAGGGGGAGCTTTTACTCATGTTTCAGGTGGTTTGTTGGACTCTTTCATGATCTGTAGGGAGACCTCTTTCAATGGTTTGGGCTTGAGGGGGGATTGTTGGGTTTCAAGCCCGTGGGAACTACTTCTGTGGTGGACACATGCATACCACCACCCTTTTGGAGTATGCAAAATCTTCAATAGTCATATTTTATAAATATGTACAAGGCTCAAATAATTTTAATAGCGTGTGGTTTGGTTTTTTGTTTCTAAAAACCTCTCTCTCTCTCTCTCTCTCTCTCTCTCTCTCTCTCTCTCTCTCTCTCTCTCTCTCTCTCTCTCTCTCTCTCTCTCTCTCTCTCTCTCTCTCTCTCTCTCTCTCTCTCTCTCGCATCCTTCCCCATGCAAAATAATCACTTGTCTACACCCATTGTAGCTCAGGTCATCCTAGCAGACACATCCATATGTGACTAGTCTTGATGGTGATGATGCATTTAATGTAGAGATTGCTAAGGTGGCTTGGATAGCCAAGGTAGCACAACTTTTGTCAGTCTTTGAGAGTCTCATGTACAATCTTCTAGTGGATACCCAAAACAGTACCTTCACTGGGAGATTTTGAACGATAAGGGTTGTCACTTGAGTGATGACTGACACTAGCATGATGCATCATGGAGCTATGCAGGTCATTACAGGATACGTGCACGATATGCATGTGCATTCTAGCAGAGATATTCACTTTTACACATTTGTAGAGCCTATACATTGGCATGCATATACTTTGAGAAAGTCAGTGGGCATAAGTTGAGTCTCTCACCTACCATTTTATATTCTACAAGGTCCTATAGTGGGTCCACTTATCGGCACACTTGCCTTTAATTGGGATTTTGTTGGGGTAAAGGCAATTTGCCTTACCCTAGATCAGACACAATGTTCGTCCGTCCACTGACTTTCTCATAAAATAAGGAGCTCTCTTAGTCTTTTGCTTGAGAGGTTAAATCCACCCACACACAGTCGCCTTCTTCTCCTTCCTCTATCTTGCATGCACGCATTCACATGCATGCTCTTTCAGCCAAGGATGATGGACACTCATAAGATAGGGGAGGATGTTGTACGCTTGAAAGTGCACATAATGATTGCAAATGCCAATCAAAGTCTTGGTCAACCTTGGTCAAATTGGTCAAATTGTGGTCAACCATGATATAGAAAATAGAGATGGTCAACGTGGAGTACGAAGGACAACTATGGCTATACACTATCAAAGTTGGCCCTTTTATTGAGAGGGCTCTGAACGCATGGCAGTAACAAGTATACAAAAACAAAACAAATTGAAAGTATGGTATAAAATAATGGTGTGATCGAAGCAAAGCATGCATGCAAATCATTGTTGGTCATGAGTACCCTACCTATTGTCGCCCCAATCTTTGTCTGCTTGCAAGCAGTCCATTGTCGCTGGTACCTCTATGTAGACTCAACTTCTTCTCCTCATCCTTGTTGCTTTACAATCTTCTTCTCTTCAACTCCATATTGTTACAATGCATGGACAATTGTGATCAATGGTGTGGGTTTTGGAAATTGTGTGACCTTACTCATGTTGCAGCCCCATTGCAACACTCCTTTTGGAATCCCATCTCAGTACTAGCCTTGATCATATATTCAATAGCATTCAAGAGATGTATAAATCGACATATTTTGGTACAAGATGCAAATACAGTAGCTATACTGTCATTAAATATCTAAAATTCAACCAACCCAAATCATTTTCTCATATTAAACTGATCAATTAATATGGGATAATAAATGGGAACAAGGGTTAAAACATAGACATGTGCTTACGAATCTATCTCAACATGGGGCCAATGGTAAAGGGGCCCAAATGAGAGATAATCTATCAAAGAGCAAGGTTAACTAATGAAGCTTAAAAGACCTTAGGGTTAGCTTCATTAAAGACCTCCAATGGTTAGTGTTAAAATTCCTTTGACCTAAAGCAAGCTAGGGTTGAGCTTGAGGTGGGAACCCGACCTAAACTTAAGCAAGCTAGGGTTGTGCTTGAGGTGGGAACCTTAAACAAGCTAGGGCTGTGCTTGAGGTGCGAACCTGACCTAAACTCAAGCTAGGGTTGTGCTTGAGGTGGGAACTCCACCTAAGGTGCTTGTCATGCTTGATGACTAAGGTACTTGAGGTACTTGTCACAGTAAATGAGGAAGTTGCTGGAGAAGTTTCCTATGCATGGGGGGTAAGATGCTTGAGTCAAAAAGAGAAGCTACACACTTAATGAGGAAGTTGCTTGAGAAACTTTCTATGCATAAAAATCTCAAAGTTAGGGGAATTCTAAAAGAGCACATGGGACACATGTCAGACTCTCACTAACCTTAAACACATGGTGTTCTTGAATGCTATTGAATGGGCTAAAGAGGGGTCGAATGAGCTTCTACTTCCATCTAACAAATATCTAGATATTTTCAAGCTCTCTCTCTCTCTAAGGAGTAAGGAGGACACTTGCCAAAAGACTACCCATGTACTTGACTGCATGTTGCATGTGATTGGCTAGGGGGAGAGGGGTCCAATGAGCTTGCAACATGCAGAAAGCTCACCACTCGCCCAAAGCAAGAAGGGGGTGTGCTAGGGGGATGTACTCCACACACACACACACTCATTTGGAAAGCCATTCTCACTTGGTGAAAGTTGAGGAACACCACCTCCTTTCCAAGCTTGTGAGAATGAAAGCCTACACCCACACTCTTGGCTATGGAATGCAAATCCAACCAAGAGTCGTGCTTTAATTCTTAAGCTTGCCATCTTCTCCATCTTTATTACTATGCTATTATGTATTCTAGCAAGAAGAGTAATGATAAGTGAGGAACTATTTCTTTCTCCTATGGAATGTTTCTTCTTCCTCTTCCCTATCCTCATTCCCCGCTAGCTCTCTCCACCTTCGAAGGTGTTTGAGGCCTTGGGACTGAGGCTTGGGATAGTTAATGCTTTCTTTCTCCTATGAAATGTTTATTCTTCATCTTCCCTATCCTAATTCCCCACTAGCTCTCTCCACCTTAGACGGTGTTTGAGGCCTTGGGACTGAGGCTTGGGATAGTTAATGCTTCTTCAAGTTTATGTTATGCTTGTGATGCATGAACCTTTCCATCTTCATTGCATCACCTACGTTACAAGGAACACAAAGATTGTATTCTACCAAGTCTCTCTTGATGGGAGAAACTATAAGACAAATGCCTATTGGAGGGGGGACCGGCTCCATATGAATCCTCTCCTCAACTATTGTCATGTTCTCTAAAATCTCTCTCTCTTGCAAAAGTATTTTTCATGACAAGTTAACTTAGTACCATGATTATGTTGCTACCATCAATTAAGTTCAACCGCTATGCTCACAAAGAATCTCTCCAAAGTGCTTCACCTAATTTCCTAATTCCGCTACTCTCACACTTCATAGGCAATTTACATTAAGTTCGTATCAAAGCATTTAGTTTCTCTTTTCTTGCTTAAGAAGAGAGGTCCTTAAGTAGCCTGTTAATGGTTGTTTTTTTTAATTATATTAGGATAAGTGGGTCTGGGATCTATTATCGATTTTGTTGAGCCCACTATGTGGGATATGGTGCACACCTCGCGATCTTTGGTCAATAATGGAGTCTTTTTAGACTTGCCTACGGCTTTACCATTATTCATCCATAAGAATATTGAAAGGAGCTATCCCTCGACAACTTCGCTATGTTAGACTCACTCCACTACTCTCTATAATTAACCAATTTGAGCCGTGGGTGTAGATACTTAAGTGCCTATTTTCAAAGGCTAAGAGGAGTAGCAACTAAGGTTTTGAATTGCCAAAGCATACACTAAGTAAACACATAAGCTTAATTAGCATGGCTGACAATAACCAAGAGAGGAGAATGAACATTGATAACTTTGATTTTTCACATGAAGGTGCCAATGATGATGCCCCCATCATGTTTATTAATTATATTGTCACTAGGTTGCAACAAGCTATAAGAAACCCCACTTTGCAAGCCGAAGTTACTCAACAACTTCGTGTTTATGGGATTTCCTTTCCTCTCCAAGAGGAGAGAGAGCTTACGAGGCCTCTTGAAGAGACCCCCAAAAGAAGACTCTCTCCCATACAAGAGGAGGAATCCAAAGATCAAGAAAGCAATGAATCCCTAAATTCCTCTGAAGATGTGGCTCGACCAGGAAGGAGGACTAAATGATCGCCAACTCTTCCCAAGAGGAAACGATTAACCCATAGTCCTTCTCTTCGTCACTCCAAAAAGGAAGAGAGGAAACCAAGGAAGAAAAGGGCAAGAAAGAGGTCACCCTCTTCTCCTTCTTCTTCACCTTCCTCCTCTACCGATGAAAGCTATGGCTATTCTCCTAGAGAATATAAGAGGGGAGGACATCACAAATCTTACCCTACATGGCGAAGGTCACAAAAGCTCAAGAATTTCAAAGAGGGAGGAAATAGAATCTCTTTTCTCACCTATGATGGCACCTTTGGTGCTACCGACAAAGTATTGGCCTTCATCCAACAATTCGATGCGTCCTTTGGAGACGAGGGCTTCATGGAGTCCTCCAAGCTACGCCATGTAGCTATGCACTTCCAAAAATCGGCTCGTCAATGGTGGGCTAGCCTTCGAGGCAATGGTGAAGCCCCAAAGACATGGAAAACTCTACGAGTTTCCATCATGAAGCAATTCCTTGCAAGTGATGCAAAGGAAAAAGTGATCACCGAATGGTGGAGTTTAAGGCTTCTCTCTCATGAGTCTATCCACAAATATGTGGACAAGTTTTGGGATTTACATCTCAAGGCTATTGTCTTTCAAAAGATAGATTTTGCTGAGCAAAAACAACAATTTTGTGCAGGATTACCTAAAGAGATAGCCGAGTATGTCAACTCTTAATGGCCTAACTCTATCAGCGAAGTAATCCACCATACCATGGTTTCTTCATGCATCAATTTCCAACAAGGGGTTAGACGGAATGTCAAACCCATGGAAAATAAAGACAAAAGTGATGCAAAGGGAAAAATTAATGGCCTAAATTTTTCCCATGGCCATTCCAACAACAACAACAACAATAGGTCCAAGGAGAAAGGAGTTTACAAAGGTAAAAATAAACTCTCTCCTGAAGAGCTTGAAACTTTTTGCAAGGATCACAAATGTTTTAAGTGTGGGGAGCAAGGACATGGCTATCGTTCTTGCCCCAAAAGAAATGCTCGCAATGAGACTCGAAGAGCTTCCACTATCGAAGCTCCAAAAGAGGATACTCATTGCAAAGGATCACCTCTCTCCTATGCTTGGGGAAAGGTAAGGGAGCATGATGCTTTCATCTTGTTTTCCCCTGGTTCTACTCTCAACTTCATATCAATGGAGTTGGCCACCAAGTTGGGCATTCAAGCTTTTGAGATGGGAGATGTTGTAACTGCCGATGCCGCTTTCAAGGGATAGCAAGCCTCCGTTACTCCCTTGATTGGGAATTTGAGGCTTCATGTCCAAAGCTATGTCAACAAAGAAGACTTCTTCATCTCTCCTGTCCAACATGAGGATGCTATCCTAGGGATACCATGGTTCAACCGCATGGCTTCCAACATGAAGTTCTCTGAAAGGAGTATCTACTTCACTTGCAGGGGAAAGAATATGTATATAGATGCTAATGAGTCAAGTTGTACTATACCACTTGTAAATCCTCTCGCCCTTGATAAATCAATGAAAAGGTCAGTTTCTGCGTACATGACTTTTGTCAAAGAATCCCTAAAAGGTCCTAATGTTTCATCAAAGGTGAATGGTAGGAATCAAGAAGAGTTAGACTTGTCTAACTTTCTGAAAGGATTCCAAGATGTGTTCATTGATGATATCCTATGGACTTACCTCCAAAACGTGGGGATGATGACCATCGAATTGAGCTCCTATTAGGAAGCTCATCGCCTAACAAACCTTCCTATCGAGTTTCACAAGCTAAATAAGAGGAGATCATGAGGCAAGTACAAGAATTGGTAGACAAAGGAATGGTGAGGCCTAGCTCCTCTCCCTTTTGCTCTCTAGTCCTTTTAGTGCAAAAGAAAGATGGTACATACCGCATGTGTGTGGACTATCGCACACTAAACCATATCACTATCAAAAATAGATTTTCTGTACCTCGTGTAGAAGGTCCGTTTAATAAGCTACAAGGCTCTACCTACTTCAGTAGGATTGACCTTAAAAGTGGCTACTACCATCAAATGAGGATAGAGAATGAAGATATCCTAAAGACCGTGTTTCATACAACGTTTGGCCTTTATGAATATCTAATCATGCCTTTTTGCTTGACTAATGCACCAGCTACATTCAATTGATTAATGGAGAAAATTTTTAGACCCTATCGCAAATTCACTGGAGTGTTCTTTGATGATATCATCATCTACTCCAATTCCTTGGAGGAACACAAGAAACATCTCCAAGTGATTTTTCAAGCATTAAGGGAGAATAAGCTTTTTCTCAATCAAAGGAAAAGCGAATTTTTCCTTCAAGAGATTCAATACTTAGGTCATATTATCTCTTGAGATGGTATCCGTATGGATCCATCAAAGTTGGAGGTAATAAAAGCATTGCCTAATCCAAGAAATCTACATGAGCTAAGAAGCTTTATTGGTATGTGTGCATACTACAGACACTTCATAGCAAAATTCTCTGAAATAGCAGGACCATTACAAGACTTAACAAAGAAAAATGTTAAGTATTCATGGACTGCTAAGGAGCAAAGTGCTTTTGACAAGCTCAAAGAGAAGCTTATCTCCCAACCAGTCCTTATGATTCCGGATCTCTCAAAACCATTTGAGGTCCAATGTGATGCTTGTGGTAATTGCCTTGGAGCAGTCTTGCTTCAAGAAGGGCATGCCATAGCATATGAGATCCGAAGGCTCAACACGGATGAATAGGTCTTAGGCATTTATGAGAAAGAGTTGTTAGCTATTCTACATGCCCTAGACACATGGAAGCACTATCTATTGGGGACTCCATTCATCTTACAACAGACCATCAATGTCTGAAGTACTTCATGATGCAAACAAATCTTTTTGACAAACAAATGAGGTGGGAAAATTTTCTTTCACAATTTAATTTCCACATTGCTAGTAAGCACAAATAAGGGGCTAATGCACTTTCACAACGACCAAAAGTTAATGATGTGTCAATAGCAACTCACACTGATCTATCTTCTATGATAGATGAGTATGCTACTGACCCTAACTTTAAAACATAATTTCAGCCCTTGCTTTGGGGAAGAAAGAGGAACCATTCACCTTGCAGGATGGTTATCTTCTCCATGGCAATAGGCTATGTGTTACCCACTCCCTTCGTGAGAATTTCATGTATGAATCCCATGCTCCTCCCTATGCGGGGCATAGAGGTATTCAACCTACTCTTCGAGGAACAGAGACGTACTTTTATTGGCCTACCATGAAAGTGGACATACAAGAGTATGTTTCAAAATGTGTACAATGCCAAAAGATCAAGTATGATAGAGGGAAGCAACCTGGCTTACTCCGGCCATTGCCAATTCCTAATTCACCATGGGAGAGTATAATCCATGGATTTTATCTTTAAATTACCAAAATCTATCCATGGGAATACGAGAATATGGACAATAGTTGACAGGTTTAGCAAGAAATCACACTTTATCCCTGTCAAGAAGACTATTAAGGCACGCCAAATGACAACTCTCTTCATATCACAGATTTTGAAACACCATGGATTGCCAACATCCATTGTGTCAGATAGAGATCCTTGAACGACCAGTAATTTTTGGAAAGGTCTCTTCAAAAAACTAGGTACAAGATTGAATTTCTCTTCGGCCTATCACCCACAAACGGATGGCCAAAGTGAGATAGCCAAACTTACAATTCATGATGTACTAAAGACTTATGTTACAGAAGTAGATCAATGCTCACAATGGAAAAGTACTTACCTCTTGTAGAGTATGCGTATAATAATATTATCCATACTTCTAAGGGAAAAGCACCTTTTCAAATCATAGAGGGAAGACCTAGAAGTCCCTTGCTACTTAAAGTACATGGGAAGATCTTCAATGCCAATGAGTATGACCTGCAAACATCTTTTCAAAAGATTAAGGAGGTTATATCCATCTCCCACCGAAGGCAAAAAGCTGCTACTGAAAATCATAGAAGGGCCTTAACGTTCAAAGAAAATGATTGGGTCTTACTTAAGTTTCCTAAGGCTCGATTGAGGCAAACGATGGGCAAGAATCCTACGGGCCATCAAAGGTATTATGCTAAACTAGCAAAAAGATACTATGGTCCTTTTCAAATTTTGAAGCCAATCAATGAGGTGGCTTATCAACTCGAGTAACCTAACCATTGGACCATACACAATGCTTTTCATGTGAGCCTACTCAAGCCCTACAAAGGAGAGCCTCCAAATAAACCAATTATTGAAGACCCTCCCGATATCAAAGATCAAGAAGAGGTACTACAACCCCTTCGGAAGCTATCCTTCAGCATGAAGACAAGGTACTATGACATGGTAAGATTATCCGACGGTATCTTATTAAGTTCAAAAATTATCCTTTTGAAAATGCTAGATGGATGCAAGGAATCCAGCTTAAGGATAGTATGAACCTTGTCAATGCTTACAATGCTACATTAGAGTAACCAAATGTACATGTTTCTTTTGAATGATCAATTTTTTTGTCTTATGAGACTAGTTCTCTCTTTATTGTGCACAAATTTAAGTAGTATGCATGCTAAGAATCATGTTTGGGATGACGACGTCTCTCAAACACCATGTAGAATTTGTCACTCTACTTGGGAGGATGAAATGGACTAAAGAGAAGACATGCTTGTGGCAACTATGTCTCCCAAGCACCAAATGGATTAGTCATCCATCTTGGAATGATGTCGTAGGGTAAAAAGGGATCCTCTGCCCGCTAAGACAAATTGACTAATGACTATGACTTTATCTCTTTTACCTCATAGTCGAGGAATACTATAATTTCAAGAGAGAGGTAATGTCGTTAAATATCTATTATCTAACCAACCCAAATGATTTTCTCATATTAAATTGATCATTTAATATGGGATAATAAACGGGAACAAGGGTTAGAACATAGACATGTGCTTACGGATCTATCTCAACACGCGGCCAAGGGGCCCAAATGAGAGATGGTCTATCAAAGAGCAAGGTTAACTAATGAAGCTTAAAAGACCTTAGGGTTAGCTTCATTAAAGACCTCCAATGGTTAGTGTTAAAAGTACTTTGACCTTAACCCACCTCAAGCTAGGGTTGAGCTTGAGGTGGGAACCCGACCTAAACTTAAGTAAGCTAGGGTTGTGCTTGAGGTGGGAACCTTAAACAAGCTAGGGTTGTGCTTGAGCTGGGAACCTGACCTAAACTTAAGCAAGCTGCGGCTGTGCTTGAGGTGGGAACTCCACCTAAGGTGCTTGTCATGCTTGATAACTAAGGTACTTGAGGTACTTGTCACATTTAATGAGGAAGTTGCTTGAGAAGCTTCCTATGCATGGGGGGTAAGATGCTTGAGTCAAAAAGAGAACCTACACACCTAATGAGGAAGTTATTTCAGAAACTTCCTATGCATAAAAATCTCAAAGTTAGGGGAATTCTAAAACAGCACATGGGACACATGTCAGACTCTCACTAAGCTTAACCACATGGTGTGCTTGAATGCTATTGGTTGGGCTAAAGAGGGGTTGAATGAGCTTCTACTTCCATCTAAAAAATATCTAGATATTTTCAAGCTCTCTCTCACTAAGGGGTAAGGAGGACACTTGTTAAGACTACCCCATGTACTTGACTGCATGCTGCATGTGATTGGATAGGGGGAGAGGGGTCCAAGGAGCTTGCAACATGCAGAAAGCTCACCACTCGCCCAAAGCAAGGAGGGGGGTGCTAGGGGGATATACTCCACACACACACGCGCGCACTCATTTGGAAAGCCATTCTCACTTGGTGAAAGTTGAGGAACGCCACCTCCTTCTCCAAGCTTGTGAGAGTAAAAGCCTACACCAACACTCTTGGCTATGGAATGCAAATCCAACCAAGAGTCATGCTTTAATGCTTAAGCTTGCCATCTTCTCCATCTTTATTACTATGCTATTATGTATGCTAGCAAGAAGAGTAATGATAAGTGAGGAGCTATTTCTTTGTCCTATGGAATGTTTCTTCTTCCTCTTCCCTATCCTCATTCCCCGCTAGCTCTCTCCACCTTCGAAGGTGTTTGGGGCCTTGGGACTGAGGCTTGGGATAGTTAATGCTTTCTTCAAGTTTATGTTATGCTTGTGATGCATGAAGCTTTCCATCTTCATTGCATCACCTACGTTACAAGGAACACAAAGATTGTATTGTACCAAGTCTCTCTTGATGGGAAAAACTATAATATAAATGCCTATTGGAGGGGGGACCGGCTCCATATGAATCCGGTCCTCAACTATTGTCATGTTCTCCAAACTCTCTCTCTCTTGCAAAAGTATTTTTCATGCCAAGTTAACTAAGTACCATGTTTATGTTGCTACGATCAATTAAGTTCAACCGCTATGCTCACAAAGAATCTCTCAAAAGTGCTTCACCTAATTTCCTAATTCCGCTACTCTCAAAGTTCATAGGCAATTTACATTACATATACTATGGTAGTAGAAGCAAATAGATAGCTTTGAGGTAGATTTAGAGGAGCAAGTGCAGTAGCTGTAGCCCTAGAGTGGAAAATTAAGGGAGCATGCATCATTTCGCATCTACCACCAGTGATGGGTAATGATGGTGGATAAGCTAGTGGGTGGATGGATAGTAAGTTGAGAATGGTTAGAGAAGTGTTCACTACCTCTCTCTCATGTGACTGAATGTGTGATTTAGGTAGTGTTAGGTCTTGCTTTTCATCTTTTGCCTCTAGCGTTGTTGTAATGTAAACATGGACCTAGCTATATGGCTCCTTTTCTCTAAGGTACCCCTGCAAGGCGGGGGGTAATCTCTAATTCAAAATGGCTTATAGGCTACATCACTTCTCTCACACATGTGAAACATCAGTCTCATTAGTAGTTTGAAGGGGGATAAGCCAGAATGCAACCCAAAGAGGTGCAGTTGACTCAACTAGCCCAATTATTTGCGTTCTGATCTCCAAGACGCCTCAATTTGCACTACTGTTTGTTCTTCTAGCTTGATGTGAGAACCTTTTCACCTCAAAAGATCGTCTCTTAGATTCTCTCTTTGTGCAATCTCTCTCTCTCTCTCTCTCTCTCTCTCTCTCTCTCTCTCTCTCTCTCTCTCTCTCTCTCTCTCTCTCTCTCTCTCTCTCTCTCTCTCTCTTCCATTCCATCATATTTGTGGAAAAACAAGGGCACGCTGTTCAAAGAGCTTCATGGCAATTACCCCATTGAGTGTGGGCCTAATGCAACCACTTTAAGAGAGGGGGCTTGTGAGAATCTCATCATTTCTTTGTAGATCCTCTCTCTCTATCTTGAACCCCCACTAAATGGCCATTATGCACCATACTTAGGATGAATCAGTCGTTCCTTAAATTTGTTATGTCTATAGCCTTGAAATGGTAACGTCAATGCACTTGTGTAGCTAGTATTTTATGCGGTTTTTAGCAAAAATTCAACTTTTCATAAGAGAAGTCTATAACCCCAGCTTAGGTGCCTAGAAGAGGGGCGAGTGGACCATATGTGGCTTCAATTGGTGCACATGGTAGACATGGTGCATGTGGTCATGTTGATTGCTCACAATGTGACATGATATTAGTAATGGGTGGTGCAGCAAAGGTGTTGGATAAAATTGGGGTGTGTGTTTTTTTTCATGGTGAACTTTAAGGTGATTATATGCAAGTCTTAGAGGCAAAAATCTGCTTTGCATGACTTCTTCTATAAAAAACTGTCAGGTTACGATCATTGCATACTATTTGATTGATTGATATAGTGCATGCTAATTTTGATGTGTACAAGTGATCTAGCTATTTCATTGGAGTAGGAGTGGACCCCATCTTCATCGATTAAGGCTCAGAGGTTTTATGCTACCTTCTTTGATGACCCTAAAACGAAATTATGGATGTACTTCCATGAAGGAAATAAGTGAGGTGTTTACTCACTTTTAGAATTTCATAGTTATGGTTGAAAAACAGATAAGGAAATATGTACAATGACTGAGATCAGATGGACGGGGAGAGTCCTTGTCCAATGAGTTCAATTATTTTTTCAAAACGCATGGAATTCAAAGGCAATTTTCATGCACATATACTTTGTAATAAAATGGTGTTGTTGAGCAAAAGAACAGACACATTGTAGAGATTGCAAGGGCAATGATGAATGACAAGAACGTTATTGGGTTGAGGAAATCTCTATGCAGATATACATTGTGAGCATGGTTCCACTAATGTTGTAGGTAACATGACACCTAAAGAGAAGTTCAGTGGTAGAGAACTTGATTTGGGACACCTTATAGTGTTTGGACATATTGCTTATGTGCATGTGCCAAATGAATTGTATACAATTTTGGACCCAAAAGTTGGAAAAATGTGTGTTCATTGGTTATTCCCTTGAGCAAAAAAGGGTATAAATGTTACAAATGTGTTACACGTCAAGTGAGGGTGAGCAAGGATGTGTTTTTTGATGAGTTAAAGAGCTAGTATGCTGATAAATGTATGAAGGAAAGTGAAAGAAAAGGTTGATGATGCCCCAAGCAGGCCAAACTTGAGTGTAAGGCATGATGATTTAAAGAGCTCGTATGTTGATAAATGTATGAAGGAAAGTGAAAGAAAAGGTTGATGATGCCCCAAGCATGCCATGCTTGAGTGTAAGTCATGATTGTGATTCATGTGGCAAAAAAAAAGCCTTGATGAGGATTTTGGTATACCCTCTATGAAGAATTTGAGTCCAAGAAGAATACATGTTGAGAATAGGGCACCTAGTAGTGATCTTGGACCACAAAGATCGGGAGAGTAAGGAATCATATGCAAAGATTGACTTATGACACCAGTTATGTGGGTCGCCATTGTGCATATGTGGAAAAGATTGTGTACAATATAGAGCCTACTTGTTTTGAGCAAGCACCTAGAGCTTAGCATGAGAGGATTACAACCTATTGAAGATCACGCCAATGCAAAAGCTGCACCATGTAGGTGTGCATGTGTAGTGAGTGTAGAGTGATAGACAATGTGTGTGGGTGAATTACTCACTACCAAATGGCTGGTGCATACTTTGTGTGATAGTAAATTGGATGCATCTTTGTCTAGTCATAATTGTTCACGTTCTTGCCATGCATCAGATTGTTATGCTTTTGTTGTTTCTAGTTTTTGTGATGTTGAGGAACCTCTATCTTTTGATGAAGCACAAAATTTTGAAAATTGGATGGTTGCCATGATATCAAAATATGATGCACTTATAGAAAATGACACATGACTTATGTGATTTGCCTCCTGGATAAAAGGCCATTGATACGAAGTGAATTTACAATCAAAACGTAAGCCAAATGGTGAGATTGATCGCTATAAGGCTCGACTTATTGCAAAAGGTTATGCACAACAGAAAGGCATAGATTATGAAGAGACTTTTGCACCCACTTGTCATATGACTATTGTGCATTTTCTATGTGCATTGATAGCTCATTTTGGATGGGATGTACATCCATTGCTATTGCTTTATTGAATGTTGATATATTTGAGGAAGTTTAAGTAACACAACCTCGCGATTTTTCATCAAAGGACAAGAAGATAAAATGTGCAAATATAAGAAAGATTTGTATGGGTTGAAGTAGTCTCCTCGTGCTTTATATGAGAAAGTTGAAACTCATTTGGTTAAAGGAGGCTTTTGTAACAGTCCAATAGAAAGCACTTTGTATGTAAAGCATGAGGGTGATAGAATTCTCATCATCATTCTCTATGACACGTAAACTACATATCAGAGATGCAAACTACATAATGCTCTGCAGTGTAAGAATCCAACTGTCAACGCTACTATGTACAAAATTTGATGCATGCTAATACAAAAAAATTAGTGCTCAAAATTTAAAAATTTTGATATTTCCAATGCATCCAAAATATCAAGAAACCCTAGGGTGGACTCTTAGATCATATAGATCCGAGTCTGAATGTGAGAGATTTGCCCAAAAATACAGAACAAACATGGTGTTGCTTCACTTTCTATAATTTTGAGTACAATTTCAAAACATAAACATTTCTATCAAATCCAAAATGTTCCAAAACCCCAGTCTAGACTCCTAGATCATATCCATCCAACTCCGTATGACAAAGATATGCAAAAAATGATGTTTCAAAGCCCAAAAATGTCAAACATCAGCTGCAAAAAGTCTTGTTCCTACTTTTTCTCTCTATGATGCAATTTCAAGGTTTCCATTTCCATTCCTCATGTGCTCTAATACCAGTTGAAGAATATGTAAATGCAAAATAGTGTGCAGTGCGAGTGCACGTGTGTAGTGAGTGTGGAGTGATAGATTGTGTGTGTGTGGGTAGAGTACTCACTACCAAATTAGTGAGACCCATTTTTATTTTATGTAGAAAGAATAAGTTTAAAGATGAGTAAGCTAGTGGGTAGTCGGGCATTGGGGGATGTTCGGCCTGAGGTAAGGCACATGCCGCTTTTATCCCAACACATATTTGATCATTGTTGCTTGTTGTATGGTTAGTGCGGATCTCTCCTTGTATGTACAAGACAATGAGGTAGACATTGTGATCACATGCATCTATGTCAATCATTTGATTTTTGGTTGCAATTGTGAGGCTGAAGTTGAGCATGTAAAGAGTTTCTTGAAGTAGGATTTTGATATGAAAGATTTGAGAGAGCTATGTTATTTTGTGGGCATTGAAATTAAATGGAAAAAAGAAGGCATATGACATTCACAAAGGCAATATGCATTGGATACTCTATCAAAGCATTATATGGCTGATTGTAAATCTATTGTTATGTCCTTGAATCAAAATTTGAAGGTGCAAGCTGATGTACGTGATGTACTTGAGAATGTCACAATATACAGGAAGATTGTGCATAGTCTAATCTATTTAATAATCTCACGACCATATTTGAGTTGTACGGTTGGGCTTTAGATCCAATTTATGCAACCTCCTAAGGAGCCACACTTGGATGCAATGAGGTACGCATTGCACTATGTGAGTGATACTTTGGGTTATTCACTCTTTCATGAGGCTAGCACAGAGGTGCATCTCTATAGGTACATATATGTGGATTGGGTTGGTACTCCATCTGGTCACCAACAAGTTAATGTACTCACTTGGGAGTGCTGCTATCACATGGAGAAATAAGAAGCAACCCACAAGTGATTTGTCAAGTACAGAGGCTGAGTATAAAGTTACTACAATGGCAACATCTAAGGCATCATGGTCGAAGATGATACTTAGAGGGTTGGGCATGCAGGTTTAGAGGCTGATTTTTTTCTACTATGATGTTAGAGGATTGTCACAACAGATGTCTATAGCATAGCTATGTGGCACTAACTACAATCCAGACGGGGCACGAAGGCATATTGAGTTTGTCAAACCCAACGCAATTACTATGAGTCTACTACTAACGGATGCTCAATCCTCGCTTCTACTCATTAATTGATGATTTCCTTAGTCAAATGACTTCAAAAAGATAGAAAACTCTAGGAGACTATAGGCAAGGACTAATAGAACCTATCTAAACCTATAGTCCCATTTTTTAGAGGTACATAAATCACAATTTGTGAATTTTTAAGTCAATAAAAAACATGAATAGAAGTGGTCTAATAGCATCACTTATGGCAGGGTTACTCAAAAATGGTTTTGGCCCTTGTTCCCATGGTTTACAACTCAGTATAAATGAGAGATGGATTCATAGATTGAAAATCACTTATTGAGCTTTTGTAGTTTGATATTACAATCGGCACTCTTACAAAGGGAATGTTAACTAGAAGGGGTATTTGCTTCATCATCTACAAACACTTCCCTCCTCCTATATGGATTTTTCCCTCCACATTGTTTAATTGAGGTGACGATACATGTAGGTGTTGAATGCATTGAGAGCATACTTTGCTACTATGTTTCAACTTCAAGTGCATGTTCTATGTACTCTAATGGGTTTGAAACCACTTGATTCTGGTAGGCAATGTGTCACGCTTGTAGGTCCTTTGTTAACGGGTTGAAAATTGACAAATCAATCTCAAAGAAGTGTGTGATGAAGCTCTCCTCAAATATTTGCATGTATTGGCTGGGTAAAAATATCCGTCTTTCATACACCATGATGATATTCCTTGATGGTGTGTTGGCGAGATCCCAACATAAGCCTTCATTGCCTTAAGTAAATACAATATAGGGATGATCAACAGCTTCGACATCATTGAATACAATGATAAGCATTATGGCAATCTTGCATAGCATTTGGCATGACAAGCCGGGTGCATCCCACAATTGATCCAAGGTGGCCTTCAATGTTCTGAGCATACAAGATTTTAAGGGTACAGTCTGTGGTGTAGGGCTTGCCAAAACTAGATAGTTCAACATCATTTTTCTTATGTCTTTCCATATGCCAAAAGTTGTCCAATTTCTTCTTCTCGAGATTGGGCAATAAGGCAAATCTAGCCGAATGTGTTAGGTGCTACTTTCTATCTTGTTTCATCACCTATGTTTTCTCATAAAGGTTGTTTAACTAATATTTGATGAGCTTCTTCTTGTGTGACTACTACACCTTCATAAGTACCTTGAAGATTGGGATCTAAATTTGGAAGCATCTTCTTCAGTCATAGACAGACTGTGCTTTAATAACGGAAGTGGTAGTACGGTATGCCTAATGTTCTATACTTGCCCTTTCAGTTGGATAAATTACAGGAGTACCGATGAGAGCACCTTGAGCTCCCACTTCATGGACTCTTTTGTCCATCCTTCATGCATGTCTTTAATCCATTGTGCCAGGTCTTTCCTCGATTCTACCAGGGTTCCTTCAAACTCAAACTCTCATGGTGCCCTGATATCTCTCGTAAACTCTAAGCAACTTCAATTTGTGTGGCATGTAGTCCTAGTGGCTTCAGTAGTACAAAATATATTATTGAAGTGCTTGGTACGCTTGCTTTAGCTACATGTAGGTCTCTAATCATCAAATGTTTGGCACATATTAGATCTTTTTTCTCTTGTATATATATCTTGTGTTGGGTTGATTGGAGCTCCATCTCTACTGTAAACTTGGCAGCTTGCTTCTCCATCTCTCTAATTTTGGCTTTGTTCTGTGAGATTGTGGCCATGATTCCACTAACGAGCATTTGTTGTTGTATTTTTGTTCTTCCATCACTTTCTTGAGTTTCGCCGATTCTTCATGCTATTGTGATCTTGGGGTGATCATCATTGAAGACTCTACTACTAGGTTCATAAGAAGGGTTGTGAGAGTAGACTTCATTGAGTCATAAGGTGCCACTAGATTCTTGTCAGTCCTAATGAACTCTTCAAATCATTGAATCTCGACCGACCTACTTTTCTTTGTCTCTTTCATTTAGCTTCTCTATATTTGCATATTCCTCTTGGATATCCTTATCCAATTTTTCCTTCTCCATTTTCAAGTTGTTGTATTGTCTTTTAGGTCATTTGACTTGGTCTTGTAGAGTATTCTTCTCTACTACTCTTTCTTTGTAGGTGGCTTTGATAGCTGGTGGCTTCCTTTCTCTAGTATTGATTACATTTTGGTGACACAAAAATTGGGAGTAGAATTTCTTCATTTCCTCTGTCAATTTGAACTCTTTTACCATCTTCAATTCCTTTTCAATATTCTTTTCAAATCATCCATTTCTTCTTGAGTGAAGCATTTGGAGAATCTTATATATCTGCACCTTTCACTTTTCGAAGCCCTTGAGTTCTTTCTTTGGGTAGTGTTGTAGGTTGCTCTCCAATCATTGTGGTACTCTTGAGCTCACTCTTAGCCACATCTGCTTGCCCATATTTTGGTGTCTTGATCTCGTCTCGATCTAGCATACCTTGGGCTTTGTGTTGATTCGTTCAAAGATCTTCACGTTGCTTTGGAGTAGCAGTAGTTGTGATGTCTTTTGATGCCTCTTCAAGGGTGTTTGTTTTCTCTTTGGTAGCCTACTCCATTTTCGTGTCCTTGGGTAGGCTTCTTACAGGTTGGTCGGTTGAGGGTTGAGAAGCCACCTATTTGTTTGTTATGTCTGTTTCTTTTTCAAGTCAGAGGGTTGTTAAGGAGGTGTTACTCATCTACTTTTTCCTTTTTCACCACCTCTTCTCACACTTCTACTTTCCTCTTTAGTTCTCTTATGATCTTTTCCCTTTGGGCTTGCACTTGGTCAATTTACTTTTGAGCTTGTCATCTTCTTTCTTCTTGTTCTCTTTTCAAAGTGATGGCTAAAACCACAAAGTCTTGCTCACTTCATCTTCCACTTGTTTCTCTTTGGAATTCTATTTTGTAACGGTTGCTTTTCTCTTTTAGGATCTCTTTGGAGCTTCTTCCATTTGTTAACTTACCTTGGTTTGTGGTACTTGTTGTTCCTCAAGCATCTCTTCTTTTCCCTTTGATTTTTTGCCTTCATCTGTGCTCTCTAGAAATTTTGATGGAATATCATCTCTCAGCCCTTCATCGGATTCTAGATCAAAAGATGACTCCTTGTCATTTTTTGTAGGGGCTTGAGAACTTGATCCTTGAGTAGCCTTATTCACAAGATTAATGTCAAAACCTTTGACACCCTTTGCATGATGCCTAGTTTTCCAAATAAGCTCTTGTTGTGATGGAGCAAATAATAGTTGTGCTATCATTCCCAATTCCGGGTAGCCTATCCTAGTGATGGAGCTTGTACATGACTTATACTTGTCGCTTCCCTTTAGATTCCCTTTGATCTGATCAAATAGGTAGTAGCTTCCAAAATCACATCAAACTATCTTGTGTTCCGAGAGCCCTATGCCCATGACCACCGCACGATATGCCAAATTGGCTAAGTGTATCAAGGAGGCTTAGAGATCTAAAGTGCTAAGAAATTAGATGTAATGCTAGTTTTGTCTCTAGGAATAACAGATCTCTGTATGTGAGATCATTTCCCTTTAGCCTCACAAAATCTCTATCATTGTCTGCTTTCATTGTCTTTAATAGTCAATTATGTCTTCCTCATGGGATGGGAAGTGCCTCCATTATAGTATTTGTGGTGATCTTCACTAGCACATGGAGTCCATCTTTATTTATCAAAGGTGGCTTCACCATTGTACTAAATGCTCTTTTTCAATATAATCCCCATGGCAGTAATTTGAAGTATTTTCAAGGTCCATTGACCTGGACAAGCACTTCTTCTTGGTAGTGCAACTAGCATAGCTCTTGAGGAAACATGGTGGTTCTGACTACCTTTGCTTCTTTGTCCTGAAATTTGGCAACGAAGACATCCAATTGTAGCTTTCTAGATCCTCTTTATATTTTTGTGATTACTCATGGGAGATCAAATTGATGGCTTTGTATGGGGCTGCATCCCACTCTCTTTGAGCTTGGGTCCTGCATCAAGGCATCCTGACACGTTGAGCAAAAATCCGTGTGACTAGAAAGTCTTCAAAATTGAAAATTGTTTTTGGCATCAATGACCATTACACGAAATTAAACATAAATAGTACATTCTTTATCCAAAACTTGACCAAAATTCACTACTGGGTCTAGAATAATAGTATCAACAAGTGCAAGAGTAATCAAGCCAATCTAGGAAAAAGGTACATCGATCGCGATTCAATGTTTCTAGCTAAATTGAAATTTGATGGTATAACTTGGTTCAACATGATGAATGGGTCTTGGGGGTACCACTTGTGTACTATTCGGGTCACTAGTTGGAGTTTCAAGATCTTTTTTGCAATTTTTAGACCCATCAGATCTGTGTCATTAGTCTTTGCTTCAGGGGATCCAGCTGTTTTGGAGGTTGGGGATGAGACTCATGCACTTGATTTTTGACAACATCCTAAACATGTTGATGAAGTTAGATGAAAATTTGAACTTGAAAAGCAAAAATTAGTCTGAATTTAGTATTTTTGGCCATAGTATGTTTTTTTCACTAACTCTATTTTTTGCCCTCCTTTAGCCAATGATTAATCCACTTTCCATTTTCCTATGATTTGGTTTTCTTGATACCCTTGTGTTGGTGTGTTTGAGCTATATTCTATACCAATGTTTAGCTTAGCGATTAGACTCATGAATTCCCTGATGTGAGTGTTGAAAAGTCAATGTATTTTCTAGGAAAAGTTAGCATTTGTATGTTAGCACAATTTTCATTTGTGACTCAGTGGTTTCTTTTGCTTGTTGCACCCTATTGAGACAATTCGACACCTTCACTTTGAGTAGTTGATAGGTACACGAATCACGATTCATATTCCTTTATTACCAAACTTTACAAGATTCATACCATGCATTGTTGGGGGTCTTGGTGATTATTTCTTGCTAATAGGATCCTAGTTTTGGGGTGTTGGAACCATACTTGCCCAGATTCTTGATGTTTTCCCTTGGATTTGGAGTTTTGTGGCCTATGGGTGAGGTTTTCTTGGGACACATCAGTGATTTGCCTTGAAAATACCCCTATACAGCTACTAAGATTATTCATTTTTCAATGTGCAAAGGTACATGGATCGCAAAACTTGTACCTGCAAGTTTTTAAAACCTAAAAGTTATAGTGTCAAGGCGCTTAAATTAGAAATCCAATGATGTCATTTCTATTATTTGGGTACCCCTAGCCCTTCATGCCTTTCTTTTCATCCATGGTTTGTGCACTCCATCTCGTGATGGATATGAGCCCTATTGCCTATGCATGTTGATTTTGACCATTTGGGAGCTTTAAGTAGTGTACAAGGATCATACTTGTTCGATCATGTGGGTGGTGGTGGTGACCCAAGTAATCCATAGGGAGTAGGAACAAGGGAAACCTCACAAGGTCTCAAAATCTCTCTCTCTCTCTCTCACTAGATGCAATTGCAAATAAGTTTTAAGTCCCTTTTTGCCTACATCTATCCCACTTACTCAAAAGTTAGCCTGTGGTTTTCACCTCTATTGGCTTTGTTACCTTATTTATATTACCCACAATTCAGACAATTATAGTTCTAACGATAAATGAATGCGTACGGACATTTTAACCATTCATGTTAGGTTTGGATGAGTACAAAATTTGACATCCTCCATTTTTTTCCATATTGGACATGCTTGAAGTGCTCACTTTGTAGATTTGGTGTTTTCTTTTAGATTTTGATTCCAACCTTTTTCGTGATGTTTATTGAGTTTTGATTTTTATTTATCATTATTAAGCAAAAAACAAGAAATTTCTTAAAAAGTATTATTATTGGCCCAAAAATTAGCCAAATTTATTCTCTCACCCTCTGAAAAATCTCACTGTCGATGGATTTTTATGATGAAACTTAGCTTATTTGGCTGGTTTTATGCAAAAAGAAGCAACTAAACAACAAAAATCCAATAAAATATATGCTTTGTATAATGTATACATATCGATTCTATGGTTAACTTGTGTTTCTCCCCTCCTGCTATGCGGAATCCTTTAGATGACATTGATTCAAGGGTGCGATCCGTGCATGGGTCATAAAGAAGTGTCTATGCAATGTAGTGTAATGTGGCCCTATTATGAAGATGAAATCAATGCACGGGTTAACACAATGTGGTGCAAGAAGTGGGTCTTGAGAGATGTGCTCAGGCTAGTCATTAGCAAAGCTTTTTATTTGGTTACCTACTTAAAGAGCAATTTCTACAATTTGATAGCCCGTTCTTGGATGGTAAATTGATTGGATAGTTTGATGTGACAACAAGGTTTGGCTTTCCATATTTTTTTGACTACATGAGCATGCTATGGTGCTGACAAGGTGGTATTCATTGTTTGGGTAGCTAAATCCATTTCTTGCTTAGATGAGGGGAAAATTAGAATGGCAGTGCACAGTAAGGTCTTGGGAAATACAAGGTTTGTTTTTATATTGAATACGGTGAGGTATTTTAGGTCAAATTTGTTGTAGTTTGTGTTTGGGTACTAGGATAGATGTAGAGGATTTTTAAGGCACCATCATGGGTAGCCAGATATGCTTGGTGATCTGCATACTTAAATTTATTGAAATGAGATGGTGCGGAGTGAGTTAAAGATGTTTGACTTTAAGTATAGACCATTCATAGTCTATGGTTACCAAGGGAACTTCTTGTGTCTGTCCATTGGTGAAAAATTGTAGGGTATCCGTGGACCACATGGGTGTAGCTTGGTACTCAAAGAGCTATAGCTTGATTGATGTCATTGTCAGCCATGATATGGAATTGGTGTGGATATTGATGACCTTTGATTCTGGTGTTGATATCAGCATAGCCCATACTCACCATAATGCCTCGATTTACAGCCTTGAGTTTTAGTTGTTGCTTGATTAGGGTTGCATTTGCTAACCTGCAATATGCTGTATAATTCGTAACATTTTCTCTTGCCCAATGTGTATATTTGTGCCACCGAGTCATTATATTGGAAATTGAATAACATGAATTGGTGATGGTGGAAACACTTGTGGCACTGCTTTTTGTGCACGATCTTGCCTCTTGAGAATTTTAAGTTTGCTTCTTCTTTTACTTCTTGAATTTTCAACAGACGTTCCTTCTTTTATTGTTGGGTTGCATGTGCGTCTCTGAGCAAGAGGTAAGTGGTATTCTTTGAGCCAGCAACAATCACTAATCCAATTATGCATCTCTTCTCCCACTAATGTAGCAAGATTAATGGCACCACTTGATGATATGTCATGAATCACAACATAGTCAGTCTGAACTCCCATGGCCTCATTGGTCTTGATAAACCTGGTATTTGGCTTGTTTTCTACTTTAGCCTTGGTTCCCACATCATGTCCCACTTATCGACAATATAGGGATCGAAGATAACCCTATACTCCATTCCATCAGCATCAAAATATATATCCCAACTATAGTCCACAGGCATTAAGTCATTGAACTCATTGGGTCTATCGTCCACTTTAAGTAGAAATGCTTTATCAAATACTTGTAGATCTTGGTTCTTTGGTCATTGTGAATGTTGCACCTGCATGGGTTTTAGCTGAGGTTTGATGCTAGAGGTTCCAATGACCTCATTGTTGGGGATAAAGGCCATTAGGCCAATACCATCACAGACTAATTTCTCACTAATCCTAATCTCATTCTTTCTTATTGATAATATAGAACAATAAGGATCTCACACATAGTGTGAGAAGAAGCTCCACCAAAACCTATCTCTCTCTCTCTCTTTCTTTTCTCAAAACCCTAATCTCTCAACCCTTTGCATCCCTTTCGCATTGTGCACTCATCAATGATTGGTATCAGGGCCAAACTAAATCCCTTGCATCATTGCAACGTCGTGGCAAAGAATGCGATGAAGCTAAAAAACTTCCAGTTATGTTTGTAGCATGGATTTGACTTAGTAAAAGGGGGGGGTTTTAGCTTGGTTCCCACCATCCGTACCAAACGTTGTGATCTACAACTTTCCAGTTCAATGTTTTTCCAAAATTTGCACCAAATTTGATAGATTGCCTGCAGGTCTGGAGATTTTTATAGATTTGTTTTGATGTGTAAAAACAATATTTCATGCCCATTTTCACTATTTTTTTGTAATCTATAACTTTGGAGAAGGAAATTGCTGCAAATTCTATACGGTTTGAGACATATCGGCTGACCAGCTGTAGGGTGTTCTAGAAGTTGTAAATTCTTTTGTGAAGAGCTGTTGGAAGTGGGATGCTTATTGCAAACTTGATTTGTTCAATGAGCGGCTGATTTTCTCGGGGATTTTGAGCATGCATAACAAAAACTTATGTGTGGCTTGTGAAGGAAACAAATGCGCTCGAATTAAGTTTATTGGGCAGATTTATGGTTGATAGTGCATTTTCATTGATTGAACATCTCCTTATCTTGCCATTCATTCTCTTTGCTTCTATTGGGTTTGTTGATTGAGATTTTAGTCAATTTACAGCTAAAACTATGTCAAACGTTTGTCAAGATTATTATTGCCATGTAGTGGCATTATGCCTTCTTCTTTTTTGGATAGTGCTTTGCTTACCACACTGAAAATTTTGATGGAAAAATATTTTCTTATTGAAAGAATAAAATCATGAATGTATTGGTTCAAAAGAAGTAGGTTAAGTCCATAAAGTTTCAAGGTGTCAAACCCGAGAACATGGATGCAGAAGAATAGGAAGAGCTAGATGAGCTAGCTAAGTCTACCATTCGATTATCATTGTCTAAGGATGTGTCCTACAATGTGGAAGATGTTGAAGGAGGTGCTTATGAATTATGGCAATGTTTGTGCAATCTTTATATTAAGAAAAATCAAGAAACAAGTCTCGCTCTCATCATGAGATAAGGTGTTACCATTGCAATAATCTTGGTCACATACAAAAGGATTGTTTTAGATGGAAGAGAGAGCAAAGGAAAGCTTAAGGTAAGCAAGTTCAAGACAAAGGTGAACATAAAGCTTCATTTGTGACATTGAAGAAGCAAACACAATGGAATCACATGGAGATGTATTGTTCTTATCATCTCTTGACTATGATGTTTTAGTTGCAAGTTCCACTACTACCTTTCAAAATTGGGTCATTGATTCTGGTGCATCATTTCATGTTACCCCATGTAGAGAATGGTTTTCTACTTATGATGCTTCAAGGAAAGGTGTGGTTTGTCTTGGAAACAATTATGTGTGTGACATACTGAAACTGGTGATGTGAAATTGCCATTTGTTAATGGCTATAACTTCACTTTGAAGAATGTGAAACGCATTCCAAAGTTGGCAAAAAGTTTGGTTAGCATTGGGCAACCTAATGATGAGGGTTATCATACCTCTTTTGCATATGCTTTCCAAAAGGGTTCAAACATGGAATTATTTACACTCTACATGTTGCTAGTGTTAAGCACAATGTTATCTATATCGCCAAGCAACCAAATACCTCTTTGTGGCATTGACAATGAGTCCATATGAGTGAAAAGGGAATGAAATAATTATCTCATTTGGTTATTTACTAGGGTCTTGATTATTATACCTTTAAGGTGTGAGCATTATTTGTATGGTAAACAAACAAAAAGTCCTCACAAAGCAAGTGGCTATAGAAGAAGGGAGCGCTTAGAGTTGATATATAGTGACATTTGTGGCCCTATGCTTAGTGTCTCATTAGAAGGTGCTTCTTATTTTTCCACATTCATAGATGACTATTTTCACAAAGTTTGGGTTTATCCTCTTAATCATAAGGATCAAATGCTTGATGTATTCAAAAAGTTTGTCTCATTAGTTGAGAGCCAGAGTGTAAAGAAGGTCGTGCTTACCCACTGACAATGGTGGGGAGTACGTTTCGAAGTTTTTTCAAGACTCTTGTGATTCAAAGGGAATAAAACGCGAGTTGATTGCTCCTTACAATCCTCCACAAAATGGTGTTGCAGAGAGGATGGACAGAACAATACTAGACAAAGTGTTTGTCATGCCAAGGGTAGGACTAGACGGGCACGGCCCGGGCAATGTGCCAGACACACATGCAGTAAAGGGGTCTATATATGGAAGAGGGCCAGGGGCCTATACATAGGATGGTTGGGAGGTTATTTGCATGTCGATCTACCCGCTGGTCTTACATTGGTATCAGAGCTCAGGGAAGGAGAAGGAGAAAGGGGAAAAGGGGAGGGCATGGAAGCATGAAGCATGGATTCTTTCTCTCTCTCTCTCTCTCTCTCTCTCTCTCTCTCTCTCTCTCTCTCTCTCTCTCTCTCTCTCTCTCTCTCTCTCTCTCTCTCTCTCTCTCTCTCTCTCTCTCTCTCTCTCTCTCTCTCTCTCTCTCTCTCTCTCTCTCTGCGTCCGTTCATGGAAGCTGTCATGAAGGGGTGAGCAGCATGCAAGGTCGTAGAGCTTATTTGTGCATGGAATTGCATGCGCTTGCATGGAAGCCGAAGAAGAAATACCATGTGCTGTTGTCCCAAGTCGGGGAAGAACCCGAAGCTTCTGGTCCGCGTGCAGTCCCTCTAAGCTGGGAAGGAGACCAATTTCGAGTTGCTCAAAAACGTGCCGGCTTGGGCTTGATAGAAGCGCCTCGGCGAGCTAGGGAATTTCCGTTGCTGCAGTGCATCCGGAATCTACTCATAGCACGAGCTCTCATCGAATCCTCCATCGCGCAAGATGTCGATTGTCTGCACAGGTCAATTACTGTTGTTTTTCACACCTTGGCCAATTTCAAAACATTATTTGGCCATTTAAATTGTTTAAGGGCATGTGCCCTCACCGGCCTATGCTCGTTCAAGACAAGCTACCAGGGAAAATCACTCTTGGAGGGAGTTAATTTCGGCAAGTACAAGGCCTTGGCACAGCGCAGGTGGCAGGTCACTACAGCAAGTCGGAGAAAAATTGAAGAGATTTTCAAAACAAACAAATAATCATGGCCATGGTTCTCAGAGCTTGAGCGAGATCTGCCCGCCATGATGGTGCCATAATCTCGACAAGCACGAGTGTGGTCGACGATGAATTGAAGAAGTTCGACATGTGATACCACGCTCTCACCGATTCAAGGACCACGGAATGAGGTAACAAGGTTACGAGAAGGTCGTGGTTTTAAGGATTTTCCACGACCGCGAGCATGCAAGGGCATGCAAGACCGCCCTAACTGTGGCATGCCAAGATGGTGATGTGGATAATATTCATCTCTGACCTTCAAAGACAAGGTATGACTATTTGTTGCACTTTTCTTGTTTGATTCATTCTCCGTGTGCAGTTGTTAAATGTATGCTCAAGCACAGCTCACTTGGTCTTCAACTTGTTGATCTGATCATTGAGCAAGGCTCATTAAGTGCGTACGGCAAGAGTAGGCAAGGCCTATAGTTTGTCATGCAAACTATCTTTCATTGGCACATCAGGCAAAAGTGCTCGGCATGGCCGACCATTTATCACAGCCTGCAAAACAGATAGGATTCTCTTTGTTTTCAGTAATCAAGTTATGCAGATATGCATCTAAGTATTTTTCTACTTTTCAATAAAAGGTACAATTGGACAAGGTCCATTATCTGTGCATGGTCAACACTGTTGACTCTGTTCGCTATGACATCTGTCGTCAATAGCATTTATTGGCAATGAGGCCAAACATAGTTATCTGAAGCATGGATTGCTTTCGTTTTAATGTGACTAGAGCTATTGGCTTGTTATTAAAATCTTGATGCTTAGGCCTGTTTATGCTGTTTGGATTTTATATCGAATTGCACAAGTTTCTGTAACTGAATATTGAGCAGCATATTGCTTTGTGCATTTGGTTACTATTTCTGCTCTTGGTGCACTTGCAGTTGGAGATCTACATGGCGATCTTAATCAAACCAGGAGAGCGTTGAGATTGGCAGGACTATTAAGCGCAGATGGTCTAGACAGGTGGTGTGGAGGCGGTACTGTAAGTTAGAACAATATCTTTTTCAAATTTCACTGATCTCCTATCTAATCTTAGGTAGTGCTTCCTTGTAACTCAACTTAGTTTATAGCAGTCTCGCAAACATTTTGATGGAGCAGGTAATAATGTTCAAGAGTTTATTTAGGCATGGCTAATTTCAGTTGTAATCGCTCGACAAGGTCGATTCTTTCCGTCATGCTATCTGTATCTCACCAGCAACATCAGTTGGCTATCAGCGAGGCTTCAATTTATGTGACACAGGGCTTCAATTTACGCATCTTGCATTGAGATTCCCCACGTTCGGCATATGCTATGAGCATACAAACTTGGGAAGGATTTGGCAATATGCTTGCAGGTTATTTCATTACGTGACAGAAGGGCGTATATGATACAAGGGACATATATGTACATGCGAATAAAACTCGCGTAAAAATGGCTCATAGCCATATCTGCTACACGGAATCTCGGGCCAACTGGTTACAACAATGACCAGGTTAGCCAATTTTATGTTCTTTTTATTTTTCCATGTTTACACCTTTGATTGGAAACTACTGTTTTTGTGCAAAGCAAAGTGCTTTGACGATTTTACATGAAGCAAGGCTTCTCCCTTGTGCCAAGGAACTGCCCAATGACTTGTCATCAAGGGCCGTGGCACACAAGTTTGAAAAAACTGGTAAAATAAGGAATATCACCTCACAGAATTCCTATCAGTTTAGATTGTGCAAGGCATTTATGGTTTGGGCTCTTACGTTGAGGCCATCACTTTTGCCAAGGGCTTAAGATTATGTATGCACGTCATGCTAGCTAGGTGGAATCACTTCTACCACCTCAGGAAACACACTTCCGCTATAACACCAGACCCTTTGTCAAGGACAAGATACATTCTAGATTGTTTTTGGGTTGCTGTCAAAAACAACAACACTTAAAAGAACCTAAAAATTGGACTTAATTCAAAGGCAAAGTGCTATCATTAAGTCACACTGGTGTAGTCACAACCCATACATGGTAGGTGGGTCAGTCTGTGACTTGTTTGTGTTTTTCTATTACCTCCCTCGATGAGAGAGTCGTAGCAGAAACCTGTTGCATGCTTATAGGATAAGTTGCACGTTAGGCATAAGTGCACAAGAGCATGGCAATCAACTATACAGGTCATAGTCGTTTAAGGAAAGTTCCTCAGCCCAGCATGCTCTTCTTCTCTCTCGCTCTCTCTCTCTTTAAGGGAATCATGAAAATCTTCTAAGAAGCTTTTGATACGTGTTTTGCTCGTGAGTCAGCCTAAGCCAAGGTGCTCTAACTCTCAGCTAGCACGTGGCTAAGATGCTACTCAAATTAGTCTTCATCGGTTCGTCGAACACTAATTTGCACAAGGGCTATGAGCCACACAGGCTAAGAGCCATTGTCAGGCCAAGGGTAAGACCCAACTATTGGCATTCTTTGGGTGATTGTTTTCAAGAGTGAACAGATCTACCCAGGGAAGTATACATCGATTAAGGGACAAGCAAGGGTCTTGTCATTCAGGATGTTTACAGTGTCATTTTTGCACTATATGTTTTCAGTGCAACACTCAAGTTGAGTTTTTGATAAATCTTCAACTCACAGCAGCTGATCTCTACAAGGAAGTATAGATGTAGCAATCAGTTGAGACAATATGGATTTCCACAAGAGCTAGGTAGTTCACTTCTGTGGATTTCTTGCTCTCTCTATAGCACTACGGAGTTTCTATGGACATCTTGTTTGGGGTACGACCCGGAGGGTGCCTGCTAAATCACCCCATAGGCATTGAGGATCACAGTTTGATCTCTCACAGTTAAACTTTCAAGGAAAGAATTCCGCAATCTACCACACGGTAGCGACGAATTCAACTTTTTGAGTTGATTCCAATCATTATGTACATGGTTAACTATGTTGGTTACCTTTGCCTACTAGTTGAGCAGTTTCTACAGAGGGTCTTACCAAGGGGTTTGACTACGTAGATGTTAACCAAAGGGGTTGGATTGCTGAGGCAACACCCACGGTTTCCAGTGCAAGTCGTATAAATACACTTGAATGTTTCAAAGCCGTGCCAAGGGCATGTTGGAACAGAGTATTTTGGATCGTAGCGTCCACTATACCTTATGTTGTTACGAACCTAGTTGTAGGGTTCGATTTGGCACATGTTGTCACATGGGATACAACATGGTCTAGGAACTCAAGGAGTTCAATTTAGCCCGTGTGGAGCATGATAATGAGGGTCCCTCTCACTCTTGTCGTGGAGTGTTTGCAGTTACCTCCACACACAAGTACCAGCTCGTACTTGATGGATGTCGCTTTTCTTGATATCCTTGTTTGAGACATATTCCACATGTGGAGAATATGAGTCTCTTAGACTGACACTGGTGCCAACTTTTTACCAATGTGTCCCGACGAAGTCCCTAGGTGTTGGGCGTATCCATTGGTTCGACCATTTTACGCCCACAGTATCAGGAGCAATTTCAGTGGCCAGAAATTATCGGATACTAAGTACAAACTTGTTACGATTACAAGTGTTGTGAAACCACCTTCACAAAGGTTCGTCTCTACGTATAGCTAAGTATGCTATGTACGTGAGAATGTCTCATGGTTGGTACCTAGGTGTGACTAGGTTGTCACATTCTGTTACGGTCCAACTTTTGTTGCAAACTATGCTATATTCATGAGAATGTCTCATGGTTGGTGCCTAGGTGTGATCGGGTTGTCACATTCTGTTATGGTCCAAAGTCTCGTCATGGAATTGCGGTTCGGATATGTTTGTGTTAAATGCATGCACACTAGGTGTTATGGGTCCTAGTGTTTAACACAAATTTATTCGGAGCGGCATGCAAATTCATGGACATTATTGTCCGACTTTTTACACTGCTAGTACAATCTCTCTTGCAGATTTAGTATGAGTTTACACCCTGCCGTACAAGGTGATGGTTGAGTATTGGTGTTCGTGATTGGCTGCTTGAAACTCCAATCTTCTTTCAACCTCGTTGGTTGTCTACATTCCATATTGAGTATATGACTAGATACTCAATGATTGTGTCATAGTTTGTCGTCAGTCGAGGGCGACTGTCTGTAAGTGGTTGGGGGAAAGCACCTCACTCTTACTGTTGCTATTCATCCCGCGTAGGATGGGCAACTTACAAGCATTCTATTTAGTACTAAAGGATATGCAAAGTGCATACGTTAGTAAACCACGCTACAGGATATGCTAAGTGCATCCGTTAGCAAGAAGTGAAACAAATAGATCGGTTACCTTTCTGGTTTGGAGTTTGCTTCATATGATGAAAGGCATGTTACGGCTAGTTTTAGTCTCTGCCTGTAATTCTCAAGTTATCAACCTTACTCATCAGTTTGGATGAGGTTGACTATTGGCAAGAAACCACAGCAAGTCAAGGACTTGGTTGCTGCTGATGAGTAGGTCAGCATAGTACTTTCATGGAAAGATGAGCCGAGGTTATATTGCACATTCCAGTACCTTCAGAAAGTCTGAACCCTGGGTATGCATTTAAACACCTCTTAGTTGTGATAACTTGTTTAGCATTCTCAAGTGAGTTCTAAATGGAGCCTTCACGCCCTTTTGATTATGAGTCGGTTAACCAAGATGGTTGCACAGGGACAACAATGTACAAAATCAAGATGTTACTCTTGATTTCATTGAACCTCCCAATGAACTAGGTTCCGATTCAATGAACTGTTGAATCCATGAGGGATGCCACGGTGGAAAACATTAGTGTTCTTATGAAGATACCACCACTTGTGTTTTCGAGGACGAAAACGCTTCTCCAAGGGGGGAGTAATGTCATGCCAAGGGTAGGACTAGACGGGCACGGCCCGGGCAATGTGCCAGACGCACATGCAGTAAAGGGTTCTATATATGGAAGAGGGCCAGGGGCCTATATATAGGATGGTTGGGAGGTTATTCGCATGTCGGTCTACCCGCTGGTCTTACAGTGTTGTCTAGTTCCAATCTAACCAAAGGGTTTTGGGCAAAAGCAATTGCTACTACAGTTCATATCATCAATAGGTCACCTAATCATGTGTGCTAGATGAACAGGTCCCAGTGATGTTTTGGTCTAACAAGGTTCATTCTTATGAACATATTTAAGTTATTGGCTGGGAAGCATTTTTTCATGTTCCTAAGAGTAAGTGTAACAAGCTTGACCCCAAGTCAAGGAAATGTATATTCTTGGCTTACAGCAAGTCTAGTGAGATGGGATATCTTCTTTGGGATCTTGAAGCCAAAAGGATCGTCCAAAGTAATGATGTGTAATAAGAAACCTATACCCTTTCTTGAGATTCAACGTGTGGTGATTCAAGAGGATGGGATAGTGCATAATAGAATATGTAGTGTACATGAACAACAACCGCAACATGCGAAAAACCCTCTTGTGTTAGAAGAAAGAGTGGAACAACCTAATGTGCATGAGCTAAGGATATCTACTCATGTTTCTCGTTCTCTTGCATGTTTTGTTCCATCTCTTGACTATGTGATGTTGACATATTGCGGTGAGCCTTCATGCTATGAGGAAGCTATGTTTGCAGATGATAAGCTGAAGTAGCAATTGGCTATGCAATTTGATATGAATTCTTTAAAGAATAATGGCATTTGGGACTTAGTACCTCTGAAAGAGCGTATGAACGTTCCTTCTTGCAAATGGGTCTACAAAATGAAGATCCCTTCCATTGATGATAAGCCAAGTTACAAGGCTAGACTGGTTGCCAATGGTTTTAATCATCAAAAGGGTGTTTCTTTTAATAAAATATTTCACCAATTGTGAAGATGACCACTCTTTGCTTAGTGCTTGCATTGGTAGCCATTGAGGATATGGAACTTGTTCGAATGGATGTCAAAATGCATTCTTACATGGGGATCTTCATGAAGACGTTTATATGCAACAATCACAAGAGTTTGTTATTAAAAGCAAGGAAAAGATGGTTTGCAAACTTAGAAAGGTTCTCTATTAGACAAAACAAGAATCATGTCAATGGTATCATAAGTTTAATGCTTCTATGAGGTCTCAAGGTCTGAGAATGAGTGAAAAAGATCATTGCCTTTACACAAAAAAGGCTATCAATGGTAGTCTTTTGATATTGATCTTACGAATTAAAAATGACAATATGCAACAAAATGAACCAAATGTGATAATATGGCTACAAACAAAAGAAGGAAAATTTGGTTATTCTCAAGAGTTAGAAGCATACTCCATACATGTGTTGTGTATAAAAAGACAATGTTATTGATAAAACCGAGCTGTCATCTACAGAGTTGTGGCATTGTTAGCTAGGCTATATGAGCCAAAAGGGAATGAAACTCTTGAGCATTTTGGTTACTACTTGTCTTGAGTTTTAGTGACTTTTTGATTGTGAACTTTGTATATATGGCAAGCAAACTAAGAGTGTTCATTTATCCATTGATAGTAGAAAACAATTGGAGCCTCTCAAACTTGTTCATAGTGGCGTATGTTATCCCATGCCTAGTAAGTCTCTAGGGGGGCTAATTACTTTGAGACATTCATTGATGACTCTACAAGGAAAGTGTGGGTTTATCCTTTGAAAAGTCAGGATGAGGTTTTCTCTACTTTCCATAAGTTCCTTGCACTAGTTGAGAATCAATCAAGAGCAAAAAGCTTAAAGGCTTAAGGACCCATAATGGTGAAGAGTGTCTCTCAAGAGAGATAGTTGATTTTTGTGCAAAGAGAGGAATTAAGTGGCAATTTACTGCACCATACATACCGACCCAACATGGAGTTGCAAAATGGATGAATTGTACTATATATGAAAATGTTTTTGCTATGATTTCTATGGAAAAACTTACACAAGAATTTTGGGAAGAGCCGTTTTGACAGTAGTGCATATTGTCAACAGGTCTCCTAGCATTCCATGGACTACAAGATTCTTGAAGAGATGTGGTTGGCAAGACACCGCATTATGATCACTTACATGTCTTTGGTTGCGAGGCATATGCTCATGTGCCAAAAAATCTAAAGTCAAGCTTGATCCAAACTCACATAAATGCATCTTTGCTGGTTATGGTGTTGATGATGAGATGGGTTATCATATATGGCACTCAAAATCTCGTAAGAAGTTTTGCGAAGGGATAACAAGTTGAAGTGGAAGGAATCTATGCAATTTGAGTACGACTTATTGTGAACAATGAGAGTTGGGACTTGGTGAATTTGCCCACTGGAAAGAAAGCTTTACCTTGCAAATGGTTTTACAAGCTAAAGCGTACATCTAGAAATGCTATGCCTAAGTACAAGGCTAGAATAGTTGCAAAGGGATTTGCACAATAGGAAGGCATTGATTTCAATGAGGTCTTCTTGCTATGGTCAAGATGACTACCTTGTGTATCGAGCTTGGATTAGTAGCTATTGAGGATTTGGAATTGGTCCAAATGGATGTGAAGACGGATTTCTTTCATGGAGGTCTCCATGATGATGTTAATATGCAACAAACTGAGGGGGTTGTAGTTAAAGACGGGTGGGACAGTGGAGTGTATTTGGCTAAGTGCGACCTAAGCTCAAAAGTGAAACAAGGAAACCTCACAACACTATTCCCATTATGGTCTCTGTCTCTTGGTTAACATTTTCAAGGTTGAAAATTTTCTACTAATATGCATACCAAGCAAGTCATGGGCTGGATTGTCTGCAAACATTAAGGTGGAATTAGGCCAGTAAGATAAGTACATGATGTGTGTGTGTGTGTGTGTTGGGGGGGGGGAGGCCTAGACATACCACAAAAGAACAAAACAATTATTCTCAAGGAAAGGCGTGCGCGTCATTTGTTGGTTCCCTTGACACAAGTAGGTTGAGTGGTATGAGTTTTTTTAAATGTGAGCTAGCTCAAGAAATCATAATGCCAAATGTCAATAGCATCCCAACCTAGGAACCACACTCACTCCTAAAGAGTAGATTTGACTAAGGACCAAAGATTAGATTTCATAAGTGGCTCTAAAATTCATTGAAACAAGGAGCATTTCATTAGAGTAGCACATTACAATATCCTCACAATAATCAAATCTCAAAGAATTTAGAGCCACGCCTCATGAAAGAATGAATGCCTGGTTCATGAATCTTTACCCAATCATTGATCTAATTAATAGGAGGTCCAACTACCTTATACATCATGTGGAGAGGATGACAAGCTAGACCAAACTAGGTTATTTTCTTCTCAATTAAGTCACAAACCCATTCAAGAGCATGGTAGTGCTTTAATACACTAACATGTTTCAACTTGGTAAAGCTTCCACAGAACTTACGCGAGTTTGCATCACGTTACAATTCTTGTAGTAATTAACAGAAAGCAATCCCTCCATTTTATATTGAATGGGCAAAACTCTAGTTACCTAGCATAAATAGCTTGAGAAGGCCCATTCCTTTGACAAAGATTTGAACTATCATAACGCAGCCAATCAAGAACACCAAATTACCAATCCACTTTAGGGTAAGCACATGAAAGTCGAGATACAATAGATTACAAATACCTATGGAGACGTTGTAGGCACAGTTGTCTATCGACACTTGGGCCATTAGAGCACAAATTTAGTGTGGTATATATAGCCCAAGTGAGTGCAAGAATGATACAACTGCAACATACAGCTAGGTGAGCATAGAATGCTCACCTATAAATCCAAAATTATCACCAAGATGCCAAGTTGTAACAGATGTAGCGCTCCTCCAAATAGCCAGCATGAGTATGATAGGCGTCTTCACTAGCATAACTCGTGCTCAGAGCATGATAGTCCCAATTTTCCCACATGCACACAAAACTTCCAATCAAACATGTCACAAAACAAAAAATGTTGAGTTCGGCTGGGTCTTAGGGTAGGAGGGCCAATGAAAGATCAGGTTGAGTAAATCCACCATATCAACTAAGACAATGTTCCAATAAATCCACGATATCAATTCCATGAATACTTGATTAGGTAGACATTTTGTACGTTTAGAGTTTGCCATCTAACTATCTTTTTGACATCATTTTGATTCAAAATCATGGGAGAATTGACGTGGGAAGATTTTAATTTTGTTAAATTGGCTCATGTAATTTGAGTTTACCTCAAGCAGCTCCTCTACCGTAATGTGAAGGGATGTTCAATGGGTGAGCATGGCAAACAAGGAATAAGAACAATAGCTACACTTAGGTTTCCTATGGTATTAAATCCGTTATACGTTTTATGAGGGCTACACAGATCAGCTCTACTTCTCTCTTCTCAAAGATTCAAAACAACCTGAGTATGGCTGGACAAGGTATATAAAAGGATAAATAATTATCTGTCAAGATTACAGCCCAAAAACCTGACAACAAATGGGGGTATTCCATTCCATTATGGCTAGCTTGCTTCCAGCTACCAGAATGGATTTACAAGTCCCCTCTATAACTAAACAACAATATGTGATAAGTTTCTCTTCTTGGCAGGGTCCATATTGAAACGTAAACAACCTCCAAATCCTGTAATACAGGACCAGGGTTGCACCTACCAGAGAGCTTCTTTGCAGGACTTCTCACATCTCAAAAACTATACCTAGACCTACAGAGTTACAAAAGGGCCACCTTCCTCTCTTGCATGTAAGCTGGCTCTCTACCGTGAGGCTATAGGCTTGGTTCCTTGCTGTTTCCTCCCGACAATCTGGTGCCCCCTCCTGCATGTGCTTATCGCCAACAAGCTCCTTCCTGCAATCAGGAGACGCACTACAAAGTGCAGCATGCATGACTACTGGCAATCATCACCCCATCCAGGTCCTCCATAGTAGAAATGATAGCCCCATTCTGTATTAAAACCATCTTGAACATCATAGCAACCGGAATTTTCTGAGAATGTGTCAATCATATTCGGCGTCCGAAGGTTGTTTGTGGCATCGACAATTTGCAAGTTAGAGAAGTATGAGGCTTTCCCAAATCCCTCTGATGCAAAATGCCCGCTGCCCATTTGCGTGTCAGTGTGTCGGCCACCTGGCTCCGAGTTTACAACTTCTCCTCCCCACTCCACCATTGTTGCTGAGTCGGATAAATATGAAAACAAAGACGATGGCCAGTAACCCAAAACAGAATTTCGCCCAAATGACATCCACCAATCACCTCCTCGAGGGTCCTACAAAACAAATACATAGTAGCAATGATTTATATGCAGGTGTGCTTCGTGATGCTACATGGTCCTATCAGCTTTATACAGCCCAATTAGGCTTTCAGATAGATCGCTATTTGAATTTTGCATCTGCAGCAACTGACTGCATAAGGGAAGAACTAATCGAAAGTAATCACATGGTCTTTCAATAAGGATAGAGAGATGAAGCTAAGTTTTCTACCTTCCATATAAGGATTTCAATGTCAAACTGTTTGTCATTATATGTTGACACCGGCGAAATGGAGGCTCCCAGAGCAATTTGATCATTTATTTGCACAAAGCCCGAACAGAGTAAGTTGTAACATCCAGTCCCTTGATATGCATCACTCTGGTAAGCGAACAACATGAATGAGGAACCAAGACACTTAGGTCCACATCAAAGGTGGAACACATGCTAGTAAGGACTTACTTACCGTCCAATAGATGAACAATCGTGTATTGTTATCCCCATAAAGGTCAGGGCTCACCTGTGTGCAAAATGCAAAAGGGAAAACTTCAGTCGAGACTCTTTTCCAAAGACTCCTGCAAGTAGAAAGGGCAGCTTTGGGCTACGTGATTGAGTTACCTGCCAACCAGCTTCTATGCTGTTCAGATCACCATCAAATGATCCAGCTAAAACCCATAGTTGAGAGAGACTGAACTCATTTGGCACTTGTATCAAGGGGTTCCACACATTGATGACCGCCTTTGCTCCATAATAGTTATCCCCTTCAACATAAGCAATGGCATGCTGCATGACAAGGAGACTGAGCTAAGAACTGCCGGAGGTACAAGCTTACTACCTTTTAAAACATAAATATCCAGAATGAAGAACACGACAAATAAATTTTTTGACTTGAAAAAAAACAACCCTCTTCATATCTAAAGTCTGATACAAGCTGCTTATTGTCAACCAGTCTTGAGCACATCCCATTTAAGCCATAGATAGCACGCTATTTCAAAAGAGGCTGTTGATATCTTAGGCAGCGGTCACGCAAAGCATAGTTATCCATTAATTACTTTATCAAATAACTAAGCCTCATGCATGATCAAAAATGCATCAATTATTTGTTTTGTATACAGATATGCAAGTCTTCTTATAAATATGTCGATTTCACAAAGTTGCTCCAATTAACATCTAATGGATAACTCATGCCTGCGTGACCACATCCTTACATGTGGCTATCCAATATCCCACAACTTCGTTTGTTGATTAAGAAGAGGAACAAATGTGGCTATCCAATTTCTCACAACTTTGTTTGTTGATTAAGAAGAGGAACAAATGCTATGTCTCAGAAGAATGGCAAGGTAATTAAAGGCAAGGAGCCTATGTCAAGTATTTTTTAAGGACCTTGTGAGTATCTCCTTTATGTGATACTGCACAAAAAAACCTCCCAACCCCTGTCCACCGTTGGCATTAGCTTGTCTGCGGGCATGCTTGCCAATCTAAATAAGACTTACCTGATGACCATTTTCATTCAGAGCATTGCGTATTTGAGGTGCTTTTGGAGGCGGTTGAACTGGCCTATGCTGCTTCTTTCCATAGTTTGCAAACTTGGTAGCTCGTAGCAAGTCTGCTTCGGTTGTTCTCCTAATCGGAATGGTTCCACTTGGGCATTTTTCAACTTGATGCCATAGTTGTGGCTTGAAAGGAGAGGACACCACTTCGCTCACTTCCGATTCTTCCTGTTTTCTCCATATTCCTTCAGGCAGAGAAGGAGGTTCCATCTACAAAACACACATTCCAATGAGATAGATTGAACATCAGACCCCTTTCACAATCTGCATTGATCCTGTCCGACTCAGCTGCATGACAAAGTGCAGCAAAGTAGAAATGAAGCAACCAGTTTACATATTTAAAGATGTTCTTGCTCATATTACAAATAGGCACATTCACCAGGCATCACTATGAAGTTCTGTTATGCTTAGGAGCAGATTCACCACATGGATAAAGATGCATGAGACGTGACAATTATTAGATAGTAGTCAAGACACAAGGGCCACATAGAGACTTAGATAGAGTTTGCTTTTGCACACTACAGAATGGGCCACACTGAATTTGATCGTAATATAATCCTGCCAAGGTCACTGGCACATTCAGCGGCAAAAGCCCGGGCCTACCAACATAGCAGCCAAGCAAACATGGTGGTGTTCATTCCCAAGTTGTACTCAGTGCGATTATAGCCAAAACCTGGAGCTTGAAAGTCATTGGCCAAACTACTAGGTTCCTAGTAAAGCATCAATTGCATCCTTGAAATACAAGCATGTACAATCTGCCGACATTATTACTGAAGCAAAGCGGATAGTGGCTAGCTAACCTGAATTTTGTGATCCTTGAGTTTAGGATGGTCAAGTGCAGGTTGCTGAGAGATGAGCACACAATCAATGGTATCACCATCTGGGCTCTGCAGAGCACATCAATGGACCTGTTAATAAAGTGCTTAGTTAAAGCAACATCGGTTGAGCATCTAGATGCATGAAAAATGTTGATTCCATCTCATATTTGCAGGCGAAATTTGCAATTAACCAAAAGAGTAAGTCCATACCTTGATACTTGCAAATGCTGGCTTGTTTAACCTGTGAAGGTGGGTGCGAGTTCTCGCAAGCCTTTCACTCTTGTAGAACCTCGCAGCCGAGGTTGGGAAGTTCTGAGCGATGATAACATGGATGACGAGAAGGAAACTCCACAGCTGGGCAGAACATAGGCAGGAGTCCAGCTTAATACGTACCATTTTATGAGGGAAAACATGCGTTGTGTGCTTTTGTGAATGCCTGTTTATGCCAGGGGAAGGATGGAGACCTATGAGCCTACTAGGTACTATGAGGGATAAAGCTAACTCCTTTCCTTGCTACAAAATTACAAATTGTGTGTGTGTGTGTGTGTGTGTTGTGGGGGATTGAAGGCCCTGAAACAGCCCACTTCTTTGTTGTGTTCTTATCTGGACTCTCTTTGGAATAGAGGCGTTTCTGAGGGCCACACTTCGCAGATGAAAAGACCCATCATAACTGAGGAGTGGGGTGGGACATTTTCTTTATCTATTTCAAAGCCAAGCCAGGAGGTGTAGAATTATATTGGGCGGGGCGCCCCAACTTCAAAGGATACAAGAGAGCGGGTTGCTGAGGTCTCACTGTTGGATGGAGTCGCTTCATTTCATGCTCAAATGCGGAGAAATATGAATGTCACCGCGCGCCCCACGCTCACAGCTTGCTCGCCTTCTCCATTAGTGGAGAGTGCACGTGTGTATTTTAAGGGGGGGCGGGGGCACGGGGGAACTCGGGGAGGGGAGGGGGGGGACACCCAATACTCACTGAGAAGACTCTCGTAAGCAGCTCAGTGACCCACAAGTCTGCGAGATCGCTGCTTTGTGTATGAAGGACGTGGAGAGTGAGAAAGACGGCTCGGGAGAGGTAGAGATGGTTATGGTTTCGCCCAGGTAGATAGTGTCGACCTGGAGCCGAGTGAGAGAGTTTGGGTGTAACGAATGCTCGCTTCTCTGCGTGACAGACTTGAGAATTTTGGCAGAGGGGCTTTTATGAGTAGACGCCCATGTTGTACTGACTGCGAGTGTGATAGCTTTTTCTTGGAGCTCCAGAATCCAGAAAGAGAGAAAGGGGAGGACAGGGAATCGTGATGGGGTTCACGGAGATGGTAATGGCAATACCATCCCTCGCCGCTCACATGACCGGCCTGGACTTGTACTCTGGAGACCGTCACCGCGAGCGGCGAGAGAGTAGGCCTAGAAAGACTGCGCAACGCTCGGATTGCAATAAAAGTTTGCAAGCAGAAGAGATGAAACCTGAAATTATTATGCAAGGAGATTGGCCCACTGTGTCAATAACTAGTCTTGCTTGGTGGGCCTTTGCCTTACATAATCAGATAGATTTTGGGCTGGTTATGGTTGGTGTAATTGCTATCACCTTGGGTTTTGTTGTGGTGACACAAGTTCAAATGCGTAGAACCAATTGGTAGGCACTAATAATAGCTAAGCTTGGAACTTAATGAGCATTGGGAAGAAGCAAGTTATGTCCCATAGTGCTTCATATACGACAAAGGGCTATTAAAGATGAAAATTGAATTGCCAAAGTGTTCCATATACGACAAAGGCTACTAAAGAGGGTAATTGAATTGAGTAAAAAGATTGCAACTTAACCTAGTTTGGTATTTGTTTGCAAATTGCACCATTCAACAAAGTAATATCGACCATTTAGTCTCTAAACCGTGGAACCATCTTTGAGACACCTATTTACTCGGTGAGCCCAAGGTTCCTTTTGCAGCATCTCGACGCAGAATCCACCATGTGGCATTCGATTTTTTTTCAAAAAAAAACATCGCCGCCATGAAAAGCTCTAAAAAAAACTCCGCCGTGAAAAGCTACCATGTGAATTAAATAAAGAAAGACTCCGCGTTGCCTGCGTTGCAGTTCGATCTTTGTAATCAAGTTGAAGGGTACTTCGGATGCTTGCCAACGTGATGAGCACTCAAATATTTTGCCATGTCTTTGCTAGTTTGATTTCAGGTCTTCACGACAATCACATGCATTAATTAGTGTACCTACGACTTCGGAATCGCTCAACATGCAACTTACCTTGACAATGTACAGCGTCCGCACGTCGAGGTGAGCACTTGCAAGAGGTCATCATCGTAACACACACACACACACACACACGCACACTTACAGGATAGGGAGCCTCACGAGCAGGTCAAATTGGGTTTTCTACCCATGGCGAAAGTCTATTCTAGTGCTACTGAAACATAAGATATCAGATTTCAATCAATGATCAGTTGGCCTAATCTCATTGCCTTCGCAAGCCCATTCAGCACATTGGGGAATATTGCCACTAGTGCAAGTCATGGTCTGATGAGCCGTTCGATTCAGTCGCACTCCTCGTCCAGCTCGGATGATAGCCTATATGAAAATTTGATGAGGCAAGCATTTCGAAACGATCTGCAGAAAAACAAAAACATATCTCATGACCAATTCAACGCAGAATATGGTGTCCGCGGTAGTTGGTTAATGTGTAACTCCAAGGAGATGCAACAGCATTGCAGCGGATCGAAGTCAAGTAGTAAATCATGCAGGTGCCTGTCCTGCCAATCAAGATCAAAAGAATAGTCAAAGAGCAGAAGCAGAAGCTAATTCTTTTTTTCACAAAAAGAGATTTGATGTTGGAGAAACTGACGAACACGGACTGCAAAGTAATGGCATTTCTAGAGACGGGAATACCAATATATCAGCACCTATTAGCCTCCAGGAGTTCAACAACTGGGTGGGATAGCAGAAACTCTATAGACAATATGGCCTATAATGCGGCCTGTAAAGAGCTTCTCTTGCTAAATAACCATGATTCGGTATCAGATCCTATAAGCAAAGGTCCATGTACACAGCAGCTATCGGATCAAGTTCAGATGGTTGCAGATGACAGACATCAATTTGGTATTGTAGCCAACACAAACCCTCATTTTCCCTTGGAGGAAAGGTACTTTAGGGCGGATAGTGAGTCAGCTTTCTTTGCATCTCGTAGTGGCTTAGCATATAAGATCCATTACATTGGCAAAAATTCAAGGAGGGTTGTCTGGACAAAGGGGTTGGCTGGGGTGTTGTGGATTGGAGGGCTGCCAGGGCTTAAGAAGTAGAGTTGGTTGCATCGGGTGGTGGCGGCGACATCGATTGGACTGAACATATGGAATCTGGTTGTATGCAAAAAAGGGTTAGATTTCTCGCAGGCTTCATGTCGCCACCTCAATTGCATTATTAATAGAAGTACTAGTACCACTGTCATAAGCACTGACTTCTGCATCTTTTGGAGGGATCCCACCTTGAGAGCCTTCAAGTTGCATGTTTTGACTAGAGATTATTAGTTTCTAATGGATGGTTTTTGCGTCCCCTGCACGCGAAAAGTGTTTATTGGAGGCCCAAAATCAATGAATCTTTAGAGTTGTTTTTTGCTCATTACTGCTCAAAGCACGGGACTCACGAAAGTTCGGAAGCAGACGCTCAATACAGAAAACAAATCTATTGCTCTTGAAAATGAGATTGTCAAAGGCATCAATAGATCTTTTACAATTGTTAGTGACGAGCTTGAGTAAATCGTCTCTATGGCAAGAAGACATAATTGATGACCGAAGCAGCTTACAATACACACACACACACACACACACACACACACACACACACACACAGAACGTAATACTGATCAGAGGACATAGAACATAAAGCTACATCTGCATGTTTTTTGTATGGCAGGGAGGACATATATTCACAACACTACACGATCACATTGCACAAGCGCGACTCCAACTCGAAAACATTGCAAGGTTCGTTTTCTGCATCCAATTTTCCACACGCATGCATTTGCTTGGCGTAAGACATAAATGCTACAGGGCAGGGCACAACTTCCGTTTCTTATAATTTTAGGAGAGACCACAGTGCCAACTCTCCACCATACTTTTGTATGGCACCTTTGTACGACATGCACTATATACTTTGCACTTTCAATCTATGATGTTTCATTGCAAGGCGATACGTATAACTATTCACATTGCTTTTTTGTAGCTCGACTCAAAAGTCAGCCTGTAGATTGGACAATCAAAAAGCAGTTATACAACATTGCAGGTCAGTAAAGCAAATCATTTATTGTTGCAGCTCATTCATGCTTTATCTATTTTCTTGTTTTAGAATTTTTTGCATTACTTCCTTTGCTTCGGTTTATTTGGATCTCATTTTCAAGACTATACACTTGATGTCAATCCACATCTGCACATGTTAGTTACACATGCAACTCTTTACATGTGCTTGCTAGCCAATGCATGTGATGTATTACAGTAGTGAGTGCATATGGTGTATCACAGTGGTGAATTCACCTTGTGCATCTTTACTTTAGCTCTAAATAATTGATACCACACTAGGTGTGAAAATGATTGATGTCATACTATATATGTCCTCGTTTCTCTCGTACTAGGTGTCAATATGAAGTTCTCAAGACCTAGAAGATTACAGTCCAAGTATCAATAAGCTAGATAGCAATGCTAGATACTAAATGTCACTTTGCATATGTCCTATTGTATTCTATAGATGCTATATAGCAAGGCCCACCAAGCAAGACTAGTTTATTCTCAATCAAGCGTAGTCAATTTTCCTTTATTTCAATGTATAGGTTGAATTGCCAAATTGTGCAAAAAGAAATGCATGTCTATTTGATATATAGATACGCTGATTGAAATTGAGCATGTGCTCGTGAGGAAAACATGGCTAAACTAAACTTAAGGAAGCTTTTGACAAACTCAAAAATACAAAAAGCATAAAACTTGAACTACACTATCGACCTGATAATCACGTACGAATGTCTTCCAATTGTGCAAGCCGGAGGACAATGTTTGATTCAAGCTACAAAAAAGCAATGTGAATAGTTAAACATATCGTCTTGCAATGAAACATCACATACTGAAACTGCAAAGTATACAGTGCACATCATGCAAAGGTGCCATACAAAAGTCTGGTGGAGAGTTGGCACTGTGGTCTCTCCAAAATTATAAGAAACGGAAGCCGTACCCTGCCCCATAGCATTCATGTGTTGCACCAAGAAAATTCATAATCATGGGGTGTTGGATACAGATAACGGACCTTGTAGTTTTGTCGAGATGGAGTCGCGCTTGTGCAATTGAAACGTCCAGTGTTGTGAATATATGTCCTCCCTGTCTGACACAAAACACACTTTAAGACAAATACAGGAGATGTGGCATATTGATTAAGCTTAAAGAGAAGCAAATCTAATTTTATATTCTACGTCGAAGGTTTGCTACATAAAGAGTTATGGTTGCTTTTCGATAGATTTTCCCTTGTTAAAATTGCACTATCTCTCTCTGCTTGATCGTCGACTCTTTCTCCTACCTTATGCTGTAGCCAGTTTCCTATTTGTAATGTGCCCTCTCCTTGTAGACCAAGCAAAGCTTCTCCTCAATTATGAAACTTGTCGGCCATGCAACAGAATGCTATCATACGTAGGTCTGTCCTCAAGAAGTCTAGGAGTCTTTTTAATTGCAGGGTTCTATTCATGGGACCGACCGATGCTTGAATCTGACCTTGGAAAGAGAACTCCATGTTGTGAACTTGCATTGGCCAAACAATACATTTGCCTACTGCTTTCCCTATGCAAGGTCTCATGATAACGGGCGTGTTGAGTTTGGCATCCCCATAGAGGAAGACACCATATTTAGTCCGCTCATCACTATTGCAATGTGGATCTCACGAACTTTGTACTTTACTTCAGTGCTAGATGCTTGATGTCAATCTGCAATGTCCTATTATATTCTATAGATGTTCTATGGCAATGCCCACTAAGCACATCTAGTTATCACAAAAGGGTGTGTGTATGAGTGGATGGCGAGGATGCAATGTGTGTGACAGGAGGCTTACGATGAGTTTGTGTGGAGGATTTATCCAAGGCATTGAGGCTTAGAAGTGAACAAACTCTAGGAGGCCGCCTCGTGAGAACGTCTCTTAGAGCATCAGAATCTATGGGGATTGAATGCTCTCACACACTCCCTTATCTGCCCGAGCCTGGGAGGTCTAACACTGGGCCAAGGAGGCTCGGCAACCAGCTTGTCAAGGTATTGGCCAAACAACGATGAATAGCCGAGCATTCAACCATGGACGACACTAAACACGAACACAGACCTGCAGTCAACCATGGACGACACTAAACACGAACACAGACATGCACACACAAGAATGGCGAGAGAGCGAGGCACACATGAGAGACAAGGCAGCATCAGGGCTTCCGACGATATCTGAATTCTGAACTATATAACCAGAGGCAAGTTAGCATAGCGATGGCATTTTCTGAGCAGGCCTTGTGATCTTTCATGACCTACACCCCCGTTCTCTACTAATCGACAAGAACGGTTTCCATCTCTCTCTCTCTCTCTCTCTCTCTCTCTCTCTCTCTCTCTCTCTCTCTCTCTCTCTCTCTCTCGCACACACACACACACACACACACACACAGAATGGCTAGAGACTTACTCAAAGAATATTGAACTACTTACTGGCTTTGCAAAGCATCATCTTCAAACTATTATGCGTCTGCAAACCACTGCCTTATTGAAGCTCTGAACTGGTGTTGTCTCATGATTTTCTTTAAACATTAGCATTGAAGTTTGAAGATTAAGCTCCTTGGTTGTACTATCGATCAATGTAAGCTCCACTTTTCTTAGGCTTCCAGTGTGCACAGCAATTGCTAAACCAAATTACTATATATTGAAAGGGCTCCGTGTTGTTTACCGCTAAAACTTGTGTTATCAGCGGGGTGGAATTGGGTTAAAGCAGGTGGCCTTGGCAAAGCTTGCTATTGTAGGCGAGGATGAAGACAATTTTGCCAGCAACAATAGAAGGTGTAGTAGGTGGTTTCCATAGATGACTATAAGCAGGATGGATTGTTGCACGACATGCCCCAACTTCAATGTTCGTATGTTGAGGCTTGTACCCTCTCTCATCTCTCTCTCTCTCTCTCTCTCCACTCAATTACAATATGAAAATTGACCTCGTTAGAGTAGCCATGAGAACTACAAATTATGAGTCCTATTTATTCATGTTGTACTAGCGTTAAAGCCGCTATAGGTATTATTGGATTCACCAACTTATATATCTTTGGTCACGATTTTGCTTCGAGTGCTTTCCTAACATGAATCTTCTTGGTGCTCGTATCAGCCTGTTGCTGATTGTTAGTGAGAGCCACAGAGTAGAACTCACCGACAGATTTGTCCCCTTTTATTACAATGCTAGGCCAATGTCACATATATTATTAAAATCCTAACATACGCAGAGCTGTAGTTTTCCTTCAAACATGTACAAATTTGATTTCTGTAGTCGCCAGCTTCAAAACCTCAGCTTCGCTCAGAGGGGATCCATACCCATCACTCAGGTGAAGTCTACACTGTAGATCCTTATGGTGGAGGAGCTACTGCAGAATTGAAGCACATCTTATTGTTATGAGCGTAGCATTTTGCTGCTTAAAAATCACATCTTATTGTTACGAGCGTAGCATTTTGCTGCTTAAAAAGCTAACACTCATCGTAGTAGATTTGATCAAGGGTAGCTTTTATCAAGGGCTATTGTTGTGCCAAGTGGCTCACTTCAGGCTCAAAAAAAGAGAAAATCATCTTAGGCTCACCAAGGATTTTTTATTAAAAAAACCTTGCTTTTAAGTAAAAAATTATTGTGAGCTCATCGAATCACCAGTGCTGCCCGTCTTTTTCTCAACCTTCTTGCACACTGCTGTCAGCTCCAACAAAACACTATAGGGAGGAATAGAGGGCCATGTGGTGTTTTCCACAAACTAGTGTTGCTTGTTGACCTCGTCTACAGATGACCTTGGTAGCTTTTATGGGCTCCTTTGCAAACTGTGGCGCCCTCTCCTTGCTCTCGTTGGCTTGCTTCCTTCCCTTTTTCTATTCGTTGACGTTGGATTTTCCTTGTCAGCACTCTGCTCAACACTTTTTCTACAGGCGCTACATCAAGCCCTTGTTGCTGCTTCCACTGCAACCCTCTTCCCTAGTATACCTTCTACACGTCCTGCCCGTAGAAACACTTCAAGCAATGCAACCTGCCTCTTAACTTTTTGATGGCATCACCTGCAGAATGCTCTACCGCCACTGTACATACAGATGGCTTCAAAAAGAAAACGTTGCCCTAGCGGCATCTCTTTTTCCTTACAAGCCCTGGCATCTCTCCTAAGTGAGCTCCCCGCCCATCGACTTTCTCCTCCTTCCAAGAGAATTGTCCTCCCGATCTTCACTCATTGCTCCTTCTATGCAAATGGCCACCTCACCAGCATTCCCTTCACTTGCTCTAGTCTTTGCTCATCTCTGCCCCCCCCCCCCCCCCCCCCCCCCCCCCCCCAAATCAACCAATCGGCAACTCCCTTTATTAACAGTGCTTATCTTCCGCACATTTCTGGGTTGCAGATCGTGCCACTGTAAAAAGCAGCACTATTTTTACTTGTCCTTGCGAGGCTCCTGGCCATGCGATACGATTTGTGGGCAATGGCTTGGATCTTGCCAAGTGGCCACTTGTGGGCTCAAAGATCCAAAAACAACCTTTGGCTCACCAAGTAAATAATAAAGGGAAATTACCAAAATACCCCTCTAATTTGTGGAAATTCCCAAAATACCCCTCGAATTTCAATAATTCCCAAAATACCCTTGTATTTGTTCTGGTTGGATTGTTCAATATTTTCTAATCTTCATTTCTTTTTGACAAGTGAGACACATTTCTGAGTGCTTAGCATGTAATTTGTCACAAATTACCTCACAAAAAAGGCATTATGTCCAACAATAATGAAGCAATTCATCTCCAAAGCCTACATAACCAACTCAAATTCTAGTTTTAGCAACTTGTATTGATAGACAATCACTTTTCTTATGAAAAGCTACAAATTTTTTAATCTTTGGAGAAATTTAATCTCACAGCAAGGGGTATTCTGGGAATTTTGGAAAATTTGAAGGGCATTTTGGGAATTCATGACAAAATATTGGGGGTATTTTTGGGCTTTTTGAAATTTGAGGCATATTCTGGGAATTTCCTCTAATTAGTGTGGTATTTTGGTAATTTTCCCAGTAATAAAACCCCCAAAGTCCATTGCCGAAAATGGGCTTCGTGCCTTGGGATGGGTTCACCGTGGGGAGGTGGAAGATGCCCCCTAAAATCCCATCTTTCGGGTGGAGGAGATGGAACATGCACTCTTCCACTGCCCAATTGTTCACACGAGAGAGGGTAGAAGAGGGAATGGAGATTATCTTCTGCCGCCCGATGTGATCATAGGGGAGGGGCGCTTAACATCCCTTTTGTATTTGAAGAAAATGAATATTTTTTTTCTTTTCATGCTCACATCGCATGTGGAAGTTGGGGGGGGGGGGGGGGGGGGGGGGGGGGGAGAGCGTGTTGTCGGAAGAAACTTTGAGGTTTTCTACCATGCACTGGCACTTCCATGCGTCACTTCCTTTGCCCGATGTAAACAGGTTGTCCTAGTTGGTAGGTTGTGGTTGGATGCAGGTGCGCTGGTATTTTCTTCCGCCGCCTGTTGTGAACCCAGCCTTGGTTACAGATGATGGATTTCCATTCAAATCCATCACCAAAATGAATAAAACCTTGCACAAAAGGCCTTCTGTCCTACAAGATGAGAGGATAGAACATCATGTTGTACCTAAGCTGTCTGGGCTCTTTCTGGAGTTGGAGGGGGACAATGTGTTGATAGGCCCATTTGATTCGTTCATGAGCCAGTTGGAAAGGAGGTAACAAGTTTTTGGTGGGAAAAATGGATTAGGATTTAGGCCCATGTCACATGACGGTGGTGGACATATCCTACGTGATGCAAAGTGTCTGGTGGCCATTTTGAGCCAAAAAAAATTGTGTCATAAAATCTAATATCTAACTACCCAAATGATTTTCTCATATTAAACTGATCATTTAATGTGGGAGAATAAATGAGAACAAGAGTTAGAATATAGACATGTGCTAATGGATCTATCTCAACACGGGACCAAAGTCAATGGGTCCAAATGAGAGATGGTCGGTCAAAGTGCAATGCTAGCTAATGGAGCGTGAAAGACCTTAGGTTTAGCTTCATTAAAGACCTCTGGAATTGGAGCTGATCTCTTGAGAGAGCTAATTCCAGTGTTGAAAGATTTTAGCTACTAGTATGGGAAAATTTCAGACAGCAGACTGAACAGGAATCAGAGACTAAACTGGAATGTGGATACTGAAATAAGAATCAGACTTAGGTACTAGAATTAATGTTCAGATTCAGAAGACTGGACGAGAAGTAAGTATAACTGAAATATATGCCATGATTGGGGTTACAGATCAAGATTACAGCGAATATGATTACAGAGAGAAAGTACAGCCGACAATACTGCCAATGATTCTCAAGTACAATTATAGCCAAAGCGCTAACCCAAGTGATAACAATTGCCAACCCGATTACAATGTAATGGGCCCTATTTATACACTTTGGATTTACTGTAGTAATTACCATAGTAATTACTAAGTAGTTCGCTGCCCATCTTCTAAGAAGACGTTCCCACATAGTGACTTTCCAGCCGTCTACATCCTTCCCTTCTTTCTTGAATTTTGGCAAGATTCCAAAATTTCTGAAAAATTCCCCTGTCTGAATCTGATGTGAGACTGAAAAATCCATCGTCTGGTTCTAATGTTGGGATGCCGGCTTGACCACTGATAGAATGGCCATTCAAAGATTACGAGTAGGAGTTCAAGAAGGACCAGGGATTGCGAGAGGCAGCGGAAAAGGCCAAGGTGGAGCTGTCATCTCTCCCTGCCTGCTGAGAAGAAAAGTCGCCACTGAATTCTGAGATGGAACTACCCAGTATCCTTCCATTGGACTATCTTCCGTTTGCCTTTGCCTTTTGACCGAGAAGGTGCCTGAGAAGTCCCAGTACCAGCATTCTCCTTTTGAATCAGTCGGTAAATGGCCTCCTGCTCAAGCTGATCCCGCCGGTCGGTGGTCATTTTTGCTTCATAAGGCGTGAGAGAATGATAAGTTTTGGTGTCAGGATCATAGAGTGTACGCCTGCCCTTACTCAGTCTGGTTCTGGCCAACTTATGACAATGCGAAGCAGTATGGGTCCATCCTTCTGGAAGAGGCTGTTAGTTTTGACTCGAGCTTCGAAAAGAATCTCAGCCATCTCCCTGTACTGTGGTGCCAAACCCGGCTTTGCTGCAATGTCTTTTTCATGCAATTTGGAAGATTCAACCGTAAGTTGTAGCAACTGATTAGTAATCCTGGTCAGTCCTTTGACTTGAATCTTCCACTGGCCCATGCACAGCTGGATCCTTTGCATCTCCTCTTTTAGTGCCTGAATGTCATTGATTTGGAGAGCATCATTGAACAACGTCTACCAAGTCTTCCATTCCATAGTTGACCGCTCATACCAATCCTGAAGCTCATCAGTAATTTTGAAGTATGTGAGACGATCAACCGGTTCTTGATGTTGAGGATACAACGCTGGAAAGAATCTTGGCAGCTCGGTTTCTCTTGCTAGAACAGCATACAAGAGAACTGGAGAATCAGGCACAAATTCTAAGAAATTGAGAACAGCCTGGTTCTCCTATTGCATCATCTTTCTGGTGATTCTCACTAGCTGGAACAGTGTTCGGAGAGCAGTTGCTTATGCTCCGACTGACATTCTTGTATGAGGTCCTCTACTAGTGGTTGTCTGGTCCTCAAGAATGGCTTTGACTCTCTGATCCAAAACACCTCTGGCAGTTTGCATTTGCACCAAAACTTCCTTGAGTTGTACCCTAACATCCTTCATACAGCGGTAAGTTGGTTTGTTACCCAGCAAAAGTTCCAGTTCTAGGGCTAGGGAGCGACAAGCTGCAGTAGACTGTCTTTGCCAGTGCGGGTTTACCACTCTCTCATCAGCATTGAGTATCCATTCACGAACTCGTTCCAGCAGTTGGACTGTACTAGGATGCGCAGGTAGCCGACAAGCTTCTTTATCATGGAAAGCTGATGATTTCCAATGTTCTACAATTTCCCTGGCTCCCACATATAGCCTTTGAAATCTTTCCAAGTCAGTCAAGAGATCATCATCCTTCAGATACTTTCTGGTGATGGAGGCCTGTTGATGTCTCAATTGCCTATTCAAAGTAATGAGTTGCAGTGAATGCTGATGATCAGCAACTGGTACCTCATCCTGTACTTTCATTTTCCCTTCAACATCTTTGCTGAGATGGGACTCATCAGTTGGCTGATTCCCAGTGGGAGTGGGCTGCTGCTCTTCAGACTGTTGGTCACCCGACTGGTGCTCTTGGTCTTGTCCTTCGTGCTGGCCCTCATTTTGATCTGGCTAGTCTGGTTGTGACTGGCCTCCTTCATTTGGCCCTGTCCCGACAGTACCAGGTCCTGGAGGTGGAGATGGTGGTGGGGCATCATCATCATCCTTTGTATGCCCAGCTTCTTGATCATCCTCCTCCTGATCAGCTTCATCTTCTTCGTCTTCTTCTTCCTCATCCGGAGAAGTCTGCTATTCAATGTAATCCATTATAGCTTGGTTCATCATAGCATTATTGTACTCACTCACCTTGTCCTGCAAATCGCTCTGCATACTTTCCATCAAGGATTTTTTATTCTCTAAATTGAAAACAGCATTGCCTGATGGATTTAAAATTTCAAACAAGCTATTGTAGATGTATCTTTCAGTCAGAGAAGCCTTCAGAGCTGTATGGTGAAGTAGCAGTTTTTTGAATTTCGTGCGCTTCATCCTGAGCATTGTTTCAGCCCACTCAGCAGCTCTCAGTGCTTCATTCCTTTGATTCTTGATAATCATTATTTCAGATTCGGCCTTTGCTAGCTTTTTGTTCAACAACTCATTAGTCCTTTTTGATTGAGCTTCCAGTACCCTGTGTTGTATGTTCTGCTCTTCTTGGGCTTTTTGGAGCTTTTCAATCTGATGTTGTGCTTCTGTCAAGTCAGCTTTGAGCTTTTTGACTTCTTCTTCTGATCCAGCAGCCTCCATCAGTTGTCCCATACAACTGACAATTGTATTCCAAGAAGATTGTATAAGGACTGAACATCTGTCTTTGACTGTAGTTGTTGACTGTAGTTGGATCAAAATTAGTAGGCTCATATATCCACTGGAGCCACATAAGGTAGAGTTGTGTAATCAAGCTTTACTGAGCAGAAGCTTTCCAGTATCTGTAGGAACTCCACCAAGCAAAGTCGAGAATGCTGGACCTTTCCCTTTGTCCAGTTGACTCTTGCCATGATCTTTCCCAGACCCAGTAGCAAATGTATTCTTTACAACTGATTGGTCAAGCACAGTCTTTTCAGCAGATTTCTGCTTAGTCTGACTCACTACAGCTTTCTTAGTGGTTACTGCCTTGACCTGGCTTTCTATCTGCTTCAAAAATTCACTGCTTTTTGTCAGTGTAATTTTTTGCTTCTTTGAACTGTCGGCTTCTTCTGCAGTTGCTTTCCTTTTCAGGTCGGTTGAAATGGTTTGACTGTCTATTTCCTCGCCGTGTGAGGATAGTTCAAAGTTATTTGGTTCAGAAATTAGCTTCTCACTCCAAGCCTTCTTTACCTGCTCATCAACATCTGCTGCAGTAACCCAATACAGGAATTGCCAAACATACCAGGCTTTGAAAACAGTTTGAGATTTTAGCTTGGCAGTTTGCTGGAGTACATTGTGTGAGAGAATTTGGAAAAGGTTGATATGAACCTGTGGATCCAGTATCTTGGCCAACAGCATATAATTTTTTTTTTTCGGATACATACTTTGGGTTGTTCTTAAGGCTTACTGCTTCGGTTACAAACCTATAAGCAGTGGAGGCTTCCAGTCCTGCTGGAACTCCTTGAGCACTTGCCTTGCGCTTCCGTCTAGCCGTTTCATCTTCCTTCAGAGCGATATTGATTTGCTGCGCATTTGCCACAGAAGGTTTGGGCTCATTGGGCATCCGGAATGCAAATGCTATGGCTTCTGGTGTCACTGACACCTTCCTACTATTTACCATGGCACTGCCATTTTCAGCATCAAAGGAATCAAGAACTTGCTTGATGATATCTGCATCAAAAGCAATCCTTGTAGCTTGCAACACAACTCAAAGATCCCAGAGTTGTAGCAGAGTCAGTGCTTGATCAGTAAATACATAACGCTGAATTTTACTGTACGGGATAACAGGAAGGCTTGCCTTTGCCTCAGCAACTATGGCATGGGTTTCCTCAAGAGACTCCTGCATCTTCTCTGAGCGTTTCTTTCTACCCATGCACTGTGAGGTCGATGACGATGAAACAGGCGAAGGAGAAGATGAATTACTTGTTGTGGCGAAGCCGTTTCCTGGTGTCGCTAGCAAGACTATTTGACAGTCAACTGTCTCGTCAGAGGTCGAAGTTTGCGGCTGCAGGCGAAGAAACCTCGGAGCTTGGCGATGGCGAATGGTTGACAGGAGGGAAGCGTCGCGCAGGGGATTTATGAGAAAAAATGCTAACTCTCCTGACTGTTATACGCGTTCGCACCATAAAAGCTCCACCACTCGCCGCTCCTAGACTTTTGTGCGTCGTTGTTGTCGTGGCAGACATGCATTGGACAAGACTGCGAGCCATCTTTGAAATGATTAGCACTGGCGTTCCATTTGACCGTTGGGCGCTTAAAAATTGGAAAGTGTATCTATACTGGTACTGGACTGATTTCCAGTCTGGCTTGACCATACTGGTACTGATTCTAAGGTCAGCCTGATCTGGTCTTGCTGGTACTGGTTCTGAAGCTGGAACTGGCTGCGCATGAAAAAGTCCAAAAATGTCTGATTCCGATATCTCTTGATAGCAACCTACAGTTCCTTAGTACCTTGTTCTGACTCAATTTCTCTGGTCTCTGAATAATAAAGCTTAATCTTTGCTCCATTATATACTCCTGGCAACATTAGTCCAGATAATCTTTCAGTCTGACTGTGCCATTGGAGAAGACCTAATCCACCTCAAAAGGTCCTGCCCAGGCAATCTTCAAGTTCGGCTTCTTTGGACCCAGTTGAGACTGATATAGAAGCACTAAGTCTCCTTTCTGGAATTCTCGAACTTTAATTCGGCGATCATGCCACTGATTCCTTTGTTGTCGAACAATTTCTTGTTCCAATATAGCCCTTTGCCTGAGTTCATCTAATTGCATCAGTTCATCCAGCCTCTTCTTAAGATTATGGTTGAAGTCTAATCCATACTTCATAGCCATTCTCAGACTGGGGATTACAAACTCCATAGGAACCACGGCTTCAGTACCATTCTGAATGGTGTCATTCCAGTAGTTACCTTATAAGCTGTCCTACAAGCCCATAGAGCAGTTTGAAGTTTCAAATCCCACTGGTCTGGTTTCTTTTGCACCACCTTAGTGAGAATAGTCTTTATTGTCTTATTGCTACTTTCAGCCTGTCCATTGCATCTGGGATAGTAAGGAGTAGATTTCCGATGCTTAACTGAAAGCATATCCAATAGGATTTCCATAGTGTCATTGATAAAATGTGTTCCTTGATTGGTCAATCTCTATTGGACATCCATATTGGCAGACAATATTCTCAAACAGAAACCTTGCAGTTGACTTGGCTGTGTTGTCAGGAAGAGCCTTAGCTTCAACCCACTTGGTAACATAACACAAGTAGCCATTACTATGTACTTGTTCTTCCTGGGAGTCACCTTCTTAAAAGGTCCCATAAAATCCAGTCCCCATTTCATGAATACTCCTAGTGGTTGTATTGGCATTAAGGGAGTCATATCTGCAGCTGTTGGTCGACCCATTCTTTGGCATATGTCACAAGTTTTACAAAAACTTCTGACATCAGCAATCAATGTTTGCCACCACAGACCAGCTTGCAGAATCTTCTTGTAGGTTACTTCGTTGGAAAAGTGTCCACCAGACTCACCATTATGAGCTTCTGAAATCACTTGCATTCTTCCTTCCATAGGGACACATCGGCGAAGTACACCGTCCACACCCAGTCGATAAAGTAATCCTCCTATGATGGTAAATTTCAGGCTTTTTATGACCAGAGCTTTCTTCTGATTCTGCTTCCAATCCTCTGGAAAGGCACCTTGGGAAAGGAATTGATAAATATCATACCATTCAGGATCCATTGATTCTTCTGCCTCTAACTGAAATAAAACAGCATCCACTGGCTCATCTCTCAAGGGTGATTCTGAATATCCTTCCGTACTTCTTGAAAGAAAATCAGCTCCACAATGGTTTCGGCCCGGTTTATGGAAAATTCTGAATTCAAATTCCATAAGGAACATCATCCATCTTATCAGCCTGCCTTGAATAATGACTTTGTTAATCAGAAACAGAAGAGCTTGATGATCCACATAAAAATGGAATAACTTTCCCAACAGGTAATGCCTGAACTTCGTGGTGCTAAAAACCATTCAGAGGGCTTCTCTCTCAGTAGTCGTATAGCCTTGTTCAGCCTGACTGTTTTTTAGTTCTTGCAAAATAAACCGGATAGTCTGTTCTTCCATCTGGCTGAGCTAATATTGCCCCCATTGCCAATCCTGAGGCATCTACATGTACATGGAAAATAATATCCCAATTTGGCTGCTTAAGGATTGGTTTATTGGTAATAGCTTTTTTCAAATTCTGGAAACTTTCCTCACACTCAGCAGTCCAGTTGAACTTACTGGTCTTCTTGGTAAGCTCATAGAGTGGTACTGCTTGAGAAACAAACTTGTGTACAAATCTTCTATAGAAATTCACATAACCCAAGAAAGAACTCAACTCTAAAGCAGTTCTGGGTGCTTTAGCTTGCTGGACACACTGTATTTTGTCATAGGCCATCTCTATTCCATTGCGGGAAACCACATGTCCTAGTAGCTGTCCCTTCCATACTAGAAAAACAAATTTGAATGGATTCAAACAAATCCTCTTCTCCTGACATCGTTTAAAAACCATCTCTAGGAATAGAAGGTGATGTTCCTCATCTGAATAGACAGTGAAGTCATCCATAAAAATGGCGAGGAATCGATGAAGAAATTCATTAAACATCTCCATCATACACCGTTGAAAAGTAGCTGGTGCATTGCATAGGCCAAAAGGCATCACCAGATACATGAAAGCTCCCCACTCAGTGATGAAAGTGGTCTTGGCTCTATCTTCAAGAGCGATCTGTAACTGGTTATAGTCGCTATAACCATCCATGAAGCTATACATTTCATATCCTGCGATCTCATCAAGCAACATATCAGTAAAAGGTAAGGGAAATGGATCCTTAATAGTCTGGGTATTTAGTTTCCTATAGTCGACACAAACCCTCAATTTCCCATTCTTTTTGGGAACGACAACTATGGGAAATAACCAATCACTGCTTGCCACTTCCGTAATGAACCCAGCCTTGAGAAGATTATCAATCTCCTCCTTGACCTTCTTTGCATAGTTGGGGTTCATCCGGTATCTTTGCAATCTTACTGGCCTAGCATCCGGTTTCAGTGGTATTCGGTGCTGACAGACTTCAGGATCTACTCCCTTCAAATCTGTATGTTCCCAGGCAAACACATATTTATAGTTCTGGAACATTTTTTGTGCCTTTTCTTTCATTGCTAGGTTGAGGTGCTTGTTAACCTTGATCATTTTGGGATTTTCCTATGATCCTAGGTTCCACTCTTCTACTTCCTGATCGTCTGGGAGCAACCAGTTTGGTCTGCCTCCTTTTCGTTTGGTCGATTCTTCAGCGTAGTCCTAGGATGGTCCATTCATTTCTGAATCATTATTCTGATCCAGTTGGTATTCTTCAGAACATACTGGTTCCTCTACTATACCAGTATCAACTAGTTCCTCTATTCTTCTAGTTAGCTGAACTGTTCTTTCCCCTGCATTGACTTCGGTAAACTGTTCAGCCTGCTCTTTGTTCAGCAAGACGGCATTCAAGTCGATTTCTGCCAAAGGAAATATGTTCATAGCTGCTAGCATTCGCTCGATTTTCTTGGCTCTGTACTTCTGACACAACTCCTTCGGCCTCAGTTCCTTTTTCCAGCTCCTGGTATTGTTGGTCTGGATTTGGATTTTGCCCACTAGCCCCTTCTATGGTCAGAGTTTGGTTTGCATAGTCATGAATAGCATGTGTTGTTCTTAACCGTGGGCGCCCTAGTAGCATTCCATATGCTCCCTGCACATCTAGGACTAGAAAAATGGTTTTGAATTTCTCCCTCCCAAATCTTATCTGCATGTTTTCAATCATACCCATCGCCTGTACATCTGTATGATTTGCCATTCTCACTTTGAATGGTGCTGGTTTCATATTAATGATACCCATTCTTTGCTGAATATGGGATCCCATTATGTTGACTCCTGTCCCTCCATCCAGGATAACGCTTGAGAGAGGTTCCCACTGCTTCATGACCTTGTAGTCTACTTGAATAAGTGAAACTTCATCATCCCGGACAGCCGTCAGGTCCACTGTTCTAGCCTCTGCCTCAGTCTTCCTGCGCTGTCTGATAAAGTTGGCCACCTCAGGTAAGGTCTTTCTTATATCCTCCAGCTCTACAGTCAACTTCTAGATTCTATCACAAATTTTCACATGAATTTCTTCTCTCTCTTGGTGAGACTGATTGTCAGAGCTTGAAGAACTGGTATCTTCACACTACCATTCTTCTTTTGCAGTGCTTCTATTCTTTCCATCCACTCCCATTTCATTAGCTAGTCCATGTACCACAGCTAGCATGGTCTCTATCATGGCCGGTACTGACTGATCTTTATTAGTCGATTGGGCTGATATCCTCTGAATGACTCTAGCTTCGGAACTTTCTGGCTGCTCTGGCAGCTTCTTAGCTAAATCCTTCGTGATTTTAGCTTCTAGTTCCCACTGCTCTTGCCACTCATCTACCACCTTTTATTTACCTTTGGCCTTCCAAACTTCCCTTTTTTGAGCCCACTTGCTGCTGTTAGGATTAACTGGTACTTCTGAAATGTCTGGGATTTCTTCAATGACTACTCCCTTCCTCCTGGTAACCACCCTGACTGGAACTGGCTCTGGTGCCTTAGCCTCAGTAGTAGTCGTTACAGGTGCATTTGGACATTGGGCTGCAAAATGACCATACTTCCCACAAGTATAGCAATTCATGCTCCTGTTCTGGAAGTTGCCTCTTCCTCTTCCTCTGCCCATTCCTAGTTGGTATCTGCCACGTCCTTGACCAGTACCACTGGTACCTGGTCTCTCCTCTTGAGCTACTTTGAATGGTTCTACCTTCATTGGTTCAGTGTAGGCAACCACTGACAGATCCTTCCCTTTCTTAAAATGGTGAATTCTAATGCCACAATTATTCCATAGGTGACCAAAGGCCTTGCAGTAGGTACATTGTGGACATTCAGTGGAGATATGGTCCTTGGATTTGCATCTTGAACACCAAGTCTCCATCTTCCGGACTGGCTGTCTTGTGTGGCTAATTTCTGCAATTTGCCTAGCCATCTCTTCAATTTTCTTGGTCCATGATCCCTTCTTTGATTTCTCCTTTGCTCGTTCATTGGAGCTGCTCTCGGAGCTACTGGACATTTCACTGGAATCAGAAGTTTCAGTAGCAGAGCTACTACTAGTGGTCCTACGCTTCTTGTGGCTCTTCTCCTTCTTAGCCTGCTGTTCTAGCTTTAATGCCCTTTGGACCAGATCATTGAATTTTTTTGTAGGGGCTGGTACTTCTTGTTCCCTAAGCTTCTTGCTTCTGAACCCATTCAGGAACCATGCCCTCAATCTATTCTCAGACGCCCGTTCTTGCAACTGCCTGGTTAGCTCTTTTATCTTTTCCACATAGCTGCGGACTGACAAATTTCTCTGTTTGATCTTATCTAATTCACAGAGAATATCTTCGTCCCCTCTATTGTCTGAATATTCCAACCTGAAGGCCTTAAGCAATTTGTTATATGATCTCAGCTGGCATGCAGGGTAATGGTAATACCATTTCCTCGCTGCCTCCTTCAAGGTTTGTGAAAAATATTCCCCCCAATCATCCTCATCAATGTTTTTTAGTTCAACATACTGCTCGAAAGCTTGTATGTGAACATCTGGATCATCCTTTTTCCCCCCTTTGAATATTGGAAAGGAAATCTTCAGGGAAGCTGTGTAATCATTTCGATTACTACTGATCCTGGCACTTCTCTTCTTGGCTTCAGAATGACGCTTGGGAGCTTTCTTGCAATTGTCAATGTCAGCATCCCAATCAATCTCTGTCTCTGTTTCAGTGTCAGTGTCTTCTCTGGTTTGTCTGCTAGAAGTACGGTGACTTCCCTTACTGCCCTTGGTATCCTCATCTCTCTGGAAAGACTGAGAATTCTTGGAACTCTTTGTCTTCCGTGCTTCCCGTTCTGCCCGTCGGCGTCGAGAATGACTGGAGTGCTGTGAGTCCTGCGCCTCATCAGCCTGACTATGCTCCTCGTGAGCCTCAGTGTCAGTCATCTTCTCTTGCTTTGGGTCAGACTCTCTTCCAGACTCCTCAGGAATGGGGTCTACACGAATGGTAGATTTCCGGCCACGATTGGATTTTGGTGCCATTGCTGAAAACTTCAACTGGGAGAAGAGTCTTTCAATCAACGAGCTTCAGCTTGAGCCACCGTGATCGCCAAAATGGAATTGGAGCTGATCTCTTGAGACAGCTAATTCCAGTGTTGAAAGATTTCAGCTACTAGTATGGGAAGATTTCAGATAGCGGACTGAATAGGAATCAGAGACTAAACTGGAATGTGGATACTGAAATAAGAATCAGACTTAGGTACTAGAATTAAGGTTCAGATTCAGATTCAGATTCAGAAGAGTGGACGAGAAGTAAGTATAACTGAAATATATGCCATGATTGGGGTTACAGATCAAGATTACAGCGAATATGATTACAAAGAGAAAGTACAGCCGACAATACTGCCAATGATTCTCAAGTACAATAATAGCCAAAGCGCTAACCCAAGTGATAACAATTGCCAACCCGATTACAATGTAATGGGCCCTATTTATACACTTCGGGTTTACTGTAATTACTAAGTAGTTCGCTGCCCATCTTCTAAGAAGACGTTCCCACATAGTGACTTTCCAGCCGTCTACAACCTCCAAAGGTTAGTGTTAAAAGTCCTTAGACCTAGGACCTTAGGCAAGCTAGCGTTGAGCTTGAGGTGGGAACCCGACCCAAGCTTGAGGTGCTTGTTGTGCTTGCTGACAAAGGTGCTTGTCATGCTTGATGATTAAGGTGCTTGAGGTGCTTGTCATGTATTATGGTGCTTGTCGTGTATTATGGTGCTTGAGGGGCTTCATGGCTAAGCTGCTCAACGGGTGAGGTGTATCAAAGTCAGCATAATCCCTACAAGAAGGGGGGCAAGCCCTAAAGCTAGGAGCATGAGAGAGAACACACACACACTCACTCAAGGCAAGCCTAAGACCTAAGAGGCAACAAGGACACATCTCAAGCACCTACACATGCTGCCCTCATGTAGTGCCTAAAGCCTAATGGTTGACCTCTAAAGGGGTCCAATGAGAATTAAGTTTATTTATCTAATTTTTTGAGAATTATTCAAGTCCTCTCTCTCAAAGGGGTATGAAGGACACTTTCCTAATGCTACCCTTGTTGCTTGATATGCACAAAGCATGTGATTGGCCAGGCTTGAGGAGGTCCATTCACCATTAAGGAAGAGCTAGAAGAGGGGGTCGACCCAAGCAAAGAGAGGGTGTGCTTGCCCATATACTCTCTCTCATTCACTCACACACACGCTCATTCTCATAGTGTGTTGTGCAAGAACACCATCTCCTTCTCCAAGATTGAGAAGTGGAGAGCCTACACCAACAACTCATGGCTATGGAATACAAAGAAAGTGCATGTTTGCCATCTCCTTCATCTCCATTACTATGCTATTATGCTATGCTAAGCAACAAGAGTAATATCAAGTGAGGATGTCGTTCTTGTATGTTACTTCTTCTTCCTCTTCCTTATCCTCATTCCCTACTAGCTCTCTCCACCTTCAAAGGTGTTTGAGGTCTTGGGACTGAGGCCGGCGAGGACAAGTTAATGCTTTGGTAAGATAGTTAAGGGCATAATCTTGGTGCATGAAGCTTTCCATATTCATTGCACCAACGAGGTCTCAAGGAACACAAATCTTGTATTGTACCAAGTCTCTCTACATGGGAGAATCTATAATGTAAAAGCCTTTTGGAGGGGGGACCAGCTCCAAGTAAATCCGGTCCTCAATTTTTGTCAATTTCTCTAATCCTTTCCTTCTCTCTTTTACAAGTATTGTTCATGCCAAGCTAATTAATTGTAATGTTCATTTGCTACTTTTAATCAAGTACTCTTCTAATGCTCCTTAAAGAACCCTCTTAAAGGAAATGTTCACTATGGTTATTAGTATAACAATATTGTCCCCAATGTGCATAGGCACTAGCTATGGGATGTCATGATAGATCTATTTTGCCATCATGGGCCTCTATAAACAAAGGAGCGCAAAGAGGAGGAAGATGATATGCAAATGCAATGCACTTCCAATTGCCCTAGCAGTTCCAACAAATGCAGAGAGGTGACATTGGAGAGTAGAAAATCCTACAATTTCAACTATTGTGGTGCATAAAGAGGGGGATTCAAAGTGAGACTACAAGTGGAATCATGCAAGCAATTGAAGGAAGGTGGCTTGCAAACTTAGAAAGTGGAATAAATTCATCATTTTTGCACATTGATAAGCTCTGGAAGCTTTGAGTTTGACATTGTTAATGGCTTATGGATACGAGAAAATTGATAAGTTTTTGTTTGATGTCATTGCACGTCTCAGTTCCTTTGTTTTTTATCTTTATTTTTTCCTACAATGTTCTACACACATAGATGTGTGCAGTCAAAGTTTTTCTATGATGTCATTGTGTGTCTCAGTTGGTGTATTTTTTTGTATCTAGTTGTTCTCACTACATAGATCCACACACACTCGTGTGCACCGAAAGTCATTCACTCTTAAACCATGCCGGTTTGTTTTGTTACCTCAGGTTTCACACATTAAGACATGCACTCTCTTTGTTCAACTCTATTCTCTTATCTTTGTCTGCACTCATTTGAAATACATCTTGTGATTATCAGTAGCACATAATGCATGAGGACATATTTGTGATATACAAGCCAAAGGGTGCAATGGGGTTGCATGCTTATGTCTATCAACATGGCAAGATGTTTTAATATGTTGCTATGACCAACTCAAGCAGTGGAAACATCTATGGGATGCCATGCTAGTATGTATTATGGGTCATGGATTTTACTAGTTATTATGCTTGCAAGTGGTATGTTGTTGTTCTTTGCAAGATGTTGATGTGCTCACCCTATAGGCTACACACATGGAGGCATTCTCTAATTGACATAGCCCAAATGCCTCAATTGGTAATAGAAAAATATTTTGTAGGTCCCTTTTGTCTTACTAAATGCAAGAGAGGGCTCAAATAGGATATGGTTGTTGCACTTGCAATGCATGCATAGAGAGAGAGAGAGAGAGAGAGAGAGAGAGAGAGAGAGAGAGAGAGAGAGAGAGAGAGAGAGAGAGAGAGAGAGAGAGAGAGAGAGAGAGAGAGAGAGAGATGAGGTGTAGTGGAGCTCCAAAGGTAAGCTCCTCCAATCTTATTCCTTAAACTACTCAAAGAATGAATACACTATGTGTGTATATGTGATGGATGTGTGTGTGTGTGTGTGTGTGTGTGTGTGTGTGTGTGTGTGTGTGTGTGTGTGTGTGTGTGTGTGTGTGTGTGTGTGTGTGTGTGTGCGTGTGTGTGTGTGTGTGTGTGCGTGCGCGCGCACTAAGAAACCAACCAATTGACCTTTTGCCACAACAACCATCCACTTAAAGGCCAATGTGCCTTCAAGCAAGACCAACCATGAGAAACCTCATCCTATACCCATCATGACTACATAAAAGCTGCAAAAGACTGGAAGTAGACAACTTGATGTCTATATCCGTATATGTGTAACCATGTGCAGATGCTCCATGCACATTAGAGAATATGCACAACACTTGAGTATCACCCAAGTACCTCAAGAGGTCAAGCGCTACCTCCCATAGCCTCCTATTATGATTATTCATGTGTCAATCCACTACTCTCACTATGGAGGCTATCTCTAAACAATTCATATTCGTGGTGTGCTCCCACTGAAGCTTGACACCTTGCAGCATAGCCTCATTGCTAGAGGACAATCCACTAGCTATCAACAACTTGACGTCATGTATACGTGATCATATCTAGGTACATGCACAAACTTGCATATCTATTGCATTGAAACTTTGGCTTGCATCTAGAGGTCCAACATTGCCATCTAATGGCTAGCACACTAGCACAACCACATTGGGATCATCACAACCAATATCCATGTCACTCTGTCCATGGCGAGGTCTCATCAATGGCTGCATGTACTCCTGTATAATCACCTTGCATGCATCAAATGAGATGTCATCACGACTGCATACATGTCCCAAGAGAAAACATTGCCTTGTATACTCGACTACACTCGCCAATGCCTCACAACACAACATCCCAAGAGAAAACATTGCCTTGTATACTCGACTACACTCGCCAATGCCTCACAACACAACATCTCAAGGTGACATTAGGGAAAGTTTGAGGTCTCTTTTTTGCCTTGTAAGAAATGGTAGAGAGAGAAAATAGTTTTCATTTTTGAAAATGTGAATCTCTTGGGAATGTGTCCCTTTCCCAAAAATTCTCCCTTCTAATGCACCATTTTTCTCTTTTGGTCCAAATTTCAAATTTCCCCCTATTCATTCCGCCCTTTCTCTACACCTTTCTTTGCACCATATCCAACCCATCGTCTTCCCCATATCCAAGCTTTGACCATGAATCCTACTAAAAGAGGTATCTATCATCCCCATGTCAAGTTGAAAGATGAATATTTCCCTCTCCAAAAAAGAATTAGGCTTTGTGAAAATCCTCCTTCTTCCATTAAAGCATTGAGATCAGAGGGAAAGAAGCACATTGACTTATGCATGTATGGTAGATTGTATTCCATAGACCCCATCACAAAATGCACCCCACCATTTTCCAATTATCTTCATTGAGGAGATTTGTAAGAGATGGTATAAGAACATGACAATAGTTGAGGACCGGATTCATATGGAGCCGGTCCCCCCTCCAATAGGCATTTGTATTATAGTTTCTCCCATCAAGAGAGACTTGGTACAATACAATCTTTGTGTTCCTGGTGACCTACATGATGCAATGAAGATGGAAAGATTCATGCATCACAAGCATAACATAAACTTGTAGAAAGCATTAACTATCCCGAGTCTCAGTCCCAAGGCCTCAAACACCTTCAAAGGTGGAGAGAGCTAGCGGGGAATGAGGGTAGGGAAGAGAAAGAAGAAACATTCCATAAGAGAAAGAAATAGTTCCTCACTTACCATTACTCTTCTTGCTAGCATACATAATAGTATAGTAATGGAGATGGAGAAGATGGCAAGCTTAAGCATTGAAGCATGGCTCTTGGTTGGATTTGCATTCCATAGCCAAGAGCGTTGATGTAGGCTCTCAGTTATCACAAGCTTGGAGAAGGAGGTGGTGTTCCTTAACTTTCACCAAGTGAGAATCAATCCACAAAATGACTGTGTGTGTGGTCTATATCCCCCCAACACCCCCCTTGCTTGCTTGGGGCGAGTTGCAACTTTTCCACATGCTGCAAGCTCATTGGACCCCTCTCCCCCTAGCCAATCACATGCAGCATGCAGTCAAGTACATGGGTAGTTTTTTGACAAGTGTCTTCCTTACCCCTTAGAGAGAGAGAGAGAGAGAGAGAGAGAGAGAGCTTGAAAATATCTAGATATTTGTTGGATGGAACTAGAAGCTCATTGGACCTCTCTTTAGTCCAACCAATAGCATTCAAGCACACCATGTGGTTAAGCTTAGTGAGAGTCTGACATGTGTCCCATGTGCCCTTTTATAAAAGGGGTACCCCTTGGGTGAGTGGAAGGTTAGGTCAAAGATTCCCCTAACTTTGGGACTTTTATGTATAGGAAGCTTCTCAAGAAACTTCCTCATTAAGTGTGTAGGGCTTTTTTTACTCAAGCATCTTACCCTCCATGCATAGGAAGCTTCTCAAGCAACTTCCTCATTAAGTGTGTAGGGTCTCTTTTTGACTCAAGCATCTTACCCCCCATGCATAGGAAGCTTCTCAAGCAACTTCCTTATTAAGTGTGTAGGGTCTCTTTTTGACTCAAGCATCTTACTCTCCCATGCATAGGAAGCTTCTCAAGCAACTTCCTCATTAAGTGTGACAAGTACCTCAAGTACCTTAGTCATCAAGCATGACAAGCACCTTAGGTGGAGTTCCCACCTCAAGCTTTGTCTAAGGTCAAAGAAAATTTTAGGTCGGGTTCCCACCTCAAGCACAACCCTACCTTGCTTAAGGTCAAAGACAAGTTTAGATCGGGTTCCCATCTCAAGCTCAGCCCTAGCTTGCTTAAGGTCAAAGGACTTTTAACACTAACCATTGGAGGTCTTTAGTGAAGCTCAGCCCTAGCTTGCTTAAGGTCAAAGGACTTTTAACACTAACCATTGGAGGTCTTTAGTGAAGCTAACCCTAAGGTCTTTTAAGCTCCATTAGTTAACCTTGCTCTTTGACATACCGTCTCTCATTTGGCCCCTTTACCATTGGCCCCGTGTTGAGTTAGATCCATAAGCACATGTCTATATTCTAGCCCTTTTCTCGTTATTTATCCCACATTAAATGACTATTTTAATATGAGAAAATAATTTGGGTTTGTTAGATATTAGATATTTAATGACATTACCTCTCTCTTGAAATCATAGTCATCCTCGAGGTAAAAGAGATAAAGTCATAGTCATTAGTCAATTTGTCTTAGTGGGTAGAGGATCCCCTTTTTACCCTACGACATCATTCCAAGATGGATGACTAATCCATTTGGTGCTTGGGAGACATAGATGCCGCAAGCATGTCTGCTCTTTAGTCCATATCATACTTCCAAAGTACAATGGCAAGTTCTACTTGGTGTTTGGGAGACGTCATCACCACAAACATGATCCTAAGCATGCATACTTCTTAAATTTGTGCACAATAAAAAGAGAACTAGTCTTGTGAGACAAAAACATCATTTAAAATGCATTTTCATATACTTACTCTAGTGCAGCATTGTAAGCATTGACAAGGTTCATATTATCCTTAAGCTAGGTTCCTTGCATCCATTTAGCATCTTTAAAAGGATAATTCTTTAACTTAATAAGATAATGTTAGATAATCTTACCGGAGTCTTAATACCTTGTCTTCAGGTCATAGGATGGACTCAGATTGAAGTACTTCTTCTTGATCTTTGATTTTTGGAGGGTGTGCAACTATTGCTTCTTTCGGTGGCACTCCTTAGTAAGGCTTTTGTAGGTTCTCATGGAAAACATTGTGCATGAGCCAATGGTTGGGCAACTTCAATTGATAAGCCATCTCATTGACTGGCTTAAGAATTTTAAGGACTATAATATCTTTTTGCTAGTTTAGCATCATACTCTTGGTGGTCCGTAGGACTCTTGCCCATAGTATGCCTTAGATGAGCCTTGAGAAACGTTAGCAAGACCCAATCATTTGCCTTAAAGGCTAAGGCTCTTTTGTGCTTATTAGCAGCATCCCTTTTTGCCTTTCCTATGAGATGGATATAACCCCTTTAATCTTTGGAAAAAATTCATGTAAGTCTCAGCTATATTCATCAGCAGCAGCGAAGAACTTTCCATGTACTTGAAGTAGTAAGGGACTTTTGGATCTTCCCTCTTTAACCTCTAAAGGTGCTTTCCCCCTAGAAGTATGTACAATGTGATTGTACGAATACTCTATAAGAGGTAGGTACTTCTATCATCAAGAATGTTGATCTACTTCCATGACATAGGCTTTTAGTAGATTCAAGAATCATTAGATTAGTTATTTCGCTTTGGTCATCCGTTTGTGGATGCAAGGCCGAAAGAGAAATTTAATCTACTTCTTAGATTCCAAAAGAGACCCTTCTAGGAATTACTGGTCATTCTAAGATCTTTGTCCGACACTATGGATGTTGGAAATCCATGATGCTTGAAAATTTGAGATCTAAAGAGGGTTGCCATTTCTCTAATCGTCTTTTTGACAGGCATAGAGTGTGTTTTCTTGTTAAGCATGTCGACTGAAACAATCCAAGTTGCTTCCCTCGATCAATTTTCAACTTTTGGTATACCACGCATTTTAAAACATACTCTTGTATGTTTACTTTTCATGGTAGACCAACAGAAATACATTTGTACTCCTCGAAGAGTAAACTATGGAATCCCTCTTGCCCCACATAAGGAGAAGTATGGAATTCATACATGACTTTCGTATTGTATGGGTGATTAACACATAGCCTATTTCCATTTGGAAGATAACCATCCTCCAAGGTGTATGGTTCTTTTTTCTTCCCTATTGCAAAGGCTGTAATTACATACTTAAAGTCTTGGTCAGTAGCATACTCATCTATCATAAAAGATAGATCATTGTGAGTTGCTATAGACACCACATTTACCCTTGGTCGTTGTGAAAGTGCATCGACCACTTGATTGTGCTTGCCAACAATGTGAGCAATATGAAATTTAAATTGCAAAAGAAAATTTTCCCGCCTCATTTTTTTGTCGGAGAGTTTGGTTTGCGTCATGAAGTTCTTGAGGCTTTGTGATCCATTTGTAGGATGAATGGAGTCCCCAATAGACAATGTTTCCATGTGTTTAGGGCATATAGAATAGCTAGTACCTCTTTTGCGTATTTGCCCCATACTCACTTATTGAAGTTGAGTCTTTGACTCTCCTATGCTATGGCATGCCCTTCTTGAAGCAAAATAGCTCCAAGGAAATTACCACAAGCATCACATTGGACCTCTGAGAGATCTAATAATGTGAGCACATGTTGAGAGATAAGATTCTCCTTAAGCTTCTCAAAAGCTTCTTGCACTTTTGTAGTCCATGAATACTTAACGTTTCTTTTTGTTAATTCATGTAATGGGCGTGCTATTAGCGAGATTTTTTCCTATGAAGCATCTATAGTATGCACACATACCTATGAAGCTTCATACCTCATGTAGATTCCTTGGATTAGGCCATCCTTTTATTATCTCTAACTTTGTTGGATCCATACGGGTGTCATCATTAGAGATAATGTAACCTAAATATTGAATCTCTTGTAGGAAAAAATCACTTTTCTTTTGATTAATGAAAAGCTTATTCTCTCTCACAACTTGAAAGTTTACCTGGAGGTGTCGCTTGTACTATTCAAGATAATTTGGATGGTCTGAAGATTTTTGTCCATCAGGACTTTGAATGCGTCGGAGCATTTGTCAGGCCAAAACTTGTAAATTATCAAATAAATATTCTACCCGCGGCACGGGAAATCTATTTTTGATAGTGATCTTATTTAGTGCTCTATAGTCGACACACATGTGACATGTGCCATCTTTCTTTTGCACTAAAAGCAATGGTGAAAAAAATGGAGAGAAGCTAGACCTCACCATCCCTTTTTTTTCACCAATTCATGCACTTGCCTCATGATCTCCTCTTGTTGAGCTTGTGAAACTTGATAAGGAGGCTTGTTAGGCGGTGAGCTTCTTAGTAGGAGCTCAATTGCATGGTCATCATCCCTCATTTTAGAGGTAGCTCAGTAGGGATGTCATCAAGGAAAACATCTTGGAATCCATTTAGGAAATTAGTCAACTCTAATTCCTCTTTATTCCCTTTATTGCAGGGATATGGTGTTCCCCAACTCATGGTGGACATGTATGTACATGCTCTTTTCCTGTAGGTGAAGTAGATTCTCCTTTCAAGGAAATTCATGTTGGAAGCCATGTGGTTAAACCATGGTGCCCCAACGATAGAGGGGAGATGAAGAAATATTTTTTTGTCCACATAGCTTTGGACATGAAGCCTTGATTTTCCAATTAAGGAAGTAACTGAGACGTCTTGTCCCTTAATAGCTCCATTGGATTTCAATGCATCTCCCATCTCGTGGGCTTGTATGCCTAGCTTAGTGGTAAACTCCGTGGATATGAAGTTGTGAGTTGAACCAGGGTCAATCAAAATAAAGGCATCATGCTCTTCCATCTTTCCCCAAGCATAGGAAAGGAGAAATCCTTGGCAATGAGCATCCTCTTTTGGAGCTTCAAACATAGAGGCTCTAGGAGTCTCATTGCCGGTAGTTCTCTTGGGGCAAGGACGATAACCATGGCCTTGCTCCCCACACTTAAAACATTTGTGATCCTTAAGGAAATCTTCTAGCTCTTTAGGAGAGAGTTTATATTTACCTTTGTAAACTCCCTTCTCCTTGGACCGATTGTTGTTGTTGTTGGAATAGCCTTCTAAGAATTTTGGGCATTGGGTTTCCTCTTGGAATCACTTTTGTCTTTATTTTCCATGGGCTTGACATTCCGTCTAGCCCCTTGTTGGGAATTGATGCACGAAGCAACCATGGTGTGGTGGATTACTTTGGTGATAGAACCAGGCCGTTGAGAGTTGACATACTTGGCCATCTCTTTGGGTAATCCCGCACAGAATTGTTTCTTTTTGCATGGCAAAGTCTATCTTTTGAAAGACAATAGCCTTGAGATATAAATCCCAAATCTTGTCCACATATTTGTTGATAGACTCATGAGAGAGAAGCTTTAAACTTCACCATTTGGTAAGCACTTTGTCCTTTGCATCACTTGCAAGGAATTGCTTCATGCTGGAAACTCATAGAGTTTTCCATGTCTTTGGGGCTTCACTATTGCCACGAAGGCTAGCCCACCATTGACGAGCCGATTTTTTGGAAGTGCATAGCTACATGGTGTAGCTTGGAGGACTCCATGAGGCCCTCGTCTCCAAAGGCTGCATCAAATTGTTGGATGAAGGCCAATACTTTGTCGGTAGCACCAAAGGTGTCATCATAGGTGAGAAAAGAGATACTCTTTCCTCCCTCTTTGAACTTCTTTAGCGAAAATCAGAGGCTAAAGCAAGAGTAGTAGACATGGCAGCCATTAAAGATGGTGAGGTTCGAGTAATTCAGGTTGACTACAAACTCACAAAATAGCGGGAACCTCTGTCAAGTGTAATACTGGATGGGGGACCTGATGTCAATATACTTGGAGATCATTTAAGATAAAAACTGGGAATTAATGACTTAAAACCAACACCATTCAAGGCTAGAATGGTTGATCATAGGGTGGTTCAGGCTATTGGCTTAATAAAAAATATACAAATCAGAGTGGGCAAAGAAAAGTTTAAAATCCGCTTTTTAGTCTTAGATGTACAAGGAGCATATGGAATGCTTTTAGGGAGAACATGGTTTTGAGTTGGGTATGGAGGATCAGAAATATAATAGAACACTTGCATACTAAAGGCTACACACTCTACACTTAGGACTTTTTTCAACCTGGTTTGGGATACTTGTCTCCTCAGATGGCTGGTTGTATAGAACTGGTACTTGTTATTCTTAATTACTAATCCTACTGGTCCGAAATGTAGAAAGGAGGACTAGTTCAATTGGTTGACCATACTGGATTTGATTGCTTGACTGACCAAAGGTTTTTACTTTGCTGGTCATACTGGTTTTTACTGTGATTATAATATTGGTATAAGAATTGCTGGTCCAGCTGTATTATATTCCAAGTAGCTGGTCTGCATTTTTGGATTGGCAAGTGATATAACTCCTATACTTGGAGTATATACTGGGGCATTACTCATTGAGCCAAGGGTCTGGCTTTTTTTTTTGACACCGTGTAGCTTCACTTTATGGCTTCATAACCATGTTCTTGGTTTTCGGTACTAACTTTCCAGTAATATGAAGCTTTGGCATAATGAATGGAACAGGGGTGTTTTTTTGGGGCTTAAAAACAATGCTGATCTGGATGGTGTACACTATATCAAATCTAACTAACATTGGTTGGTTGTGCCTTCTCTGGTACACAGATGGTTTAAACAACGTGAAAGGTTTGTTGTACATTTTGGATAGCTGTACTTTGCTATCTTAAGGTGAAAACTGGGCTGGTTTTGTTACACCTATGAAATGAGAACTTGACTATTTTGTAACAACATAAAATGGGCTTGAATATAGAACCTTGCTGAAAGTTATTGGTAATGGATTTAATGGTACCTAAAAGGAATGACTTTAAATGAACTCATCTTTTTTATAACAACAAGAAGGGAACTGGACAGAAGAGATAACCTCCAGTAATTACTGGAATCTGACTCAATCATTTGTTTTTTTCACATACAGCATTAAGTTTTTTCATTTAAAAACTTAGGTGACATGGATGACAACTAGGGTCACCCAAGTTACCTGTAATGCTATTTGAAGGCTAACCGATTGGTTGTTTTCTTATTGTGGATGCAGGTAAGGGTGCTCTCTCCTTCGTCTTTAGATGGGAAAACTGGAAATGCTATGCACTTTACTTAACTGATATTATACAGGACCTGTTTACTCACTATGGCCTGTAACTTTTTGATGTATCACTTGGATAGACTGTCTAATTGATATATCACTGTTACTATAAATGTAGTCTATGGTCTTTGTATCTTTTGAAAGGTCTCATGTGCTATGGTATGTAATTTTAAATAAAACTCTCTCTCTCTCTCTAAGATTCACCACAATATCATCTAAGTGAATTTAGTTAGCCCAATATGCTTTTTGCACGTAAAGCAATGTTTTGGTGGTTGTTGTTGTTGTGGGGTGTTAGCAAATGTTCACCCTGACTTGGAACTTTCTTCTCTCCAATGGTTGAAAATTCACACACAGAAAGCAATGACATGTGCAACTGAAATATTATAAATCCCTCGCTTCTAGAGAGTGCATCAACTACCTCTACTGCCCTAGTTTGGTTCAATACATGGTTACAATAGCACTACGAGCATAGATTTGCCATTAATGTTGCACTTCTCAAAAACCCACAATTGTTTGCACACAATATCGACCCCTCTGGTGTCTGCCAATCCATCTCATCTGTGTGCATCTTCTAGCTTTCCTTCGTCGTAATTTTGCAAACTTTCCACCAGATCTTGTGTATGTATAGAGGAGCTTCTTGGTTATGGTGGTGCCCTCCACAGAGAATATGTGTATCGTGAATCTCTCTCTCTCTCTCTCTCTCTCTCTCTCTCTCTCTCTCTCTCTCTCTCTCTCTCTCTCTCTCTCTCTCTCTCTCTCTCTCTCTCTCTCTCTCCGCACTGACGTAAATGGTTAGAGAGAGAGAGAGAGAGATTAGAGAGTAATGGTTTTACAGATTGAAGATTTATATTTTGATGATTTACACAGTGCAACCTATCATTGTTTGATGATTTACAAAGCGGAACTAGAACCATATCAAAAGCCACACTCTAAGAGTAATGGTTTTACAAAATGAAGTTTTGAGAGAAGAACCGGTACCGTATCAAGAGCCTCTCTCTCTCTCTCTCTCTCTCTCTCTCTCTCTCTCTCTCTCTCTCTCTCTCTCTCTCTCTCTCTCTCTCTCTCAAATGATTAAATGGACAAGTAACAAAAAACAATATTGGATATGCGATATGTTTAACCTTGCACTTCAGCATGACATGCCTCATGATTGGAGTGCAAATTGGATCAAACCTTTGCACAAAGGAGGAGATGTAAACAATGTGAACAACTATCGCACTATAATAGTTGGTTCTTTGATGGCAAAGTTATTTGGATGTATCATGGAGATGAAGATAAGTGAATGGGCTGAAAATAATGGCAAACGTGCGCTTGGCCAAGCAAGTTTTTGATGGCAAAGTTATTTGGATGTATCATGGAGATGAAGATAAGTGAATGGACTGAAAATAATGGCAAACTTGCTTGGCCAAGCAGGTTTTTGAAAGGATCATAGCACTATTGATCACCTTGTCACTCTTCGAGTTCTTATGGAAGCATCTCGATTGAAAAGAAAAAAGTTGTATTGTTGCTTTGTGGATTTCAAAAAAGCTTTTGACATGGTACCGCGAGGAAATCTTTGGAGACATATACAAAGCCTTCAAGTGCCAAGAGAATTTACGCATGCAGTCTTTCGCATCTACCAAAAAGTGATATGTCGATTACGTATGGGAGATGGAATTTCAGAATTTTTTGCAAGCACCATTGGTGTCAAACAAGGATGCCCACTTTCCCCAACCCTCTTTGGGCTACTCATTGATGAATTGGAATGCATGGTTCTTGATTTTATGTAGCAAAAAGACATAGAAGAGGTTAAGATCGGAAATGCGGTGATCATGCTTTTGCTTTATGCCGATGATGTAGTGCTCTTGGCACATACCTTAGAAGATGCACAAAAGCTTATGAGTGTCTTGGAACGCTTTTGCCTACATAGCGGGTTGATCGTGAATGGATCCAAAACCAAGGTTATGCTTGTAAAGACCCTCAATAACAAAAATCCATGCATTGTATACAACAATGAGCAACTTGAAGTGGTAGATCACTTCAAGTACCTTGGCCTTGAGGTTCCATCCAATCGTAAATGGAAGGATTGTGCAATGTGTCGCTTGGAAGCTAGAAAGAGGGCTTATTATGCATTTGAGAACATGTGCAATGCTGGAGATATCAAGTGTTGGGCTCTCAAAAAGTACCTCTTTGACACATTGGTGACACCGGTGCTTCTTTACGGAGTGGAGGTATGGGGTGGAAGCATCGCGAAGTCTACTTGGAAAGAGTTTGAGAATGTTCAAAAGCGTTTTCTCACCAACTTTCTCCAAGTCAAGACACAAACACCCTACATGCTCTTACTTCTTGAGTCCGGATCGCTTCCCATTGAGGTCTTGGGCATGAAAAGGGTTGTGGAGTACATGCTTAAGACACAACGTAGCCCTTTGCATCGACTTCCTAGAATTGCATATGAAGCAAGTCAAAAGGTCCAAAAGACATGAAGAGCAAAATACTAAGTTTGGGGTGAATGCTTGACATCAAGAAATGGTTTGGAAGATGGGATGCATGTCACTTGGTCAAGGATGCGTCGATCGACTCCCAAGTTAATGAGGCCTTCTTACAACGCCAATGTATCATGGCTTGGGAGAAATCCGGAGGTTCTCGCTTCAACCATTATACCACGCCGGTTGCCCCAAACTACAAATCTCTCTTCTTCTTTGAACGAGGTAATCGAACCCATCCCTACATCCTTGAGCCCATCGCATTGAGTGCGATCTGCACCATTGCCTCCATTCGTCTTAGCTCCCAATCTTTACACTGCGAGACAGGAGGTTGGGGCACTAGCGAGGAGTCTCATCAGCTTTGCACCTTATGTCCTCATCAAGTGCGAGAGAGTGAGTACCACACACAACTTGAGTGCTCAGCTTTTGACCACATTAGGTCCTCTTTTCCCCATATATTTAGCCATGAGCTCTCCCTACATACCTTCCTCTCCCAACCACGATGTGGACTCTCTATTGCGACGCTCATTTCAGCCATTTTTGAGCATCGAGAGTCACTTATGACCTCCACTCACACCATGTGACATGTTCATTTGGTTCCTTAGGTCATATTTGACCTCCGAGGACGATAATAGAACTATCTCTCTCTCTCTCTCTCTCTCTCTCTCTCTCTCTCTCTCTCTCTCTCTCTCTCTCTCTCTCTCTCTCTCTCTCTCTCTCTCTCTCTCTCCGCTCTTTACATCATTAGAATGTAAAACTTAAATATATAAAACCATTAGAGAGAGAGAGAGAGAATTATTGTCAATTGGGTCTCTCTCTAGCCATTCGAGTCGGCACGGATGGCTAGAGAGAGTATTTACAAGTTTAAGAAGTTGCAACAAAGAAGCACTTAGGGCAGTTTGAAATCATATCTCCTTTTGCTTTTGATGAGAAAATGCATATGGACGCTTCCCTTGCAAGGCTCATGTAGAAGAAGCAACTCTCTCTTCAGTGCCTATAGGGATGAATCATGGCATTGCAACAAAAAATACAGGTCAATATCTATTTTTTCATGCGAGAGGAGGCCACATGACCCTATCACAAAAGCATCAAATGTCGAGCGATAGCGAGGTGGGGTAAGCCAGCAAAACTAGAGAAGTCCCTGGTTGGTGATGCCCGGGTTGGAGTTATGTAGAGAGAGGCAGGTGAGATGGATAGTGGTGGTGTTGATGACCTAAAAACTACATGTTGGGGTGAGTTTCTCGTCGTGTAGTTGTTGGATGACCATCCTATGTATGTGCACCCCCTTCCAAGTCTGCACTACCTGCTCTACATAGCTATTCATGGCCAGCACTGCTCTTGTTCTTGTCATAGCACAAGTGCAGCTATGTGTCGTGCTCACCTGCACATCATTATTCCTTAGAAACCAAGCTCATTGTGTTTGGAGCCCGAAAGACCAGAATTTGCACCAAACACTCCTTGGAAATTGGGAGGTGGGTGATGAATCATGATACAAGGCACACTATAGCCCTAGAGGTAGCATTGAAGGAAGCAAGTCATGCCTGGAGTTGGACCATACAAGGACGTGGCGTGCACTCTTCTCGTGCGAAAACATACCAACTTTAGAGAAATTTAGTGTAAAAACTTTCTCATATATTTTTGTGTTTATTTCAAGCACTGTTCAAAGTCTCCAATCTACCAACAAACTCATTATGGCTCAGCCCACATTACTCGCCCAAAGCGCAATGCCCATGTACAAAGTGCTACTAAACACACCTCTTAGAGTCACAATAGCCCTCTTTAAGGCTTACAAACGTGGTCCAATCCCTTCATTTTTTATTGTATTATGCTTGTTGTTTAAGAACCCACGCGGTCAATAGTGCAACTTCACATATGTCCCTGTTGTAGAATGATGTGTTCTAGCCCTCAATCAACTCTTCTTGCATTGCTTATTAGGGCATCAAGGCCAAGCTCGCTTGTCCGTTTTCTTCCATTGTGTGAGTCTAAAAACTCATCTTCCATCAAGTCCAATTGAAAGTGTATGGCATAACCTCGAGCATGGCTTGCACCCTAGGGTTGAAAATAAATCTCAAAGTTCTACATAATATTACATTAAACCAAGGTTTTTTTGGAATGGTATGAGTAGGTGAAAGAGAGTGGGTACGAGGGAGCACAAAGTTGTTCTTGCTACAACACTCATAACTATAAGGCATTGCAGCACTCATAACTTTATGAACTTTGACGCCTCTTGTATCAAAGCACTATCAATAATGCCCCCCCCCCCCCCCCCCCCCCCCGCCCCCCAATCACTACCTCCTTCCTTGTCATCTTTGTCACCGACACCACCAAGTTTCCCACTCCCTAGATGGTGGGCTACATATGATGGCTTGATGCAAATTTTAATACACACCATGATGTGGAGTTTCTTAAAAGAATGGTCTAATTGACATAGAATTCTTCTCAACTTCCCACCATTGTCTATACACTAACTTCAAACTCTACAAATGTATAATACATCAAATCATAATAACTTGAGAGAGAGAGAGAGAGAGAGAGAGAGAGAGAGAGAGAGAGAGAGAGAGAGAGAGAGAAGAACAAGATGAGTGAAGAGAAGCTCAAGCTCCCCTCTGCATACTCTTGAGATTTGTACGAGTGACAAGAGCCTTACTTTTTTAGCATAAGGTTTTTGGTTTAAGCCTTGGGTGGGGGGGCTAGGATTGCAAAATTATTTTTCACTTTCCATTTAATGGAAGTGATTGAATTGGGACATATTGCAAAAGAGGTAGGTGTACGAGACTAATATCCACTGGAATCATGGTGCCACAATTCCCAATAATCATCCTTGTCAATATCAACATTAAGGGCAACAAGGTTCGAGGAGAGGAATATTATCATGTGATCATAATTGTTCCAACTGTTCTAGGCCATCAAGGGAAACATTCTACCAAGTGTATGTTCAAAGAGTTTTCTTTGCAAAAAATCTATGGTGGGTTTGGCATTGAAAATAGTCAAGATATTTTTTTCATTTCTTGATGTCGTCTAAACAATCTTGCTTGGTTTTGGTTTTATAAATGTTCCTTGTCTTATCTTGCTCGCTTTAGGGATTGCTTGCAAAATCTTGCTTGAGGTTCGAGGTTCCTCTCTCTAACCAACATCTCTTTTAGTATTATTTTTATTTATTTTTATGATACCTCTCTTTTCATCGTTATTGTATTTTTTTATTGTTTCTTTATTCTTTTCTTTTCTTTCACTATTGAAATTTCATCTTACACCTCCTCTACTAACTATTTATTTTTTAAAGCACGTGTACTTTTTCAAAGATTCTTTAATTTAACTAACTACTTTCACGCATGTGCACAAAAGAAAAATGATCATGGCCCTCCAAACGGTCACGAACAACACGAGCGATGGCTTAAGGACAAACGACGATATCCTTACACCAAGTGCAAAGGGGCAATCCCTGCTTGCAGGCGCATTGCCTTGAATCATGTGGAGAATGAGGGCTTTGGATCCCTCAAAAAAGCACTCAAATAGATGGGAGCACTAGCTTCCCTCACTTGAGGATGCTCCCCACCATTGGTATGTGTTTGGTGGTTATCCTATGACACGCAAAGTTGGCAAGAGTACGTGAGCGAAGGCATGATGTGTGGTGGTTGTGACTCTAGCTCTCCCTTGGCAGCTCCTCTACACATTTCTCAAGGACGCTTTGAGTTTGAGGATGAGCACATGTTCAACATGATTGATGAGTTTTTGGCTTAATCAACTTGTAGACCGTGCACTAAACAAGCTCAAGCAACGGAGGATAGGTTGCTATTGAGTGCTCAAAGACCTTTTTACAATGGTGCATAGTTCACTGTGCTTCGAGCATCATTGGAAGTCCTCAAATTGTATGAAAAATTTGATTGGAAAGATGAAAGTGTAGATGCACTCCTCATGTAAGTTCTATTTATGCTTTTTGTGAATTGCAATATCTTCTTGGTCTCCCCTTTTGTAGATGGCGGGAATAGTTGCTTAGCTATGGTGGCTGGACTTGGTAATTTCCAAAGAGAGTTACCATAGTAACTGATACAGTGTACAATTGGCCAAAGTCTAGTTGAAAGGCTATAAATAGGGGCCACTAGTTCATTTTTGAATGATTATTCTTGGATCCTAATCCTTGTATCTTGTATCTTGGAGCTATTACTCTCTTGTAATCTTAATCATACACTGAGCATACTTGACGCATTCATGTATTTGTCTCTTGATCTAAATATACAATTTTAGTTTTATCTCTCAGTTCCAATGATCATTCTCTTTTCCAATTCCAATGTTCATTGTCATTTCTAGTTCTAGTATTGCATTTCATTTTCAGTGTCCTTTGATCTGAAGTCTCATGTTGATGTGAATTAACTCTAACTACCAACCTGGAATAGCTGTCTGAAAGTGTCCAGATCATTCCATTTTGGCAATCATGGTGGTTTGAGCTAAATTTCCCTTAGAACACCATATTAGTGAATTTGGGAATTTTCCAATTCCCATTTTCAAAATGAGCTTAGGATTTGACCACATGGCCAAATCTTAGCCAAAGTTTTAAGAGCATAGCTCGAAAGATCATTTCAAGTACTACCTTGTGGAAGGAATTGGCCTTCAAAAATAGTTTAGATTTGTCCATATGGCCAAATATTTAAGACATTGGTGATTCCCAAATTGCTTGTAAAGTCTCAAAATCACTAATATGGTGTTTTAGAAGAGTTGCAAGAGGTAGAAGACCAGCTACCAAATTCGTGGATGATCTAAACCAATTCAATCCAATCCAAGAAGAATCATAGTGAGGCTCTGAATTTGAGGGGGAACCTGGGAATGAGATGGATGATCCTCGAGGGCCAGGAACAACTGATGAATCAAGGGATTCTCAGCATTCAACTCATTCTAGGTGCAGACAAGTTGAGTAAACAGAATGAAGGAACCAGTCTCATGGGTATCGGCATAGCCAAAAACATAGTGATGAAAGTGAGGGCAACAAGAGAAGTCATAAGTCACGACACAAATCGGTAAAGAAGAGGGTAGAGGAAACAATGTTTGAGACTTAAAAACAAAATGATAGGGAAGCTGACATAGACCGTTATAGTAAAAGACGATCCAAAGACAAGGAACCAGTTCAAAAAACTAGAACCAGTCACATTGAGCACTCCACTAGTCTGAAAATTCCTTTTCCAATATTTAAAGGATGTAATAAGGATGAACTTGATGTCCACATTCAAACATTTGAGCGATATGGAGAACTTAAAGATATTGACAAGGAAGAATGGGGAGAATACTTTAAAAAGGTCATAATAAGAGATACTCCAATGATAGCCAGTCCTCAATTAAAGAGTCAAAATCCAGTATTAGTTCCAGTTTATCTAGAATTGAGACAAATGACAAAGGCGAAGGAAAGAAAATAGGACCGTGGACCAAAAAATTGGAGGAAATGTCAAAACAGATTGTTGAAATAGCCAAGACAAGACCTTCAATTAAGAAGATGGAGATTTGGTGCTCAAAGTATAGGTCAAGAGATCATAGGTCTGATACTCGCTCACAATGATGTCCAAAGTAGCTTGCACTTGCTTTATGGGAAGTTGGACAAAAGTGTAAGTGTGTGTGTGTGTGTGGCTATTTTATTCTAATAAATAAATACAAAAAAACATAACAGTTCAAAAGATAGCTATCTTTAGACAAGTGACCAAGGGTAGCACAAAAACAACTCAGTCTTAAAATTATTTTTGTACATTGCTGTAGGAATGAGTCCCCATTCTAATATACAAGTATAATAGAAACTATGTGCTATCTGTTCCATAGAGTGATGAAAGTATGATATGTCAAAGGTGGACAACAGTTAAGCCAAAAAAATCCCAAGAAAGAATAGAGTCCTCACCTGCATCCATTCAAATAAGGCAACAAATATGTTAGCCTTGAATGCGTTTTACAGTTGTCAATGGACTTTATCAATTGTTATCCATGTCCATCCTACAACCATTTTAACTCAACACCATTATCCAATCATTTTGTGTTTGAAGAAATCTTAAGGTGTGAGTTATTCTTTTATTCTTTTTAACTTGTAAAAAAGGTCACTATTCTTAAAAGATACATAGGTTGTAGATATCGTGATTAGATAGCCCATTTTTTAAGAAAAATAGCTTTATTTAGATAATTAAAATTATGATCTGAAGGCTATCACCCCTTCCAATCCAAGTTTCATTAATGCCTACTTTTTCCCATAAAGTATTTTGTGTCCTCTTTATACCAAAAGTTGGTATGTAACAGTCTTGAATCAAAAAACACCATTAATCATCAAAACCAAAAACCTCCTTTTGTTCAATCCTACCTAATGATTTGTCCTATTAAAACTGGTAAAACATAACGGTGGAGTGTAGATTGCCCAGGAGCAGAGATGACCCAAGTTAGGCCCCAACCAGCTATAGTATTTATGGTATCGATTATTTTCGATGAAAAAAAAATCCTCATAGGGCTTAAGAGGATGGGTTGTCTACACAGACAGAAGCACCAAAACCTCCAAATAGCAACTAGTTTAGTTTGATACACATATCAGCACACCATTCCATAAGCTACTACAGACTTTCGTAAAGTAGACAGAGTTGCAACTCATTCCCAAGGGATTCACTATGTTTTTTGTACGATACCACGTGAGTGTACAAGAGGGAGGTTTTTAAAAAAATTTACATAAGCGTATACAATAGGGGTAGCCCCTCATTCTTTCATACGCATACCGTATACATAAGGGAGGGGCGGGGGGAGCTACATAGGGAGTACATACAACTACCTGGGCCACCTTAAAAACAATGGTTGTTTTAACGGAGAGAGAGAGAGAGAGAGAGAGAGAGAGAGAGAGAGAGAGAGAGAGAGAGAGAGAGAGAGAGAGAGAGAGAGAGAGAGAGAGAGAGAGAGCATCAGGTAAGCTGTGCAATGTGACTCCGAGTGTTCAAGAAAAGTGTGCCTCAACTTAGTCTTGAGCCGGTTGAAAATTCAAAACCGCCGGTCAAAGGGAGGGGGAGAAGGAGAAAATCAATTTGAAAAATCAAGAAAATAGAGTTAAATAACTTCAATTGCAAATAATGCTGGCTATTTTGAAAACTTTACCCTTGGAACCTACCTTGAAGGTACTTTTATATGTTGTGAAATTATTGTTTTTGAAACTTCAAAACACTACCTACCAATGGACCAGGACCAGGGATAGTTTTTGACACCCTTCTACCCTTCAAAGAGTTGTCAACCTTGCATAGAAAGGGTTGACTCATGAAGAACCCTGCACTTGAAGGGATCAAATTGAAGTTTCCCTTCAATTGTGAATGAAGAAAATTTGCCAGATCTGTCACTAGAAGGGTTGGACATCCAATTGCCCTTCAAAAACCTATTCAAAGTTCATAAGAGCTTTAGAAATTAGTGATGGTTTATAGCTTTATGATAAGTTTTTTTTCTTTTTGACCTTTGAAGTTTTTTGGGTTTGTCCATGGTTATGTGAACGTAGATACAAAATTCAACCCCTAAAAGATACGAGGGGCCAACACCCTTTAGGTTGTTTTCTCACTCATCGCTCACAGCCTCTCGAGTCTTGCCTTTCGTCTCTATAACCAACATGAAGCGTCAATTTTTCCTACTTCGGGGCTATCGTTGCTGCTATCCAAACTCCACTGTCGAGCTCGTCCGCTAAGTTGCTAACTTGTTGTTGTCAAGTGCGACCTAGTGAACTACAGTGTCTCTATCCAAACCATCTGACCTGAGAGAGCTGCGATGCTACAAGATTGCATCACAGAGTTCAACGACCTGCTGCTCTTGGAGTGGCACGTGCATGCTCTTGACAAGTCTCAATTCTCGATGCCCAGTTTCAACTTTCAAGTCTCAAACTCGTGAGTCTTTTGACTCTTTAGCAGAGTTCTGAATCCTCATAAGATTAAGTTCTAACCTTTTAGACTTTAGTCAATTAGTTTCATTTTTTTAAACTTGTAGGAGTACTCTGCGTACTATGTAGTAGTGATATTAAGGGTTGTTGCACAATGTTGGGCTTGCCAATAGAAATTTTTCTAACTGAAGAAAATAGAGACAAACAAGAAAAACTATTCCGGTTTTAGATCACAATTTGAATTTTAGCATATGTCGGTAATTGCTATATTTGAAGCATTTGTCAGTAATCGGTATATTTTGTCGATTTTTTTTAAGGCAAGCTTGAAATATGGCCAAGACATTTTCTTAGTAATTGTCTATAGAACTTAAAATGTATTATTTCAATTTTTAATGTCCATTAAAGAGTTCAATTGTCCACTAAATATTGCTGACTATGTATACAATGTATATTGAATTTTTTAAAAATAATGACTACCTTAGTGAAAGACTCATAAATCTTTTTGAAAGATTCAATATTTGTTTAATTAGTAGAGGATTTGTATTGTTAACGACTAGGTGTTCACTAAACAATTCAAAGTTTCGGATGTTCATTGTTGCCAATGCTCAAAAAAAAATTGGAGACTTAGAAAACAACTTGTGTTGGAGCTTGTAAACCACTTACACTTTTGGGTGGTGGTGTTGTATTAACTCAATAATAAATGTACATTAAATCTTAAGCTGGGTGTGTGACATCATAGGTTCTCTTTCAAAGACTCCAAGAGCCAAAGCTTTTCCTCTTTGTGTCATGGAGCGAATATGCCCCCTTAATTTGTTTGCAAAACGAAAATCCCAAGTTGAAATGTAGCAGAACGAGGATGAAGAGAGTGAAGAAGATGGTACTATGGGGGGAAGGACAAGGAGGTGGATAGATTGAGAAGGTGTCATAAGCTCCTTGCTTCACAACCTTAGATAGAAGAAGTCAGATTACTATAGGATAGGCACTATCCATGGTAGGCCAACAAGACGCTTGCTAGTGTGCGAGAAGCTTTGCACAAGAATAGTAAGGAATCTTTGGTTGGCACGTGGCTCACTAGGGTCCAATCAGTTTGTTAAATAGTCATGGTAGATTCGTTTCCATCTCTACTCCAAAGAAGTCGTAGTTTGTTAATGATTTGGTTTTTCATCGCTAAGCCCAAAGAAAAGTCTTTTAATCTTAAAGACATGCCTTTTCTTCCCTACTAGGGGGTCTTTCCACACTCAATTGAATGTAATCTATCCACAATCCTCTTCCTCTTTAGTTAGGTCTTTTTGTTTAAGCGAAATCCTCAAGGTTCACACTCATGCACGTAGTCAATATCGACCTCAGGACCTCAATCACGAGGTTATATGTCATGTGCTTCTAAATTGTCATGTTACTAGTATACATAAAATAGTGGGTCATTACATTCCGTACAAAATCCGTATGAGGGGGGATGGCTCATTGTGAGAACGTCCATATCTTGTCCGTATATAGGGGGTAGGTCAGCATGTAAGATACCGTGTATAGGGGGGGTTTCTCTAATTTGGATGCACGCAGGTGATATCCCTCCATTACTAATAGTGAGTCGCCCGAGAGCTCATCATATCATCAAAATCCAATCCGAACATGTGAACACCATTCTCTCTTTTTTTAAATCAGAGAAAAAGCCATACCCCATCAATTCAACGAGCTCCTCTTGGGAATCACAAGCCACGATTGTCCAAAAAAAACCTTAATACTGATGAAGATGGTCACAACAGAGCTCTTTGTATCCCCTTATTAGACGCCACCTATTTCCAGGAGGTAAGAGGGATGTGAAACCAATAAAGTAGAAATTATGGTCAAAAAATTCTCGAGGCAGGAATCCCTACCAATTTATGGTGCTCATGTTTAACCCGGCCAGGTGGTAACCACTTCCCAAGACTACTGTAAAGTAAACCATTCAACAAGCATTGCAAATATTTACTCACCATATCCAAAGTAATGTACATGCCCTATTTTTATGCAGTGTTATGCTTATGCAAAGTTATCATGCCAACATTAATAGGTGATAAAGTAATCAGACCATTATATCAAGAACCATACACCAAAAAACCTTTAGAACAGTAGTATGTCAACTAAATTTATGAGAGTTGATCAACTGGTGAGCACCGACCTGGGAGTTTTGTTCAGAAAACTCCATAGTTGCACAGTAAGTGGCTACACACTCACTTCTCCCTTTCACATACACACTCAAAAAGAAATGCACCCAAGGCTAAGGGGCCAAAGCACCCTCACCTTTTATAGCAGCGTTGCAAGGTTCTATCCTTCGATCTTGCCCGAGGTGGTATGTTAACCGAGTCAACGTCAGTTAACAGAAGCTTCTAAAGACCGAAGATGTACAAATGCTCATCGAGGATGAATGCAAAGAAGCAGTAAAGATTGGAGTTACACATTTTTCACGTTTTCCAAAAATGGTCACGTATTGTAAATTCCCGATTTAATTCAAGCCATTGTAATATTTCTAATGTGTTATGGGCTCAATGGATCCAAGTTGTAAAGAATAGGTCACTTACTGTGCCTAGGTTGCAAATCCAGTAAGTGGTGAGGACTAAAGGCCTTGGGCGCCCGGACATTGCATATTTTTACCCTAGGTATATAAGGTAGTGTGTAAAAGAAATTAGGGTTCTCAAGTCATTTGTTGAAAGCACTCTTTGGTGAGAGCTATTGAGGTGTGTGGCTATGGAGTCCTTGAGCTTCTCCTTGCTCATGAGACTTGATTAACACTAATCAATGATTCTTTTCTCTCACTATGCCTCTCTCTTACTTCTTATGATTGCCTATGATGCTTAGATTAACTAGATCTACATTAATTAGTGGTTAATCCCTCTCTAATCTTGTGTGATTGCCCTCTTTTGCTTGTGTGTGAGAGAAAATTAAAGGGAAAAATAATCAAATTGATTCACAATGCTTTGAGCTATTTATCAGTGGTTAATTATATGTTAGGGAAACCGTGATAATTAGAAGAATCTCAGATAATTAATTTACATAATTACTTTAGCAAAAATACTCTATTTTTAAGACAAATTAAATAGGGGAAATTAATAAATTGATTTCAAATACTTTGAGCTATTTATCAGTGGTAAATTTTGTGTTAAGAAACCCGTGATAATTAGGATAAGCACAGATAATTAATTTACCTAATTACTTTAAAAGAAATAATTTGTTTTTAGGACAAATTAAATAGGGAAAATTAGTAAATTGATTTCAAATGCTTTGAGTTATTTATCAGTCGTTAATTATGCATTAGATAACCCGTGATAATTAGAATAAGCTTAGATAATTAATTTATCTAATTAATTTAGCAAATATACTATGTTTTTAGGAAAAATTAAATCGGGAAAATTAGCAAATAAATTCAAATTGAATTGAGTTATTTATCAAAGGTTAATTACATGTTAGAAAAGTTGTGATAATTAGTTCAAGCTCAGGTAATTAATTTATCTAATTACTTTAGCAAAAATACTCTCTCTTTAGGACAAATTAAATATGGAAAAATTAGCAAATGGATTCAAATTGAATTGATTTATTTATAAGAGGTTAATTAAATGTTAGGGAACCCGCGATAATTCAGAGAAGCTCAGATAATTAATTTACCAATTATTTTGGCAAAAATACTCTGTTTTTAGGACGAATTAAATTGGGGAAATTAGCAAATAGATTCAAATTAAATTGAGTTATTTATTAGAGGTTAATTACATGTTAGAAAACCCGTGATAATTAGAGAAATCTTAGATAATTAATTTATCTAATTACTTTAGGAGAAATACTCTATTTTTAGGACAAATTAAATAGGGGAAATTAGCAAATGGATTCAAATTGAATTGAGTTATTTATCAGAGATACATTATATTCTAGGAAACCCGTAATAATTATTTGAAGCTCAGATAATTAATTTATCTAATTACTTCAGTAGAAATACTCTGTTTTAGGATAAATTAAATAGAGGAAATTAGCAAATAGATTCGAAATGACTTGAGTTATTTATCAGAGGTTAATTATACCATATGGACCCATGATAGTTATGTGAAGCTCAGATAATTAGTTTATCTAAATATCCCAGTAAAATTATATTATTTTTAGGGAAAAATAAAAGGGGGAATATAGTAAATTAATCCAAAATCCTTTGATATAAATATCAGAGATAGAACACACCTTAGGAAATCCATGATAAATACCCCGACCTCAGATAAATAGTTTAGGTATTTATCTTCAATAAAAGTAACCGATTTTGCGTATAAAATAGACAAGGAAAATTAATAAACGAATTTATCTAATTACCAAATAAATACCTGAGGTCTAAAATCACTATTGAAGGGTGAGAAAATTACCTCAGCATAAATGGATGGTATAATAAATTACTATCAGTAAAATTTTACCTAATTTAGACCATAAGTATAGGAGGAAAAGGTTATTAATCAAATTTATGAAAATTACTAAAGATAGAACATATTCAATTACAATTTAGGGAGAGTAAACCATTAGCAGATATAAATTTATAATTTACTAAAGTTAAAATGTAAGATAGACTAACGAGAAACCTAGTTAAAGGACTTCCCCAATTAAATGGTAATTATGAAAAATTATTTATAGCATAAATAAATTACAAGAGAAATATCTCATCAAATTGACTATTAAAGATACCTACTTACTTCAAAAATCCTTATTTTTGGGTAAACAAGGAAAAAGAAGATTATTCAATTAAACTTCTAATGGATTAAGTCTTTTTATAAGGCTGCCGACATGGCTCCAAAGAGAACCAGGGGAAATCCTCTTGTTGAAGAAGAGGATGTTAGCAACAAGCGAAACAAAGCCATTAATGACCATGAGGCTAGGCCTAGCCATAGGCCGACTGAGGAAAGTTTGCAGGCTCCAGCCCGGCAGCAGATGGCCGAGCAATCCTAGGTGGATTTCTATTTTGTTCACTTAAAATCTTTTAAAGTTCATTTTTAAGCTAGCATTGCATACGTAAAGTTAGGAAGGATAAACTGGCTGAAACGGAAGGTAACCTCCAACGTGCATTTGTCTATAATGTAGGAAAGACTTGTTTGGGTTAAAACTGATTGAAATAGGAAAGATATGATTGATCATCCTTAAGACGGCTTGTCTCAAGACACCTCCGACTCCTTAGTATAAATTGATGATAATGATTGGCTTTCTAGCCACGGATAAGTCGGTTATCCCCATGAACAATGAGTTTCTACTCCGTGTCATGTCTTGATGTTTCTACATAAGTTAGGATACCGTTTTTTTATCCTAGGGCAGCCGCCCGATTGTATGTGCAACTGGTTTGGTGTATGGGCACCCGGAACCTTGGGTGGGGTTTATTCACTCCGGATTTGAATAAGGAATGGGTGCCGTTTTTCACCCTTAGGTGGTCTTGAGACAAGAAGAGTACTGGTCATGATTATTATGGACAATGTTTTGATTGATAGTACCCTGTCTTAAGTTTTAAAGATGTCTGTTTTCTAAAAGAATGCTTTCAATGCTGTCTTCAAGGAATTACTGTGATGGAACGTTAAAAGAAACCATTATTGTAAATGTTTAAAACAATGTGATAATAAGATAAATGAATCATGTGTGAGTGCGGGGTGGCAAGTGGGGATTGACTAAGGTTGTCAATCATGGACGGGTGGACCTGATTAGTCAGGTAACTATCCATCCCTGCGCACTTAAACGTTTAGAAAACTTCTTCACTTGGAAGAGGAGTCCACCAGCAGCGGTTGTGCCCTCACATCTGTTAGGGGAAGAAAAGCGTTAGCTGAGGATACCTTAGCCCAATTGTGGCAGTTATTAGTGCCGAAATAGTTCTTTGGACTTTTAATACGTTGTCCCGTTTCCGCTGCAAGACAGGACTAGGTCTTCTTCTAAGGCTATAAACTCAAGCCATTATCAATGGTAAAGGTCTATTCCTTGGATTTTTCTTGTTTAGAGATTCTGGTTTTTATCAGACCTAGAGACCTGTCAAGGATCCCATCCTGATCTTGGTATTGGCGAGTTGGGGACCTTACAATTGTGTTCATAATTCCCTAATGTGTGACCATATCTTGCCAATTGTGTGTTTACACACTCTAATTTCCCACTAACCCCATGCTAATTTGACTAATTTTTGATAACTTACTAATGTGCTATGAAGGATTGGAGCAATCGACCATTCAATTGAGCTTCAACGGAAAGGTATTTAAGGTGGTATTCTCAACCTCCCTAGAATTTAGAGATGTGTAGAATTGTGTAGATATTTCACCATGATGCAATGTAATGTGATGCAATGTAATGCTATGCTATGTTGATGCAATGCAATGTTGATGTTAGGGATGGAAAATTTTACGATTTTTCATTTTCACGCCGTCGTAATGCCGAACTTTTTAAGAATTGGCGACGCATGAATTTGATAAGTTTCAATTGCTAATTGATGAATTTGTGTTGCTAATTGGATGCCTAATCGAGTGTGTGTAATGCTAATTTTAGGTGTGTGTGCACTATTTTACCCATGTTTGAGCACCTAGAAATCAATGTGTATATTATGATTTGTGAATTGTGATGATTGATATGTGTTGTGCACATGTCCAACTATTGATTTGTGAAGTCACATTGCAAATCCGACAAATTTAACCCTTTTGTGTACGCACCTAAAGATTGGTAAAAACTGTCAATTTTTTAGTGTGTGTGCGCCTAAAAAGTGTTTGAATTTGCATGGTTAATTCAATGTTTTGATTCCATAATTGATGTGTATAATGATTAAATGCTGCGTTTTTGTGCTCAAAACAAAGATTTACACACTCTAATTGCACAATTTTTAACCTATTTTTATCGGTAATTTTGCCAATTTAATTACCTAGTCTTGATTTTATCGATAAAATTGTTGGCAATTTGAATTTATGTGATTTTGGCAATTTTATTTCGCTGCACTATTCCTCAATGTGTGGACAATTTGTAGAAAATTTTTGGATAATTTTTGTAAAATTTTGACAAATTTTTGCATTAATTTTTGGATAATTCCATAAAAATTTGATTTTGCAGATTACACGTTTTAGAGCTGTTTCACGTGCAATATTGCATTCTAGCTTGATTTGACCGCAGAGTCTTACGATTGACCATATTTAACCTCGACTTGAGATAGAGATTCGTTTTGGCCTTGATATTGACTAGATTTAGCTAGTTAGAGCGTGTTCACATGCGAGATCTTGATTTGGCCGCTTTTGGCTATTCTTAGCACACTGACGCGCGATTAGAGCTCAATTTGGTTACTAGATCTACATTTGGCTACGACTTTGACACAGTGACCGATTTTAGAGCCAGAAAAAGCCAGAAAGTGCCAGAAAAACCCAAAAAAAGAAAATATAGAAACACAGGGAAAATCTCACACCGAGCAAACAACGAAAAAGCCAGAAACAACAGAAAATCAGTAGAAAAAAAAACCGAGAAGTGCGAAAACAGTTTTGGTGATCATTCGAGCCGAGATCATCACAGTTCTAGCACATATTTGGACATTATTCCCACAGTTCAGACAAAGAATGCCAGGGACTAAAAGTCATTGTGCAAACCAAAATTGACAAGTGCAAGCAATTGCATTGCAAATTGAGCTTCTAATCGAACGAACAGTGGCATAACTCACATGTAATTGCAGATTAGGCTAGTACGAGCAACAAAAATTCTGCTAATCATTACGAAAATCTGCTAGGAGACGGTTTTTACAGAACCAGCCGACATGGACTCAAATCGAGCCGAGAGTTCAAGTACAACAGAGCAAGCCAATAGCAGTGGAAACACAAGTGCAACTGCAACCGGCCAGATTTTACAACTATATGGCTACAATGGAGACAAAGTCTTATATGCAGATACAGAAGGCCATAGATACTTGGTGAGCAGTAAAAGCAACACAGGAACCAAGATCCTTCTAATCAAAGTAAAGCCAGATTCAGAGAACTCCCAGATATTCACAGACTTCAGTGGAGCCAGGTAGTGCAAGCTCAAAGATGAAGTGCAGATAGAAGTGCAAAAAATCAACCCAAGTGTAAATCCACAAATCTGCACAAGTCCTCAAAGCATCCATTTAGTGCATATGCAATCAGGGTCATTATACATGGATTACAGTGGTCAAATCTACAGTCGAGAGCCAGAATTGCAAGATCCAAGAGATCAACCAATTGAAGCCAGTCTAATTGGAGAACCGAGCCAAAGACGGTACAAAGGTCAAGATGGAGCAATCTACAGCTTGATGCTCAGTGTTTTAAAAGAAGATGCCGACAACTTGGCAAGCATAGAAGCAGAAACTTCTCAGCATGAGCTTGACGTGATAGAGCCAGATGAAATACCACCAGTCATGGCATATTGCTTAGATTGTGTACGAAAAGGTGGACATTTTCCTGAAGATTGTCCAAGAAATCCAGACAAAAGGATACATCAACTGCCAAGCAAGGCACAAAGCAAATTGAAAATGTGAATCTTGATGTAAGTGCATCTAACTCGTTGCCTTTAATGCAAATGGATGATTCTACATTACCATTAGAAGCACAAGTAAAAACATTGCAAGTTCAAAATGAGCATAAAAAAACACAAGCACCTGAAAAGCTTAAAATTGATTCTTTGAACAACAAATTCCTGCATGAATTTAGTCAAGGTGTCGAGATATCACCAAAGGTTGAGAAGAGTGTTGAATTTGCAAATGATTTTGCATCCACTGACACAAGTGTGCAATCATTCACAAGTCTAAGGGACATATCAAACAGAATGATGTTAGCTTTGTATGGTACACATAATTCATATGCACACTATGTGGACCAAAAAGGGAAACTGTATAAATAGGATCAACCAGTGTTTGAACGGCCAACATATCAGCTCATAGAAGTGAGTCCAGTGATAGATCAGAAAGGATGGTTCATTTCAGAGGAAAGAATCTATTATAGCCCATCCTCTCTAGAGCTGAAGGATATTACCCGAGTGAACTCAGAAATCTGTTCAGAGCCAAACTCTCCTCCATTGGAAATCAAGCTTCGATGTTGTGACCAAACGAACATATACTTTGACCAAAATAGTCGTAGATATAGACGAGAGTCTAGCATCTATGATGCCTTGGGTCCTGAAACCACAGAAGCTCATATCATAGGAGACCCATGGTATAGACAATATCAGGGCAAAGATAATGCTATCTACAACTTAACTTGGGGAACAATTTGTCATGTTTCACGAAGATAAATAGGAAACTATGTGGAAGGTTTGCATTTGCCAAATGTCAACAGTGGTACCCAGAGTGTACCTTCACAGTCCCAAAAGGTGACACTAAATCAGATCCAAACAATTTTGAATTCTTACAATGAAGCAGGCTATAGTGATCACCCTAGGAAGAGGGGAGCTATAAATCCATCAAGCTTAGCTCATGTACCAGGAACCGCAATGTCAGTTAGAAGCCCTAGAACTTCTAGCCAACAGACCTCTTCAAAGCAGAAACCATTGAAAGATCATATGGTTGTTCAAAGTTTCCAATTGACCCAGATTCCATGAGAGTCTGCAGACAAATGCTTATATGAAGATCATCAAGGACAAAAGTTTCAGGTGATCTCCACAAATCAGAGTTAAAAGCCGACAAAGCCCATAGTGTTCAAACACTTACATGTGACCAAACTCACATATGCATATCAAGATGCACATGGTAACAAATATCAACAAGGTCATGACCTTGTACAAACCCCTATGGATGGCCCGACTGAAGTCAAAGACTATCTGAAGATGATGCAAAGCCTCAAGTTGCCAGAACAGGTAACAGATAAGTCAAAGTCAATGAAAGCTATAGTCTAGAAGTATATACAAAGATCACCACCGAAATCTCCTCCGAAGAGACAGATTCTGCCAGAAAGTACAGTGGATCTTTCAAGGTCAAAGATTACTCAGATGCAGGTAGACAATGCTTAACAATTGCAAAAAAGTGCAATATTACAGCCAATGGAGTCAACATCAATTGAAGCAGGTGGTCAAAGCAAAGAAAATGCAGATAAAGTCCAACCAAAGGATGTTGCCATAGGGAAAGAAGTCAATCTAGACACAAATCTCGAGAAGATCAAGTGCAACATAGTTGGTGAAAACGAAGAAAAGCTGTCAAGAGAAGTAAAGCTGGATTTTCAGTTAGACAAGAACCTCATGTCTTTTTGCACTTGGAAAAGATGTAGCCAACCATAGCTAGGAGATGCTCCTGAATTTGTGAGCATATTAGAAGACAAACAAGAAAAATGCTAAGAAATCATCTCCACCACCATTGAAGTAAGTTCACGGAACATCATAGCTCAATTCCATGTGATCACAACAAAAGATATGCCATACGACATCATAATGGGAATACCAATGGCCCAAAAGATGTTAGAGATACAGAATGCAAACATGACGAAGTCATTACAGAAATCAAAGAATGAAGACAAAGACTGGTCACCCATGGACGACAGCACAAAGTCCTCAAGCACAGTTAAAATGGAGACTGATATCAAAGTAGATCTTATTGAAGAAGATTTATCTCCATCAAACAGAACTTCAGAAGAGCTTAAAGCAAATGAATCAATAGAAAGTGCAGATCAAAGAGAGCAAAGAGCAACCACGATAGCTATGGAGCAAAGAATACCACCAAAGCTAGAAGTTAAGAAGAATGGAGTTGCAGACAACCAAGAAGAAATAGGAAGCCCAAATATCAATCAAACAGTGCTAGTCAAATTAGTAGACAAAGGTAAAGCTAAAGTGGACCTTCCACCGACTAGCAAAGAAGTTGTGACAACATATGCCTCTACATCAAAGAACCCTCATGGATCAGCTTCTTCAAGCGAGTCAAGCTTTCAAAACTTCAAGTCAATTGTTGAACCAGCTAAAAACTTTAAGGAGACACCCAGAAAAGCAAAGATATTTCAGCCAAAGTACTCAAAAAAGCAAAGGAAAGTCAAGCAAGTGTTTGTTCCGAGCAGTTTAATCAAAGTCAATGATCTGGGATCGATTAAGGACATGAAATCAACACAGAAAGACAAACACATGGGATGGATAGCATCACAATGGAGCTTAAAGGAACAGGAGTACTATGGAGGTAATAGACAGATATGGACGCCAAAACCGTAGGTTAGAGCATATGAAGTAATTTCAAGTCCCTCCCAAGAAAGAAGGCCCACAAGGTATCAACCTCGACAATATCCTAGGATACCTAAGCAGAAGGTATACAATAGAACAACATTGAAAGATGCTAAAGTCAACCACAACTCTCAAGAGGATACAGAACAAAGATAGATCTCAAAGAATGTTCCTCTTAGACATGGATTCTATACAGGGTATACAAAGATTTGGCTACCAGTCAACCACAAGCCAACTGCAACTACACGAGACCTACAAAAAGATCTCAAGAACTCAACAAGATCTAGAACAAAGCAAAGTCAACAATGGAGATACAAAGGTCGTCAAGAGATTTGGATTCCTAAGTCTTCCAATGCTCCTAGTCAAAAGTCAAATGTCAACGATCAACAAACGCCTACAACAACATCAAAGACTCCTATCAACATGCCTACTTGGAGAATCAAACAGATAATGGAGTCTTCACAATCAAAGAATGACAATCCAACCAACGCGAATGCAGATTCAAAGAAGATAAAACAGGTATGGCAAAAGAAACCTTCAATGCCAACTTGGTCCTTCAGTAATCCTCTTTTTGAGGATTCAAACTTACTTTTACCTGAAGAAATTTTTTTAGTAAGCTCAAGAATGTAAAAAGTCAAGTCGCCAGGGTGCAAGAAACACTCTTTGGCATAGTCAGAGTTGGGGGGCTGCTGAGCCATCAAATGAGCAAAGCATTAGTCCCAAGCTTCAAGTCATAGTAAACTCCGTGCTAAGAGTCATAGTTATTAGGCTTACGCTCAAGCTGGAAGAGTTGAGCATATCTAAAGTCGTGTTGCTCATGCTGGATGAGATGAGCATAAAAGTCGAAGTCTATTAACTTACAATTGGTGGAGTGTCGTAGAGTCCAACACTCACGCACAGTGCACACTAAGATGAGAGCACATATCCTCGTCAACGAAAACCATTCTTAAAGGGGTGCCAGCTTGCAAAGACATGTCATATGATTTAAAAAACCAACTCTTTTCACACCTCCCATTTTGATGTGAAAAAAGTAGTTAATCACATAACTTGCCTTCTAGACAATTGTTTAGTCCACTTTGGAGACCATTGCTTTTACCCAAGCCATGGCATTCCCATGGGCTTGTCTTGCTCTCCTCTTATCTGTAATTTATATTTAGCCTTTTGTGAATACAAATGGTTTCTCAAAACCATGGGTGATAAGAGCACCAGTCATAAACTATCACTTTTTAAACACACATACAGATACATTGATGATATCCTAAGCCTCAACCATAGAACTCTTTCTGATGAAATTAACCTTATTTACCCTAAATACCTAAAAATCAAACCAACTTATGGATGGCTTTGAGACAGCTTCCGGATTCTTTCCACTTCTACACAATTTCTTAACATTTCAATTATATTACACAGTTCCTAAAATGCAACTATGACTACCATTTCATATGGAAAAGAGATCTGCTTAAAATCTCTTCCATTGAGTTTATAAAAGAGGTGTAACCGACCACATCAAGATTTCCCTTAATACATGTATTAATATTTTGTATATGATCCTCTATTCCTCCTCTAACTGCTTCCTGACTTGGGACGACATTAGACTTCTTATTCACAAATTTTGCCTTAATGCTTTAAAAGGAATGACCTAATTAATACCATTACTAAAGCCATTTCTCTTAATCACTGGCCTTGCTTAAATTTTAAACGCACTAATCTCATCTTCTTGATTAGGCAGTAGGCCCATACACAATGGGCCAACTATCAACCCATTGTGTATGCCACCTAGGATAGGGCGGAGACACACACACACACACACACACACACACACACACACACACACACACACACAGTGGTATTGATACCGACTTTTTGATTGTCTGACCCATACCCTCACGTAAGAAATACACCTCATGTCTCAATAAAATCCCCCTAGGCCTGCTCTATCCATCCTCTGGCTCAACATTTCTTACCTAAATAACCGGGAAATGTCTATCCTTTCCTCCCCTTATTGGCATCTACATGTAATACTATGCTTAAAGTATGTGGCATTCATGCCCCTTAATGACGACTTGGCCTTTCATGCCCTCTCCCCCTTGTCCCCACTGTAGCATACGCTGCGATTAGAGAGACCGTGCACCATGTCTTGCCTTCTCTCTCCCTCTCAACCCCCGCTATACAACCATGGGCAGTCGTATTATCTTCATGGATGTTTTCACCTATTGAGTACAGAGATCATGGGTTTTTACCACCTCGGGCAAGATCGAAGGACACAACCTTGCAACACTGCTATAAAAGGTGAGGGTGCTTTGGCCCCTCACTTAGCCTTGAGTGCATTTCTTTTTGGGTGTGTATGTGAATGGGAGAAGTGAGTGTGTAGCCGCTTACTATGCAACTACGGAGTTGTCTGAACAAAACTCTCAGGTCGGTGCTCACCATTTGATCAACTCATAAATTTGGTTGGCATACTACTGTTCTAAAGGTTTTTTGGTGTATGGTTCTTGATGTAATGGTCTGATTACTTTATCACCTATTAATGGTGGCATGATAACTTTGCATAAGCATAAAATTGCATAAAAACAAGGCATGTACATTACTATGGATATGGTGAGTAAATATTTGCAATGCTTGTTGAATGGTTTGCTTTACAATAGTCTTGACAATGAAGTGGTTACCACCTAGCCGGGTCAAACATGAGCACCATAAATTGGCGGGGCTTCGTGTGGCGGGGATTCGTGCCTTGAGCATTTTCTCACCATAGCCTCTACTTTATTGGTTTCACATCCCGCTTACCTCCTGGAAATAGGTGGCCTCTAATAAGGGGATACAAAGAGCTCTGTTGTGACCATCTTCATCAGTATTAAGGTTTTTTTTGGACAATTGTGGCTTGTGATTCCCAAGAGGAACTCGTTGAATTGATGGGGTATGGATTTTTGTTTGGTTTAACAAAAGAGAGAATGGTGTTCACATGTTCGGATTGGGTTTTGATGATACGATGAGCTCTCGAGTGACTCACTATTAGTAATGGAGGGATGTCACCTACGTGCATCCAAATTAGAGAAACCCCTCTATACACGGTATCTTACATGCTGACCTACCCCCTATATATGGACAAGATATGGATGTTCTCACAATGAGCCATCCCCCCTCATACGGATTTTGTACGGAATGTAATGACCCACTATGCCGAGTTGCCCCCAAGGTGCACTCAAATCCTATTGGATGGCCATAGAGGTGGATGAATGAGAATTAGACTAGAGTACTTTTAGTTTAATTCATTTAAAAACACTTAATAAAAGAACCAATAAGAATTAAGCTCTCTAGAAGACTATTGGACAGTCTCCCAAGGGGTCCAATGAGCATTCAACAGCCTAATGGCTTGCCTGATTCCTATTGGCTAGAAGGCAAAGGGGTCCAATGAGAGATTAATTGATTTATTTAATTAACTAAAGATCTCACAAAAGGGGAAATGGGGACACATGTCACAAGGCTATCACTTATGCTTCTCAATTTTCATCAACTAAGCTTTGAAGGGTCCAATGGGGTGTCAGCATGAGTATTTTGCAAGAGGGGTCGGCCAAGAGAGAGGGGGGGGCTGATTTTGGAAAGACATTATCACACACACACACACACTCACACAATCTCATGTGTGAAGCAAGAAGACTCTCTCTCTCTCTCTCTCTCTCTCCTTCTCAAGCTTTAATGGAAAGCTCATCACCTACTCCAAGCTTGTGAGGAGGGAGGCCTACACCAACAACTCTTGGCTTTGTGATGTGAATCCAACCAAGATCCAAGCTTCAATGCATGCTCATCTCCTCTACCATGCTAATTACTAAGCTATGCTAAGCTATTATGAGTGATTAGGTGAGGAGATATACTTCTTTCTCGTAAGACTACTCCTTCTTCCTCTCAATCTACTCTCATACCTCGCTAGCTCTCACCATCTTTGAAGGTTTGTGAGGTCTTGGGTCTGAGACTGTGAGGAATTGATGTTTTGTTTTATAAGTGTTTGCTTAGTGCTTGTATAAGTGTTTGCTTAGTGCTTTAAGCTTCCATCTTCATTGCACTAGCTAGTTATTGAAGGAACACAAAGAATTGTATTGTAAAATGTCTCCCTTGATGGGGGAAACCTATAATACAAAGCCTTTTGGAGAGGGGACTGGCTCCATATAAATCCGGTCCTCAAATGTTGTCAATAGCTTAATTTCTCTCTCTTTTGAAGTATTGTTCATGCCTATCTAACTAGGTGTTATGATATTTGTTGCTCTCTCCATCCAAGAACTCTTGCTATGCTCATTAGGAATCTATTCTAATGAAATGCTCACTATGTTTATGCTATTTTCTACTACACACAAGTTACCAGGCCATTAGATGTTACATTGGTATCAGAGCACAAGGTTTCTCTTTTCTTGCTAAAGAAGGGAGGTCCTCAAGCTAGCTATAAATGGTTGGTATTATTAATTGCAATTGAGTAAGTAGAATAGGGATTTTTCAGCCTTGTAGTGTGCCTACCTTTGTGCAGATAACGGGGCATCACCGTTGAGAGCTATGGTCTTAATAGTGGAGTCCTACGGGGCTTGCCTACGGCTTAACCACTATTGAGCTATTAGAAGCTTGACAGGAGCCGGTGTTGTTTTGGTGTTGAAAGACTCTCTCTTCTATTCCTTGCAATTGATTATATTCGAGCCACGGGTACAAGAGCTTGAGTGCTTTTCTAAAGGGGTAAAGAGGAGTAGCAACTAGGGCTTGAAGTGCCAAAGTACACCTAAAAATTGTTAGAATGGCTGACAATAGTAAAGAGAGTGTTGATAGCTTTGATTTGCTAATGAGCAGGCTACTAATGATGCCCCTATGCTTGTTAACTACCTTGTTTCTAGGCTTCAACAAGCCATGGGCAATTCATCCCTCCAAAGTGAAGTGCAACGGCAGCTGCGTGCTCATGGGATTCTCCAAACTCCACACCATGACGAGAGAGTACCTAGGAAGCCTCCTTGCGAGACTTCCAGAAGAGGCCTCTCTCCGATTTGGGAAGAAGAAGAGGATCCGTAAGAAGGGCTCAAAAATTTACTAATTGACGAATGATGCATCTCCTTCCCAAAGGAGAACTCAAGAGCCCCCACCAAAATAACGCCAAAGAAGTGAGTCTCTTGCCACCTCAACGGAGATGGCTCCACGAAACGGCGGGCAAAACGCTCTCCATCACCTCCTAAACTGAGAAGACCATCGCACACCTCTCCACACCATAATTCAAAGAGGGATGATAAAAAACAAGAGAAGAAAAAGGCGAGAAAGAGGTCATCCTCTTCTCCATATTCTTCATCCTCTTCCTCTTATGAAGAAAGTGATGGTGCCGACAAGGAGGACCAAGGTAAGAAAAAGGACAGAAAGAGGTCACCCTCTTCTCCATCGTCCTCAAATTCTTCATCTTCTGAAGAAAGCGATGGTGCAACTTTTGAACCATAAAAAAAAGAGGCCATAGAAAATCCTATGCGGCATGGAAGAGATCGTCCAAGCTCAAGAAGTTCAAAGAGGGAGGAAAGAGCATCTCTTTCCTTACCTACGATGGCACCTTTGGTGCTACGGACAATGTCTTGGCTTTCATCCAACAATTTGATGCGACGTTTGGAGATGAGGGCTTCATGGAGTCCTCTAAGCTACTCCATGTGTAGCTATGCATTTTCAAAAGTCCGCCAGGAAATGGTGGTCTAGCCTACGGGCAAACGGTGAAGCTCCACAAACATGGAAAGATTTAAGAGCTTCCATTTTATGAAGCAGTTTTTGGCCACTAATGCCAAAGACAAAGTACTCACTGAATGGTGAAGCTTGAATCTCTCTCCATACGAATCCATTCACAAATGTGTAGACAAGTTTTGGGACTTACATCTCAAAGCCATTGTCTTCAAAAAGATGGATTTTGAAGAGCAAAAACAACAATTTTGTGCGGGCTTAACTGAAGAAATGGCAGAGTATGTTAACTCCCAAAGGCCACACACCATATCTATGGTCATACACCATACCATGGTGGCTTCACGAATCAATTTCTAGACAGGGGGGGCTAAGAGAAATCCTAAGCCCACGGAAAACAAGGGTTCTAATGAGCCTAAGGGGAAGGACAATGTCCAAAAGTCTCCTAAGGGAAATTCCAATAACAACAAAGCTAAGGAGAAGGGAGTTTACAAAGGCAAAAACAAACTCTCTCCTTAAGAGCTTGAGCGTTATCGCAAGGATAACCATTGTTTCAAATGCGGCAAGCAAGTGCATGAGTACCGCGCTTGTCCCCAAAAGAACACCCGCCATGAGTCTCCTAGAGCTACCTTGGTTGAAATCCAAGAAGAGGAAGCTGACCACAAAGGATCTCCTCTATGCCATGCTTGGGGAAAGGTAAGAGAACATGATGTTTTTATTCTCTTTGACCCTGGTTCTACTCACAATTTCATATCCACAGAGTTGGCCACCAAGCTAGGCATCCAAGCCTATGAGATGGGAGATGTCCTACCCACTGATGGTGCTTTCAAGGGGCAAGAAGCTTGAGTCACTCCCTTAATCGGGAAATTGAGTCTCCATGTCCAAAACTATGTGGACAAAGGTTCAAGGAAAAAGATATGTACATATACACTAAGGAGATGGGTAACACCATACCCATTGTACATACGCAAGCTTTCAATAAGTCAATAAAGAGCTCTATTTTCGTGTACATGATTTTTGTTAAAGATCCTCAAAATGAACCTAATGCTTTAGCAAAACAAAATAAACAATCACAAGGAATTAGAGTTATCCCATTTTCTCAAGGGATTTTAAGATGTTTTTATTGACGAAATCCCTTGTGAACTACCTCCTAAACGAGGCAATGATGACCATGCAATTGAACTTCTTCCAGGAAGTTCACCGCCTAATGAACCTCCTTATAGAGTTTCTCAAGCTCAATAAGAGGAGGTTATGCGTCAAGCGCATGAGTTAGTTGAGAAGGGCATGGTTAGGCCTAGCTCATCTCCATTTTGTTCACCCGTGCTATTAGTGCAAAATAAATATGGCACATATTGTATGTGTGTCAACTATAAAGCACTAAATAGGATCAATATCAAAAATAGGTTTCCCGTTCCACGGGTAGAAGACCTATTTGATAAGCTACAAGGGTTGACCTACTTCAATAGAATTTACCTAAAAAGTGGCTACCATCAAATAAGGATAGTTGATCAAGACATTGTAAAGACATCATCATTTCACACTACGTTTGGTCTTTAAGAATACATTGTCATGCCTTTTTGGTTTGACCAATGCACCAGCCACATTCAACCGCTTGATGGAGAAGCTATTCACGTCTCACCGAACCTTTACTGGAGTGTTCTTTGATGATATTATCATCTACTCTAAATCACTAGACGAACACAAGCAACATCTCCTGGTAATATTTCAAGTCTTAAGAGAGAATAAACTTTATGTTAATCAAAAGAAAAGTGAGTTTTTCTTACAAGAGATTTAGTATTTAGGTCACATTATCTCTCAAGATGGCATCCAAACGGATCCATCGAAGCTAGAGGCAATAAAAGGATGGCCTAATCCAAGGAATCTTCATGAATTAAGAAGCTTTATAGGTATGTGTGCATACTATAGATGCTTCATAGAAAAGTTCTCACTAATAGCAGGACCATTACATGACCTAACAAAGAAAAACGTTAGGTATACATGGTTTTCGAAGGAGAACAATGCTTTCGAAAAGCTTAAAGAAAAGCTTATCGCTCAACCTGTGCTTACACTGTCGGATCTCTCCAAGCCATTTGAGGTCATAGCCTATGAAAGTCGAAGGCTTGACCCTGTTGAGCAAACTCTAGGCATGTATGAAAAGGAACTTCTCGCATTTCTTCATACCTTAGACTCATGGAAGCACTATTTATTGGGGACTCCTTTCATTCTACGGACGGATCACCAAAGCCTTAAGTACTTCATGACGCAGACTAAGCTCTCCAACAAACAAATGAGGTGGGAAAATTTCCTTTCGCAATTTCATTTTCATATTGCTCACATTGCTCACAAGCATAATCAAGTAGCCGATGCACTCTCAAGACAGCCGAGAGTGAATGCAGTTTCCATAGCAACTCACAATGATCTATCTTCTATGATAGATGAGTATGCTATTGATCCCAATTTAGAGATGTGATTTCATCCCTTGCATTAGGGAAGAAAGAGGAACCATTTACTTTACAAGATGGTTTATATCTCTATGGCAATATACTATGCGTTACTCACTACGTGAGAAGGTAATGTATGAATCTCATGCTCCTCCTTATGCGGGGCATAGAGGGATTTAGTCTACCCTAAAAGGGATTGAAACATATTTCTATTGGCCTACCATGAAAGCAAACATACAAGAGTATGTTTCTAAATGTGTGGGATGCCAAAAGACGAAGCTTGATAGAGGGAAGCAACCCGGATTGCTTCAACCTTTGCCAATCCCTAATTCACCATGGGAGAGCATATCCATGGATTCTATCTTTGGATTGCCTAAGAGTTTCCATGGAAATACGAGAATATGGACTATAGTAGACAGGTTCAGTAAACAAGCTCATTTTATACCTCTCAAAAAGACTATCAAAGCCCATCAAATGGCAACCCTCTTCATATCACAAATCTTCAAGTACCATGGCTTGCCAATGTCCATAGTGTTAGATAGAGATCCTAGAATGACTAGTAATTTTTGGAAGGGTCTCTTTGAGAATTTAGGGACAAGGCTATATTTCTTTTTGGCCTATCGCCCCCAAACGGATGGCCAAAGTGAAATAGCTAACCTAACAATTCTTGATCTACTAAAAGCCTATGTAACGTAAGTAGATCAAAGGTCCCAATGGGAGAAGTACTTACCCTTAGTGGAGTATGCCTACAATAACACTGTACATACTTCCACGGGAAAAGCGCCTTTCGAGGTAATTGAGGGAAGATCTAAAAGTCCCCTGTTACTTAAGGTACACGGGAAGATCTTCACGGCAGATGAATATAGCCGAGACCTACAAGAATCTTTCCAAAAGATTAAGGATGCTATCTCTATCTTGCAACAAAGGCAAAAGGTTGCTGTTGATAAGCACAGAAGAGCCCAAGCCTTGAAAGAAAAAGATTAGGTCTTGCTTAAATTTCCCAAGGCTCGATTAAGGCACACCACGGGCAAGAATCCTACAGGACACCAAAATACTATGCTAAGTTAGCAAAAAGGTACTATGGCCCCTTCCAGATTCTTAGACCAATCAATGACATGGCCGATCAACTCAAGTTGCCCAGTAATTGGCTCATACACAATGCTTTCCATGTGAGCCTACCAAAGCCTTATAAAGGAGAGCCACCTCAAGAACCAACTATTGAAGACCCATCGGAGATCGAGGACCAAGAAGAGGTGCTACAGCCCGAGTCCATTCTCTGACATGAAGACAAGGTATTAAGAGGCGGTAAGATTATCCGACGGTACCTTATTAAGTTTAAGAACTATCCTTTGAAGATCCTAGATGGATGCAAGGCATACAATTAAAGGATAACCTAAACCTTGTCAATGCTTACAATGCTTCCCTAGAGTAAGCAAATGCACAAATATTTAAAATGAACAAAGTTTTTGTCTTGTAAGACTCTCTTTTTCTTTATTGTGCACAAATGTTAAGTAGTATGCATGCTTAGAATCAAGTTTGTGGAGACGACGTCTTCCAAACACCAAGTAGAGCTTGTCACTCTACTATGGAAGATTGATTGGACTAATGTGCAGACATGCTTACGTTAGCTTAGGCTCTCAAGCGCCAAATGGATTAGTCATCCATTCTGGAACGATGTCGTAGGGTAAGATAGGGATCCTCTACCCGCTAGAAAAAGGACTAATGAATAGGCTTTATCTTCTCTACCCCATAGTCAAGGACGAGTATGATTTCAAGGGAGAGGTAATGTCATAATAACTAATATCTAATTCTCGTAAATGATTTTCTCATGTTAAACTGATCATTTAATATAGGGAAGTATCAGGGGAGAAAAAGCTAGAATATTGGTTAAGCTGGCAGGCCGCAGTAGGGATCCAAAGGAGGGAAAATAGGGATCCAAAGGGGGAGTCATCTTCAAAAGAGCAATGTGCAACAACGGGCTCCAAAGACCTTAAGGTTCAGTCCATTAAGACTTCCAAAATGCTAAGGTTCCAAAATTCAAAGGTTATGTCCAATGGTCCAACCCTAGGGAGTTTAATTCATTTAAAAAAACTTAATAAAAGAACCAATAAGAATTAAGCTCTTTAGAAGACTATTGGACAATCTCCCAAGGGGTCCAATGAGCATTCAGCAGCCCAATGGCTTGCCTGATTCCTATTGGCCAGAAGACAAAGGGGTCCAATGAGAGATTAATTGATTTATTTAACTACCTAAAGCTCTCACAAAAGGGGAAAGGGGGACACATGTCACAAGGCTATCACTTATGCTTCTCAATTTTCATAGGCTAAGCTCTGAAGGGTCCAATGGGGTGTCAGCATGAGTATTTTGCAAGAGGGGTCGACCGAGAGAGAGAGAGAGAGAGAGAGAGAGAGAGAGAGAGAGAGAGAGAGAGAGAGAGAGAGAGAGAGAGAGAGAGAAGGCTGATTTTGGCAAGGCATTATCACACACACACACACACTCACACAATCTCATGTGTGAAGCAAGAAGACTCTCTCTCCTCTCTCTCCTTCTCAAGCTTTAATGGAAAGCTCATCACCTACTCCAAGCTTGTGAGAAGGGAGGCCTACACCAACAACTCTTGCCTTTGTGATGTAAATCCAACCAAGAGCCAAGCTTCTTCTCATCTCCTCTATCGTGCTAATTACTAAGCTATGCTAAGCTATTATGAGTGATTAGGTGAGGAAATATACTTCTTTCTCATAAGACTACTCCTTCTTCCTCTCAATCTACTCTCATACCCCTCTAGCTCTCTCCATCTTTGAAGGTGTGTGAGGTCTTGGGTCTGAGACCGTGAGGGAATTGATGTTGTGTTTTATAAGTGTTTGCTTAGTGCTTGAAGCTTCCATCTTCATTGCACTAGCTAGTTATTGAAGGAACACAAAGAATTGTATTGTAAAATGTCTTTCTTGATGGGGGAAACCTATAATACAAAGTCTAAAAAGACTCCATTATTAAGTCCAAAGCTCTCGAGGTGTGCACCACCCCCCACATAGTGGGCTTAACAAAACCGATATTAGATCCCAGTTCCACTTACTCTATTATAATTAACAACATCAACCATTTATAGGCTACTTAAGGACCTCTCTTCTTAAGCAAGAAAAGAGGAACCAAATGCTCTGATACCAATGTAATGGAATTTTCCTTAATATGTGAGAGTAGCGGAATTTAATGAGAGTACTTTCAAGAAATGATTTTGTGAGCATAGCGGGTTGACATAATTGAAGATAGCAACATAATCATAGCAATTAGTTAACTTGGTATAGACAATACTTTTGCAAGAGAGAGAGTTTAGAGAACATGACAACAGTTGAGGACCGGATTTATGTGGAGCCGGTCCCCCCTCCAATAGACATTTGTATTATGATTTCTCCCATAAAGAGAGACTTGTTACAATACAGTCTTTGTGTTCCTTGTGACCTAGGTGATGCCATGAAGATGGAAGGCTTCATGCATCACAAACATAACATAAACTTGAAGAAAGCTTTAACTATCCCAAGCCTCAGTCCCAAGACCTCAAACACCTTCGAAGGTGGAGAGAGCTAGCAGGGAATGAGGGTAGGGAAGAGGAAGAAGAAACATTTCGTAGGAGAAAGAATTAGTTCCTCACTTATCATACTCTTGTTGCTAGCATACATAATAGCATAGTAATGAAGAAGAAGGACCTGTCAAGCTTAAGCATTGAAGCATGGCTCTTGGTTCGATTTTCACTCCATAGCCAAGAGTGTTGGTGTAGGCTCTCAACCTCTACTTGCTTGGAGAAGGAAAGGGAGCTCTTGCCCTTTGCATAGTACACAGTGAGAGTGCTTGTGAGTGTGTGTGGGTGAGTATACCCCCTTAGCACCCCCCTAGCTTGCTTGGGTCGACCCCCCCTTGTAGCTCATGCTTGAAGCTCATTGGACCCCTCCAGGCCTAGCCAATCACAAGCAGAGCCTATTACAAGCAACAGGGATAGCCTTGGGACAAGTGTCCCCCTTTCCCCTTTGAGAGAGAGGACTTGATAAATGCAAAAACAATTAGATAATTCAAGTAATTTATCATTGGACCCCTTTGAAGCCTAGCCAATAGACTTCAAGCAACACATGAAGGTAACATGGGTAGGGACTTGACATGTGTCCTTGCTGCCTCTTCAAGCTGGGGCTTCCCTTGTGAGTGTGAGTGTGTGTTCTCTCTCTAATCCCTAGGAAAAGGGCTCGCCCCCCCTCTTGTAGGGATGCTTTTGACTTTAGGAGCTCAAGCACCTTAGTCATCAAGCATGACAAAGCACTTGGACTAGGGGGTATTCCCACAAGCATCTCAGGCAAGCATGTCAAGGCACCTCAAGCACCTTAATCAAGCGGCAAGTCAAGCACCTCAAGCACCTTAATCAAGCACCTCAAGCAGGACAAACACCTCAAGCACGACAAGCACCTCAAGCAGGACAAACACCTCGAGCTTGGGTCGGGTTCCCACCTCAAGCTCAGCCCTAGCTTACCTAAGGTCAAAGGACTTTTACACACATTATTGGAGGTCTTCAATGAAGCTAACCCTAAGGTCTTATGCTCCATTGGTTAGCCTTGCTCTTGATAGACCATCTCCCATTTGGGCCCCTTTACTATTGGCCCCGTGTTGAGATAGATCTATAAGCACATATCTATATCTTAACACTTGTTCCCGTTTATTCTCCCACATTAAGTGATCAATTTAATATGAGAAAATCATTTGGGTTGGTTAGATATTAGATTTTATGACATTACCTCTCTCTTGAAATCATAGTCGTCCTCGACTATGAGGTAGAAGAGATAAAGGCTTAGTCATTAGTCAATCGTACTTAGCGGGTAGAGGATCCCTTTTTTACCCTACGACATCTTTCCAAGATGGATGACTAATCCATTTGGTGCTTGGGAGACATAGCTGCCGCAAGCATGTCTGCTCTTTTGTCCATTTCATTCTCCCAAAGTAGAGTGACAAATTCTACTTGGTGTTTGAGAGACGTCGTCATCACAAACATGATTCTAAGCATGCATACTAGTTAAATTTTTGCGCAATTAAAAAGAGGATTAGTCTTATAAGACAAAAACATGAGTCATTAAAAGAGAGTTGTACATTTGCTTACTCTAATGTAGCATTGTAAGCATTGACAAGGTTCATACTATCCTTAAGTTGTACTCCTTGCATCCATTTAGCATCTTCAAAAGGATAATTTTTGAACTTAATAAGATACCGTCGGATTATCTTACCATGTCATAGTACCTTGTCTTCATGCCGAAGGACAGCTTCGGGTTGTAGCACCTCTTCTTGGTCTTCAACTTCGGGAGGGTCTTCAATAATTGGTTCAGTTGGTGGCTCTCCTTTGTAGGGCTTAAGTAGGCTTACATGAAAGGCATTGTGTATAAGCCAATGGTTGGGAAACTTGAGTTGATAAGCCGTCTCATTAATGGGCTTCAAGATTTGGAAAGGACCATAGTATCTTTTTGCTAGTTTAGCATAATACTTTTGATGGCCCGTAGGATTTTTGCCCGTCGTTTGCCTTAATCGAGCCTTAGGAAACTTGAGTAAGACCCAATCATTTTCTTTGAAAATTAAGGCTCTTCTGTGCTTATCAGCAGCAGCTTTTTGCCTTTGTTGAGAGATGGCTATAGCCTCCCTAATCTTTTGAAAGATTCTTGTAGGTCACGACTATACTCATCGGCGGCGAAGATCTTCCCATGTACTTTGAGTAGCAAGGGACTTTTAGGTCTTCCCTCTATGATCTCGAAGGGTGCTTTCCCCGTAGAAGTATGTACAGTATTATTGTAGGCATACTCTACTAGAGGTAAATACTTTTCCCATTGTGAGCGTTGATCTACTTCGGTAACATAAGTCTTGAGTAGATCGAGTATCGTAAGATTGGCTATCTCACTTTGGCCATCCGTTTGTGGGTGATAGGCCGAAGAGAAATTCAATCTTGTTCCTAGATTTTCAAAGAGACCTTTCCAGAAATTACTGGTCATTCTAGGATCTCTATCTGACACGATGGATGTGGGTAATCCATGGTGCTTGAAAATCTGAGATATGAAGAGAGTTGCCATTTGATGTGCCTTAATAGTCTTTTTGACAGGAATAAAATGTGCTTGATTGCTAAACCTGTCGACTATTGTCCATATTCCTGTATTCCCATGGATAGACTTGGGTAATCCAAAGATGAAATCCATGGATATACTCTCCCATGGTAAATTTGGAATAGGCAATGGCTGGAGTAATCCAGGTTGCTTCCCTCTATCATACTTGGTCTTTTGGCATACTACACATTTTGAAACATACTCTTGTATGTCCACTTTCATGGTAGGCCAATAGAAATACGTCTCTACTCCTCGGAGAGTAGGTTGAATACCTCTATGCCCTGCATATGGAGGAGTATGGGATTCATACATAACCTTCTCACGAAGGGAATGGGTAACACATAGCCTATTTCCGTGGAGAAGATAACCATCCTGCAAGGTGAATGGTTCCTCTTTCTTCCCCAAAGCAAGGGCTGACAATAAGTCTCTAAAGTCAGGGTCAGTAGCATACTCATCTATCATAGAGGATAGATCATTGTGAGTAGCTATAGACACCGCATTAACTTTTGGTCGTCGTGAAAGTGCATCGGCAACTTGATTGTGCTTACCAGCTATGTGAGCAATATGGAAATTAAATTGCGAAAGAAAATTTGCCCACCTCATTTGTTTGTCGGAAAGTTTGGTTTGCGTCATGAAATACTTGAGACTTTGGTGGTCGGTTCGTAGGATAAATGGAGTCCCCAATAGGTAGTGCTTCCATGTATCTAGGGCATGTAGAACAGCTAAAAGCTCTTTCTCATAAATGCCCAAGACTCGTTCATCACTATTGAGCCTTCGGCTCTCATATGCTATGGCATGCCCTTCTTGAAGCAAAACCGCTCCAAGGCAATCACCACACACATCACATTGGACCTCAAATGGTTTTGAGAGATCCGGAAGCACGAGGACTGGTTGGGAAGTAAGCTTCTCTTTGAGTTTTTCAAAAGCATTTTTCTCCTTAGCAGTCCATACAAACTTAACGTTCTTCTTTGTTAAGTCGTGTAGTGGTCCTGCTACTTGAGAGAATTTTGCTATGAAGCGTCTATAGTATGCACACATACCAATAAAGCTTCTTAGCTCATGTAGATTCCTTGGGTTAGGCCATGATTTTATTACCTCTAACTTTGATGGATCCATACGAATACCATCGTGAGAGATAATATGACCTAGATATTGAATCTCTTGAAGGAAGAATTCACTTTTCTTTTGGTTGAGAAAAAGTTTGTTTTCCCTCAAGGCTTGAAAAATCACTTGGAGATGTTGCTTATGTTCCTCCAAAGATTTGGAGTAGATGATGATATCATCAAAGAACACTCCAGTGAATTTACGATATGGTCTAAAAATTTTCTCCATGAGACGATTGAAAGTAGCTGGTGCACTAGTCAAGCCAAAAGGCATGACTAGATATTTATAAAGACCAAATGTTGTGCGAAACGCGGTCTTTAGGATATCTTCATCCACTATCCTTATTTGATGATAGCCACTCTTAAGGTCAATCCTACTGAAGTAGGTAGAGCCTTGTAGCTTATCAAACAGATCTTCTACCCGAGGCACGGGAAATCTGTTTTTGATAGTGATATGGTTTAGTGCTTGATAGTCCACACACATACGGTATGTACCATCTTTCTTTTGCACTAAAAGGACTGGAGAACAAAAGGGAGAGGAACTAGGCCTCACCATCTCTTTGTCTACCAATTCGTGTACTTGCCTCATAATCTCCTCTTGTTGAGCTTGTGAGACTCGATAAGGAGGTTTGTTAGGCGGTGAGCTTCCTGGAAGGAGCTCAATACGATGGTCATCATCCCCTCGTTTTGGAGGTAGGTCCATAGGGATATCATCGATGAACACATCTTGGAATCCTTTTAGAAAAGTAGACAAGTCTAACTCTTCTTGATTCCTATCATTTTCATTTGATGAAACATTATTAGCTTTTAGAGACTCTTTGACATAAATCATGTACGCAGAAACGGAGCTCTTCATTGATTTATCAAAAGAAAGAGGATTTACAAGTGGAATAGTGCGACCACGCTCACTAGCATCTATATACATGTTCTTTCCCCTGTAGGTGAAGTAAATTCTCCTTTCAGGGAACTTCATGTTGGCAACCATGCGATCAAACCATGGTGCCCCTAGGATAACGTCCTGATGTTGGAGAGGAGAGATGAAGAAGTATTCTTTGTCGACATAGCTTTGGACATGAATCCTCAACTTCCCAATCAAGGGAGTAACGGAGGCTTGTTGTCCCTTGAAAGCTGCATCAGCTGTTACTATATCTCCCATCTCAAAAGCTTGAATGCCCAACTTGGTGGCCAACTCTATTGATATGAAGTTGAGAGTAGAGCCAGGGTCAAACAAGATGAAGGCATCATGCTCTCTTACCTTTTCCCAAGCATAGGAGAGTGATGATCCTTTGCAATGAGCATCCTCTTTTGGAGCTTCGATGGTGGAAGCCCTAGGAGTCTCATTGCGAGTATTCTTCTTGGGGCAAGAACGATAGCCATGTCCTTGCTCCCCACACTTGAAACATTTATGGTCCTTGCGAAAAGCTTCAAGCTCTTCAAGAGAGAGTTTCTTTTTTACCTTTGTAAACTCCCTTCTCCTTGGACTGATTGTTGTTGTTGTTGGAAGTGCCTTGGGAATTATTTTGTGCATTGGATTTCCCCTTTGCATCATTTTTATCTTTGTTTTCCATGGGCTTGACATTACGTCTAGGCCCTTGATGGAAATTGATGCGTGAAGCAACCATGGTGTGATGGATTACTTCGGTAATAGTACCAGGCCATTGAGAGTTGATGTATTCGGCCATCTCTTCAGGTAATCCCGCACAGAATTGCTGTCTTTGCTCGGCAAAGTCTATCTTTTGAAAGACAGTAGCTTTGAGATGTAAATCCCAAAACTTGTCTACATACTTGTTGATAGACTCATGAGAGAGAAGCTTCAAGCCGCGCCATTCGGTAAGAACTTTATCTTTAGTATCGCTTGGAAGAAATTGCTTCATGATGGAAACTCGTAGAGTTTTCCATGTCTTTGGGTCTTCTCCATTGCTACGAAGGCTAGCCCACCATTGACGAGCTGATTTTTGGAAGTGCATAGCTACATGGCGTAGCTTGGAGGACTCTGTGAAGCCCTCGTCCCCAAAGGCCGCATCAAATTGCTGGATGAAGGCCAACACTTTGTCGGTAGCACCAAAGGTGCCATCGTAGGTGAGAAAAGAGATACTCTTTCCTCCCTCCTTGAACTTCTTTAGCTTTTGTGACCTTCGCCATGCAGGAAATGATTTGCGATGTCCTCCCCTCTTGTATTCTCTAGGAGAATAGCCATAACTTTCATCGGAAGAGGAGGAAGGTGAAGAAGAAGGAGAAGAGGGTGACCTCTTCCTAGCCCTTTTCTTCCTTTGTTTCCTCTCTTGCCCTTCAGAGTGATGAGGAGAAGGACTATAGGTTGCTCTTTTCCTCTTGGGAGGAGTAGGCGATCGTCTAGACCGCCGTCTTCGTGGAGCCACATCTTCAGAAGAACTTAGACTGTCATTGCTTTCTTTCTCTTTGGATTCCTCCTCTCGAATGGGAGAGAGTCTTCTTTTGGGGGTCTCTTCAAGAGGCCTCCTAAGCTCTCTCTCCTTCCTCTCTCCTCTGGGAGAGGAAGGGAAATTCCATAAGCACGAAGTTGTTGAGTAACTTCGGCTTGCAAAACAGGGTTGCCCATAGCTTGTTGCAACCTAGTGACAAGATAATTCACAAACATGGGAGCATCATCATTAGCACCTTCATGTGCAAATCAAAGCTATCAATGTTCATTCTACTCTCTTGATTATTGTCAGCCATGTTAACAAAATTTATGTTTATACTTAGTGTATGCTTTGGCAATACAAAACCTTAGTTGCCACTCCTCTTAGCCTTTGAAAATCGGCTCTTAAGTATCTACACCCACGGCTCAAAGTGGTTAATTATAGAGAGTAGAGGAGTAGGTCTAACATAGCAGAGTTGCCAAGGGCTAGCTCCTTTCGGACTACTTATGGCTCAATAATGGTAAAGCCGTAGGCAAGTCTAAAAAGACTCCATTATTAAGTCCAAAGCTCCCGAGGTGTGCACCATCCCCCACATAGTGGGCTTAACAAAACCGATATTAGATCCCAGTTCCACTTACTCTATTATAATTAACAACATCAACCATTTATAGGCTACTTAAGGACCTCTCTTCTTAAGCAAGAAAAGAGAAACCAAATGCTCTGATACCAATGTAGTGGAATTTGCCTTAATATGTGAGAGTAGCGGAATTTAATGAGAGTACTTTCAAGAAATGATTTTGTGAGCATAGCGGGTTGACATAATTGAAGATAGCAACATAATCATAGCAATTAGTTAACTTGGTATAGACAATACTTTTGCAAGAGAGAGAGTTTAGAGAACATGACAACAGTTGAGGACCGGATTTATGTGGAGCCGGTCCCCCCTCCAATAGACATTTGTATTATGATTTCTCCCATAAAGAGAGACTTGTTACAATACAGTCTTTGTGTTCCTTGTGACCTAGGTGATGCCATGAAGATGGAAGGCTTCATGCATCACAAACATAACATAAACTTGAAGAAAGCTTTAACTATCCCAAGCCTCAGTCCCAAGACCTCAAACACCTTCGAAGGTGGAGAGAGCTAGCAGGGAATGAGGGTAGGGAAGAGGAAGAAGAAACATTTCGTAGGAGAAAGAATTAGTTCCTCACTTATCATACTCTTGTTGCTAGCATACATAATAGCATAGTAATGAAGAAGAAGGACCTGTCAAGCTTAAGCATTGAAGCATGGCTCTTGGTTCGATTTTCACTCCATAGCCAAGAGTGTTGGTGTAGGCTCTCAACCTCTACTTGCTTGGAGAAGGAAAGGGAGCTCTTGCCCTTTGCATAGTACACAATGAGAGTGCTTGTGAGTGTGTGTGGGTGAGTATACCCCCTTAGCACCCCCCTAGCTTGCTTGGGTTGACCCCCCCTTGTAGCTCATGCTTGAAGCTCATTGGACCCCTCCAGGCCTAGCCAATCACAAGCAGAGCCTATTACAAGCAACAGGGATAGCCTTGGGACAAGTGTCCCCCTTTCCCCTTTGAGAGAGAGGACTTGATAAATGCAAAAACAATTAGATAATTCAAGTAATTTATCATTGGACCCCTTTGAAGCCTAGCCAATAGGCTTCAAGCAACACATGAAGGTAACATGGGTAGGGACCTGACATGTGTCCTTGCTGCCTCTTCAAGCTGGGGCTTCCCTTGTGAGTGTGAGTGTGAGTGTGAGTGTGTGTTCTCTCTCTAATCCCTAGGAAAAGGGCTCGCCCCCCCTCTTGTAGGGATGCTTTTGACTTTAGGAGCTCAAGCACCTTATTCATCAAGCATGACAAAGCACTTGGACTAGGGGGTATTCCCACAAGCATCTCAGGCAAGCATGTCAAGGCACCTCAAGCACCTTAATCAAGCGGCAAGTCAAGCACCTCAAGCACCTTAATCAAGCACCTCAAGCAGGACAAGCACCTCAAGCACGACAAACACCTCGAGCTTGGGCCGGGTTCCCACCTCAAGCTCAGCCCTAGCTTACCTAAGGTCAAAGGACTTTTACACACATTATTGGAGGTCTTCAATGAAGCTAACCCTAAGGTCTTATGCTCCATTTGTTAGCCTTGCTCTTGATAGACCATCTCCCATTTGGGCCCCTTTACTATTGGCCCCGTGTTGAGATAGATCTATAAGCACATATCTATATCTTAACACTTGTTCCCGTTTATTCTCCCACATTAAGTGATCAATTTAATATGAGAAAATCATTTGGGTTGGTTAGATATTAGATTTTATGACAGTTGACATAATGCAAAACCTCCATCAAGCTGCTAAAACTGTATGCCCAAATAGTGATGCAAAAGCATACGTCCTGTGGCACATGTGATTGTATTTCCATTAGGGATAGTCTCAAGAGAAGTGAACAAATC